>NC_031983.2:8529034-8846368 GCF_001858045.2 Oreochromis niloticus | reverse complement strand
GTCATCAACTATGACCCAAATACAGATGAGCACATGGTGAAGGACCTGGGCAGCTTGAACGGGGTGAGTGGGTCTGTCTTTACTTCCAAACTTTGTACTTCAGCTTGTGCAAAAAACAACAAAAAAAGTCTCTGGTATCACCGAAGGCTCGTGTTTCAACTGCAGCAAATCCCTGAGTACAAAAATGTGTGCCAGAGACGGTTGGGCAAACAGTGACCATTGGGACACCCCCCCCCCCCCCCCCCCAAAAAAAAACCATCTTTCCATCTCACTCTGTTCCCTTGTCCCTTTGCTGCTGTTGCCACTTCACTGCACCATTATCCCAATGAAATCCAGAGCTGAGCCGTGGGAGAAACCGTTCATTGTTCTCAGTGTTTCTTTTGGCCTTAGTAACTGCAGCTACACTAATCAGAGCAGAACACTACGAGGGCCAATAACTGAAATCCTTCCCCAATTGCCTTTGTTTAGTCTGTGTAGAATGAGATCTACTGTTTGGTGCAGGTTTATCCTTGTTTCTTTACTTTTAATCATCTGAAGATAAACTGAGTAACTCCTCTAGCCGTTTGTTAGTTAAGGGAGAAGTTACAACAAATTGATGAACAAATTGCACATGTGTTTCTTTCCACCTGGACATTAAGGCATTTTACAAAAGCTTACTGACATTGCATAACAACATAATCTCATCAGAGTTTTAACGTGTTGGTGGATTAATTTTCAATGGGGAAAGGTCCGCTGGCAAAGCACCTTACGGTATTCGAGTGCTTGGAATTAGAAGGCCTGTCACCTGTGAGTCGGCACATTTCCTTCATTAGCGAATGAACCATGAATGTTATGAATTTTGTTTTGTTGTTTTTCTGTTTTGCAGACATTTGTAAACGACCTCAGAATCCCAGACCAGACATATATCACCCTAAAGCTGTCAGATGTCATTCGCTTTGGTTATGATATCCTTTTTTTTTATTCTTATGTTTTAAACTTTACTCAGTTTTTTAAAATTCTATTGGCTTAATCGTCATTGGATTTGTATCATTCATACATTTATTATGTAGACTTTCTGCTTTTGGAACAGTTTACATTGGTCTCTGGTATGCAACACTGAAAAGGGCCAGGGGTCAGCAGCATTTTGTTTCTCCACCTTGGTCATTTGATCTATTGGCATGAAAATCCTGTGTGGTTTTTCAGCCAGGATAGTGAACTGTTGACCGGAAGCCGCCTGCACTCTTTGACCTCAGGAGAAAACTAATGAATGGTGAAATGTATGTTAGATAACACAAAGCAGCACTGTTCAGTGTACAGATACATTTAGACATGCTTTGTCGTTAGAGGTGAAAGGACACAGTTTCGAGAAGTAATTCACCGCTATAAGTACATTTATAGGTTTATAGGTGATATCTCTCGATGTTTATCTGTTGTCTCATCAGTTTTGAAGTGATAAGTTTGGTGATAGTGCTGCAAGACAGTAAACCAGTTCACTTATTTTTTTGTTATAATAAAGATTTATTTGTTTTCTTGGCGCAAACGGAGAAACAAAAACATAGTATTCAAACAGAAAAAAGTAATGGTCAGTGCTCAGTATTTTCCAGTCAGCACATCTCTAATATCTAATTGTTTGAAAAGAAAAATATGTAGATTGTTTCCTTTAACTCCTTCTGTACATGTGCATGTGTATATCCTGGAAAAGAGTCAACACAAAGTCCCGGAGGAAGCGCTTAAAGTAAGTAAGAGTAAGCTGTCCGTTCCTTTTTTAGTCGTCAGTGCTCGGCTGTCTTCAGCGATAGATGTTTGCTGTAGATCCCTACTGAGAAAGACTAAGTAGATTACTCCTTATTTTGTTATTAAATGATATGTTAAAATAGTCACAATCTTCCCAGACCAACTCCTACCATGACAAACTAGAGCTTAAATATCTACAAGTAATTCATTTTTTTCTTTCATATTAAATTAAATAACTTAACACTTAATGCTGAGGCTAAAAAGTCAAGTCATTTCTACATGTTTAATGATGCTAGTTACTGTAGATGAATTCAATTAAAATAAAAATGATGCATGTGTAATATTTAGAAGTTGAAGCTTGAGTCTCTGGTGGATATTCTTCCTTACAGTGTGTATATGTTAGGACAGTTACAGCTGTACTGATTGTTGGCGGAAGGTTTTTCACATCCTGCTTCCCTCCTGTCTGTGTGTGTGTGCAGCATGAGAAGTACACAAGCCAGTTGCAGCTTAGCATAAAAGCCCTGGAGGCCAAGGCAAAGGAAAAACTGCACTTCCAGCACTCAGAGAAGAGCAAAGACTCTTCATCCAATGCCAAACTCCAGGACAAAGCTGAGCGTACAGCCCACTCCCTCACAGGTAAATAATTCTGTCCACACAGTTCATTTGTTAGCAGGAAGGTGGCAGGTTTTATGATAACAGAAGTAGATAAATTGTTCTGGGTGCATGAGAGAAACAGCTTTAAATGAAGTGGATTTGAATAGCTTGGTCCCACATACATGAGGAAGAGGAAGTCTGCTTGAGTCTCCATGTACTGCATGACTTTGGCTATAGATCCCTCGATAGGATGACGGGCTTCTCTTATTAAGAGCTTCCCTGCTGTGGGATTAGGATGCCATGTGAGTAGAGAGGCTGATGCTACAATCCTGTGGTGTCAGTAAAAAAGTAGATCTTGACATCCCAGGGTTGCCAGAGTAAGTATACATGAGTAAGGGCTTTGCAGACAAGCAGAGGGGTAAAGAGTTAAGGACAAACAGTCTTATCTCAGTCAGACATGCGTGACTGCTGACAAGAGGAGCTCTGCTGCCAAGCACCCCGATGGTGCTTCAGCCACGTGCTGTAGAATTAGAAAGGTCTGTAGGTTTTTAGTCCCAGCTTGGCACTTCTGTCCATGTAGGTGATGGTAGATCTATCACTGCTGATATTTCCAGTTCTCTCACACCCTCTTTAGTCTGACATGTACTTAGAGTAAAATAATAAATTTACTATGTGCAACAGCGGAACAGTCAGGCCACTGTTAAGTTAGGCATTTTATGAATGAAGCTTATTCACACCAATGAAACGTTTTCCAGCTGTAGTTAATCTAGGAAGCAGCAATCTTGTGCTTTCGGCTCCATAATCAGCCCTTTGAGCTTAGAAGGAAAACTACAACTGTGCCTAAAATAGGACTTTTCCAGCACATGCCTCATGTTCCTCAGAGTTTCTCATAGCTGTGTAATTGACTGCAGCAATTTGAGAAACACTTCTTTGGTTAGCTCCTTTTTTTTTTTTTTTTTTTTTTTTTTTTTAGTAGGACATGACTTTGGAGCAGAGTGTGATTATGTTGCCTGCAAGTATGAGTTCATTATTTTGATGCAAGAAACCATTCAGTGCAAACTATATTTACTTGTTGCTACGCAGTTACTGCCTGCACTCAAAGGAGTCTGTGCTGGTGTGAGCCAGTGAGATAATGAAAGTGTCCACTGCTGTCATGCTAAATCTACAGCCTCAGTGAGAGAAGTATGTTAGAGAAAAGGAGTACACACTTTTTAAAGTGTCATTTCATTCATTTTGAGTTTGTTTGATGTAGGAAAGTCTCTTTGCCTCACAGAGACCGAGCTTGCATATCTCTGTTGACAGATGCTGATGCAAATGCAGTCTCTTTGGCTGAGTTTGTTTAAGGCCTTGATAGCGTGGATCAAATGTCTCATATTAGGTTTGTTTTCTTTTAATTCTGACAAGCCTTGTAGAGGGAAAAAAAAAGACGCGTGTGTCTTTTTCTGTGCTCGTTTTCCCCTGCAGCTGTACAGGATGTGGAGTGACTCCAATCCTCCAGCTGTCTGCAGCACAGGACACTTCACTTGTACAGTGTGTGACTCAGTCAGGCCTACATTACTGTGCCAGGACCCAGGGCTATTTAGTATTGAGAGGAAAAAAAGAGGGCATGAAATTAACAGTTCAGCGTTCCCAGTGATTGCTCTTGTAGTGGCTTCCTTTTTCAAAGTTTCCATACATAACAAATCCAGTAAGTTATAACAATAGCTAAAACAAAAATTCACTCTTTTTTGCTTTTCAACTACCTCCAAACACAGTACTTAATGTCCCTAATAACTGCCACCTTTATTTTGGGAGATTATGTCCTGTCTTTGATGTACCTCTGTGTCTGTGCACAGTTTGAGATGCCTTTGCTGTTTAATCAAATAATATGCTTAGCATAACCTTGCTCTGTGTACTGAAGCTGTTACACTCGCCCACGTTTTCTTTAGCTAAAAGGGGGAAGATTAAATAAGTGGAAAGGAATCCGTAACGTGCCCCTCTGCCTCTTCGGTCACTGTGTTGATGTCTTATTGTGTGTGTCCAAGGCAACAGTGGCCAAGTGCTGCTGATACTTGGGATTGTGCAGCCACATTAAACTCAAAAGAGCTTGTTTATCCTATTTATCAGGCCAAACGGCGGCTTCTAGATGATCTGATTAGTAGAGGCTGGCTGGCATGTGTGGAACAGTATGCCAGGTTATATGGCAAGTCTTGCTAAACACATATCATCAGCAAATTTAGCCAAGCTAACTGGTCTCAAATTTAAGAGAATATATACAGAGACCACTGTATGCAAAAAGCCTTTGCATGCTCTGGTTATTCTATATCCTGGACTGATTTCTTCTATTTTTCCTTTAAAGATTAGGATTAGCTGTGCTGTCCTCACATGAGGAGGATTATGTTTTGGTGGTTTGCTGATACATCTGGCATCACAGTTTGACCCCCCCACCCCCACTACACTCTCTGTGTCATGGGAATGTGTGGGAGCTCTGAAACATCCAAAGGCCACTTGCAGTGTAAGGCTTTGTTTCTGAGCTCCAGCATTGTGTAACTTTTTATTGTTGCAACATCAAACCCAGACAAAACACTGTTTTGTCATGTGACTAACAAACTTATTGGATTATAAAACCAAGCAGTGGTTTAAATTCACGTCTTTGTTGGCTCTTTCTTTGTTCCTACCATTCCTCCCTGCACCTTTAGTATATTATGTACCTGATTGTGTTTGTTGGTCTGTGTTTGTGTCTGTCTGTGGGCTTTTTCCTGCTAGCCTCCACAGATTCTCCGATATCCAAGCCCACGCCTCTGTATGGCCAGCCTTCCTGGTGGGGAGAAGATGAGGACCCGGCCAACAAAAAGGAGAGCAGAGGTGGAAAATTTCCAGAGAAGGAATCTCCAGGTCAGTGAATCTGTCTTATATTTCTACATGCAATCACTTTCATTTGGTGTATGCCTTCAGAAGTGTTTGTCTTTACAAGCAAAATGTATTTTATGTTAGTGATTTAATTGCATTTATTGGATATTCCCATGTTTGTGAATTAGATTTAAAGTTGCCTTTTTTTGTGGCACTTCTATTTGATGTTCTCTGTGGGTCACTGAGAGGTAGATGGTGTTAAGCCCAAGGCAGGTCCCTGGCTGTCAGTTGTGGACTGATAGCCAGGCCAAACCATCCCAGGCCAGTGGGCAGTGCCTGTCTGCCTCATGATGGATTATGACCATCTAAGCCGATGAAGGGGGGAGGGATGGTGATTGTTCTCCTCACGTTGCCCAGACAAACCGATTATTCCCCCTCAACTACCCTCCACTGGACTCTGAACTCCTAAAGTGGTATTTGGCCACACCCAGCTGGCATCCAAAGACCAATCACATGATTTGTTTCCCCAGCCAATCGTCTGGAAACCTTCATGTTATTTATGGCTCTTATTTTCAGGAAATGTTTAGTGGTTATGCTTTAAGAGATTTACATAAATCTGAGTTCCTTTAACTTTGAGTTACTTTGATATAAGTGTGACATTTCTAATATTCAGCACACTAAAAGCTTTTTGTGTAGTTTAAGTATTTATAATCGCCTCATCTCTTTATTGACAACAGAACCTGCTAAAGATGTATCCACATATGAGAGCAACGGCTCTCTGCCAGACAGTCAGGCTAAGGCCACCTTCTCCTACTGCCGGGAGCCCAGTTACTTTGAGATCCCAACAAAGGAGTTCCAGCAGCGTCCTACCAAGAAACCAGAGTCGCAGGTTCATGAAGTTCCAACAAAAGACACAGCAGAGCCCTCTGACTGCATCTCCTCCACCCCCACACCCCCTGTGGTTCAAAGCCACGCGTCCTTTACCATCGAATTTGATGAATGCACGCCAGGTAAAATGAAAATCAAGGACCATGTGACCAAGTTTTCTTTCCGTCAGCGTAAGCAACCTTCCACTGAGGTTGCTAGCACACCTACTGAGGTGATGTCAGCACAGAGTAAAGTTGCTGACTGGCTCGTCCAAAGCAGCGCGAGCATGATGGGAAAGAGGTCGCAAGATGAAGATGTGTGCAGCACAAACAGCGACCCATCTCTTCTGAAGACCACCAAGAGTGAGTCTCTTATACACTATCTGTTTACTCTCGCTTTAGATGGAATACTGTGTTAACTTGTTCTCCTTCCATCAACAGCAAACTACCATGAAGATGGTTCTCAAAGTGATTCGGGGCACCCAGCACTCAATGGGAATAACTTTCTCCGGTCAGAACATCAGGATTCTCCACAAGCCTTGAGAGCTTCACCACCACAGCGATTTCTCTCCCCTGACTCAGTAGAGCCCGTGTCTGGCTCTCCACCGGAGTCTCAGTCCCTTTCCAGTCTTGCTGAGCCCCACCAAGCCTTTGTGATTGAATTCTTTGACGACAACCAGAGAAAGAAGCGTTCCCAGTCCATCAATATCATGGCCCCACCAGAACCCTCCAGTCTCAGGCCACAGTTGGAGAAAGTAAAGAAAAGCTCAAGTCCGACTGGGGAGAGACAAGTCACACCTCCGTCTTCCACAACTACTCCGCCAACCCAACGGTACACTATCCCCCTGAAGGGCCCTGCTTCTACGGGCCCCCAAAGAGCTGGCTCTCTACGAAGGGAAAAGACTGAAGAACGGATCAGCGCCAGCTTTTCCGCCCGCTCATCCTCATCTGTGTCTGCAAGACCGTTTAGCAGCGTGGGCCGCAAATCTAAACTCACCCAGGAGTTTACTGCTGAATTACTGAGACAAGCAAAGGAGATCTCTTCTGCCACCTGGGAGAGAAATACTACAGCATCTAAAGCAGGGTCAGGGCTGGCATCACAGTCTGACCAAATTACCACTAGCCCTCCTCAGCCTGACGCTCATTTCCAGCCTCAAACTTCCTCGCCAATTCATAAACCTGTCCCCCTCAAGGCTCCTGTTATGCCCCCAGCATCTCAAAGTTTTGAAGTTAAGAGCCCCACAAGCCCCAGAAATGAAGAGGAGGACAGTCTAAGTGATGCAGGAACCTACACAATTGAAACAGATGTTCAAGATAAGGAGCTGGAAGAAGCACGGAGCAAGATTGACCAGGCAAGTTGTTCCATGTATGCTCGTTTTAAAGGAAATAAGGTGGCTTTGCTAATCACTGGTCTCCTTGTGTTTCTTGGAGTGAAGTCCTGAGCCATGAACATTAGCAGTCCCGCTTTGCCCATCTGTGCACTTATCCACTTGCAATGCTTTGTTCCTGACAGGTGTTTGGTGTCGTTGACAGCCCAGAGCGAACGAACCTGAGTGAAGCAGAAACACCGTCAGCATTTAGGCCTGTTATTGTTCAGGGCAGGGAGCAGCATAGTCAGAAAAGTTGTGGGGAGGTGAGGCCAGCTCCAGAGCAGGGACAGAGTCTGGTGAAGGTAAACTTTCCTGCTCAGGGTGGAATGATGAATGGATAGATAATTGATCATTTTAATGTAATAATGATTATTTTCAGTCGGTAAGGCTGAAGTGTCTGATTGCACCAATCGGGATGTAGTGCTTCCTTGATTTGCCTTCTTGGTATTTGCTCTTTTTTCGGTGTCTCTCTTTTGATTTGTGCACTTGCCTCTTCTTTGCACACAGGCTCTGGGTTCATGATTGTTTGGGTTTTTCTTTTCTAACCAAATAAAAGAAAACAGAAAACCAAACCACGTGTTTAATACAACATGTTAGGGTTCAAGTGCATACAACACTTGAAACAGATTGCTCTTTTGGAATTTATAGTAACTGGAACTAAGGGAATCATATTTTTAACAGTTTTGTTATTTTTAACAGTAATGAATAACTTGTATGTTATCTTTTACAGGTTCAGTCAGGAGGTGCAGTCTTACAGGGGGCTCCTAAGTGGATGTCTTGCTGGGCCAGCTTGGCAGACAGCTATGCAGAATCTAGGCCTTCGTCCGGCCTCTTTGACATCCATTCCCAGATGGGACTGTCAGAAGGGGGTAAGCCACCTAACCAGACAATGATAATGAGACACCCTGATGAATATGAATGATATTCAGCTTCATCGTCTGTGGTTAATATGCATTAAAACTGTTCCACTTCAGCACGAGGCACAATCGTCCACAAGGCTACGCTCAGCCAAAGCCAAGAACGAGTTCAGCGCAGCCTGCGGCTGACATCACCGGGGGAGAAGAGTGACATTCCAGCTCCCAGCATTCATGTTCATTATGACCCAAATTCAACATTTGATGTTGAAGATAATAGCTTGGGGGTCCCTGGCGCTCAAGACGGCATTCACAGGTTAACTGTGCAGGACGATGTAGAGCCTGACAGCCTGAGTGATGCCAGCAAGTCAGATGATGGATCTATTGTAGAGCAGAAGAGGAGGCCTCTGTCAGACCAAGAAGAAAAGCAAAATGGAGACAAGCGCATGCTCCCGGCCAAGTCTACATCTTTTTACATCGGGTCAGAGGAGGAGGTGGTGCCCAAAGCTAGCACTCCTAAGGCTGAGAGAAAACAGGTGACCAAAACCTTTTCAACAGCCACTCTGACCAAACTGAGAGGCAGTCAGGAGTCTGCAAGAGTCAAACCTGTTGTATCAGCTCCTGTACTGAGCCAGGCGACACAGAGGCCAGAGGGTAAAGAAGCATCCCCGTTAATCAGACAGGAGAGCTTCACGAAGGAGCGACCTAGCAGCACCAGGTTGCCTAACATCTCTAGCCAGCCTGCTCAAAGAGATCTAAACCCCGAATTACTGCAGAGAGCTAACAGTCAGGACACGCATTCGTTTCTCAAAGAGACTGAAGATGTTCTGGCTGTACTGGAAGCTAAACTCCAAGCAGGACAAACCAACACTCCATCTCCTGTTATGGACTCTCTTTCTGGGGAGTCTGATGTGGATACCTCCAGCACAGTCAGCCAACACAGCAGTAAGACAAAGCCAAGCACACTAACAAAAAAAGTATCGGTCAGTGGCCTCCAGAGAGATAGGTCTTCAGGTAGCCTAACTAGTCAGGATTCGACTCAGCAGTCCTCAGAAAAGCACCGTACTCAGGAAGCAGAAAGGAGCAACAGGACTGAACCTCTGAGGAGGCCAGTTGGACTCAGACGCAGTGTGGGAAAACGTGGTTCCACAGACCTAAGTGATGACCATCAGAGCTTACCGTACTCTGATCAGGAGTCAAACAGCAAACAAACACGCAAATACATAATTCCCCTTCAGAAGGAGGAGACCAAGAGCTCCAGAGTGTCCCAGGCGCTGAGTCGTGCCAACAGTCTATCAGCCCCAAGACCCACCAGGACTTCCATGCTGCGCCGGGCTCGCCTCGGAGAGGCCTCAGACAACGAGGGGACAGAGACTGATAAGCTGTACCAGGAGGCCAACAACACCCCAGCTAAGCAGCCCCAGGAAGCCAAGAAACTCTCCAGGCTGGATATGCTGGCCATGCCTCGGAAACGGACAAGCTCATTTAACACACCCAGTGACAACGAGGCCTCTTCCACCCCACAGTGGACAGGCAGAAGCACAGGATTTTCCAACCGCAGCGCAGAGCTGGGTGTCAGCTCCACTCGTAGGGCCTCTGGTCCAGGGCCAAAGCCGGGAGAAAGGCCGCAGAAGGCAGCACTCAACAGAACTCCAATCACTCGTGTACGCTCTAGCAGTGCCAAATATGCCAGCAGCACAGCAAGTAAGTATAGTACCGGCACTTACACACCATCTGTTCTTATATGTTTAGCCTTGTCTGCCATAAAAAATTAACTCAGATTTAGCATTGTGGGAATGACATGCCTGCGGTGTGTGTCAGACATGACAGTGAATTGGTCTGAAGCCTTTTTAAGTCTCAGTTAATATAACTGATTTCTCAGTTCTGAAATTAAGAACTTTCTCATCAAACAACAGCTATGTGTGAAGGAAACTAACACTAATACTAATATTAATTCTCCAATATTCAATATCTTTCATCTGCACAGTGTACACTCATTGAAGTGAAGGCTGTATTGCCGTTTTTATATGCAGCCATGCTTTGAGAGTGTATTACTGGTCATGACTTAACGCAATATGTTTCACATTACAAATCAACTTTTATTTTTTAAACTCATTTATTCCTATCTGTACTCAGCTGCTGTACTGTGGAAGTCTAGTGTTCATTTGAGTTTGGTTCAGACCCCCTTAAAAACAACAACAGTAAATTGTTGGAAAGTCATGAAGTCTTCCACAGCATCATGTCTGTCTCTTGTTCGGGGAAATGTTTTGGGGGTTTCTATTAAAATACTCAGTGGTGTCTTTTTCTTTGTTGTTGTTTTTTTTCTTGGTGGTCTTCTTTCATGGCATCTCTTTCTCTCTCTCCTGTTTTTCCAACTTGTCTGTCCTCATCTTCCAAAACTCTAACCAATTCACAACACCAAGGCTCTAGGAGACGACAGAAAGGCTCTGACTATACCTCTACCTCAGATGAGGAGTACGACTCAAACCAGAGCACTCCTAAATACAAACGCTCCCAACCTTCCTCAGCTTCTCATAGCCCACGCAATCCGGTTCGGCCGCAGCCGATCGTGGCCCTGCGTCCAAAACACCGCGGCAGAGACTCTGAAGAAGAGACCAACGAGGGAGATGCCTTCCAGAATTGGTCCACACACAGTGCTGAGATTGCACGGTAAGAAATATGACAGGCTGGGCGTTTCTGGTGTGGATACTTGGGTTTTCCTGCCTTACTGACAACAAAACTGGTTTTACGCAAACAGTTTTAAGCATTTTTATTTAGTTAGTTAAGGGTTGTGTAACAAGGAGTCCAAAATCACAGTAGATAAGGTGATGATGATTTTTATCTGCTCAAATGGTTAATTTACTTCACTGCAACAGTAAACTTGAATATATTTTGTTTGATATTTCCTTTAATTTCTTGCAAAAATATTTGCATTGACTTTGTTGTAGAGAATTGTTTTAAAAGTAGAAATACTTCAATTCAATACAATATGGATTTTTTTTTTTTTAAATGTATATAAAGGTTGAGTCAAGATCTGGCCAAAGACTTGGCAATATTAGCCAGAGAGATCCACGATGTAGCGGGTGATGGTGAGCCCGGAGAGGAGTGCAATGCACCAGGCTCCACGGCGGCTTCTTATGAACAGGTACCGTTGTTACCTTAAACTTCAAGTGAATGAGTGAGGGCATTTTTGACTGCAGCCATGTGTTAACATGTGCTGTTATGATGTTTTTAAATGTAAAGCCGTTTCCTGCTATGAATTTGTCTACCTCTCTTACAGCTTTGGTATTTGTTTAAAAGGAATTGGCTCATAATTGAAAATTATATGGGACCATTTATGACTTAAACATTGTTTTTGTGGTTTTCCACCACATTTTAATATTTTACAGTGAATCATAGCTCATAGACCGATATTAGCTCAAAGTGACGATGAAAGAGCTCAGATGAAGTTGATTCTAGTAAGCTCTTTTTTGATAAAATAAAGGAAAACCATACTTACACTAAGTCTTCTAATGCGTTTACCTGCCATGGATACAGGGAGACATGAATAGAACCATTTAAAAAAAACAAAAACATATTTCTTTATTTCATCTTTTTCTTGATCAGCATGTTTCAGAGGCTAACAGCCACCAGAAAGTCCCCCCAAGTTCTGCACCATCAGGGGAAGCTGAGCAGAGCTGGAGTGACCATGAACAGAACTCCAGGAGCAGAGAAGAGGTCAGACATGATCGGTTGCTTCTCCTTTAGATATCCTGTAAGGAGAGCTCTTTTATTAAAGTGTTTTATTTTTTTTTCCCCCATTAGGGCGTTGTGGACACTGCTATGCTGAATCCGGTGTCTCAGGTCATAATTGCTATCAGAGAGAACACGGAGCAGCTCGCTGACAAAATGAAGTAAGATACTAAGAAGAGCAGACACCACGAACACTTAAACTCCTCTCTTTCCATTCCTGATCTGGCTTTGATGAAAAACTTTATTGATCCTGTCTGACAGCCAGACTGCAGTGAGCATCAGCTCTAATTTAATTACTGTAACTTAGTGAGTCAGCTCACAGACAGATTGGCTGACATTATGGAACCGAGAGCAGAGATCTAATCTAAGTAAATGAGACACAGATGAAAAAACTGTTTCCACTGTTACATGCAGCTTCAGGTTGTCTTTTCCTGGTCTTTATTTGGTAATGTTTCAGACGTTAAACGAAAGTTATGGCTTACTTTTGCTGTGATAAATTCTGCAAAATGATCAGTGTCAGAGAGCAGAACGTTGGCTGAAAGACACCTCTGCACACAGGGTAATGTTCCAGGACAGAGTGGATATCTGGGAAGAAATTGAGGCCAAGGTCAATTCTGAAAATAATGTCCCATTTGCAAAAACATCCAACAAGGTTAGTGTGCTTTTGGTTAAATGACAGGATAAACATATGCTTCTAAATACTGCATGTTTGAGCTAAGTTAGACGTGTGTGTTTCAGGAAATCACATCTATCTTGAAAGAACTCAGGAGAGTTCAGGGACAACTTGAAGGTGAGTCATTCGGACCCTTTAGAAACTATTTAAATGGAAATCATTTTAAAATAGATTTTCTTGTGGCTGATGACTAATTTCAAATTTTTTTTAAAAAAATATTTAGTCATTAACACAGTCATGGAGCCCAGCTGGCAGCCTGGAGCTACCAAGACCTCAGCCACTGCAGTCTCCTCCTCATCTGGAGTTCAGACTAGCAAGCATTCTTCCTCACGAGACTGGAGAACGGTGCACTCCATTTTCAAACGTGGCGGTGGCCCGAGGCCCAGCGAGAGGGTCAGGAGAGCGGCTGCGACCCCGGACGATGTCAGAGAGGGGTATTTAGTCTAAGATCTGGCACAAACACGCAGGTCCAGACAGTCCACTCCAAACAGCCAGGTGCCAGACCTCTGTGTGCACAAAGGAAATACAAAGGAGGGAAGTGAGACTTTGTTCACAGAAGTGCATCCTCCTGCACACGCAAACATACACACTACTGCACTATAAGCACACCTCACACTGACCTGTGTCAGGATGTAACACACTGAGAGAGACCATAAAGCTATACTTGATTCTGTGTGTTACAGATCATCGTCATTATTTGCCAATGTTGTGATCACCAGCACTTTTTTTTTCTTTAATAAAAGCTCATCATAATTAGCTGCCCAGAGAAAAACAAGCCTGAACGTAATCATCCCAGGGAAGTCTTCAGATACATCAAACATGTGTGTTTAGTGACAAATCATTATTGAGGAATTGTTTTATTTTTTTAATAGAAAGAACTAAAGTTAATACTCGCAGATGCTGACATGCTGTGTACTCCATCCTCAGTAACTCCCCGTGCTTATTGTTTTTTGTTTACCTCCTTCCTCTTTGTGGAGTAGAATGGAAAATGTATTTTTTAGGGGATTTTTTTCCTGAGACACTGTGGTATTTTGTAACTGACACAGCACGACTGTAGGTGCGAGTTAGTCGCCTTTTGTGCCAGAATAGTTTGTTAGTATTACGCAATCGCTACAAGCCAATTTTGTGTGCAAGCTGGTACTATTTCCCTCGTCGGAACTACACTTTTGTCCAACAGAGGGTGAAAAAAATCCACTTCAGGAATGTGCAATCTAAATGGAGGAATGGGTGTGCTCTATAAGTAAATCAGCAAGCAATCACAAACTCTAAGTGGCTGCAGCTTTAGAGTATTCCCGGCCCTTGGAACTTTTGTAAAATTTCTTATTTTTATATTTGTGTCAAACACATTTGGGAGCTTTGGATTGTTTTCCACACCTCGAGCAAAATTTGTCTCCAAGGTTTGTCCAAAGACGAACACGACACGATTTCAAGGACGAGAAATGTGTCGTCTTTATTTGTGTTTCTGCACAACACCTCGGCCCCTCGAGTCGTGAGAGATGTAATGTTATTTATGACCAAGTAAATTGTATGAAATTGTTAAAAAATCTTTGATGATAGCAGCTGATTTGTTAATGTGTGTGTAAATGTCTAAAGATCGTCTACACGTCCTACAGGTTACCTCTCAATCTCTTCTTTTTGCACTAAGGTAGTACAGCATCATCCCTTTTTAAGCCGACACGCTGCAAACTGAAAGCTTTGACTTTCCTGTGAAAGATTGTAAGAATCTGATGCTGACACAGGAGGCCGAAGCAGGGAACTCCGGCAAGCTTCTCAGTTTCCCTCTTCCTAGTCTTGACCATGCATGTGATTGTAACTGGGAAGTACCTACAAAAGTGCCACATTAGCTGCATGGGATAAAGTTTCATGCGGACGAGTACAGTGGTTGTTTACAGACTCCAGCAAAATTTGAATGTTTTTCTTCTTCTTCTTCTTCTTCTTCTTCTTTTCATTCTCAATCTGTTGCTGCTATTCATCTTCTGTGGGATAGTATTTCCACTTAGCTTTAGTCCGACACGGTCCGCTGAAGATTTAAAATGTGTGTATCAAATTTCTGTCCCCTGTTTTGGATCTTCAGTTTCTGTTTCCATTCCTTCCCTACCCAAATGATTTGGTTGTAATTTGATAGCTGTTATTTATGTTTGGTTATTTGTGTAAGGTGTCAGATGATATGTTTTGTTTTTTTCAAATAAATGTGATTAGTAAACCTGTTTTGCTTTTTGTCATCTGTTGTAATCTCTTGTCACCCTCACCCACTCTGCCCCTCCCCTCCTCATGCTACATCACTACCCAAAAAACCTGAAATGAAACTGAAAATGGGAACTATGCTGTGATATATTCGGCAGCAGAATTCACTTCTGCTCAGATTTGGGGGGGAAGTTTGGAGGAAGAAAACAATCAAGTTCGCTTTGAACTCTTTAACTGACACAAACGTTTCTTCAATCTGTAAGTTTCTTTTCATTGCTTTAAAATTTATCCAATTCCAAATTGTTTTCATTTTGGAATAATCCAAAATGAAAACAATTTGGAATAATTGCAGTAATGCAGATGATTAGGTTCTTATCAGAGATGTGAGCTCTCTAATTTGTTTATCTTCTGTCCGACACGGTAACTTCCTGCTTTTGGTCTCTAACAGCGCTTGAAAGGGGAAAATGACCTCCTCGTATAGCAGCCTTGATGACAGTAACGATTCAAACAAAAGGGTAGGGCAGCATCAAACATTAAAACCCAAACCATTCTCTTTCGTGCCTTGTCTTACTCCTAAAGCTCTCTTCCTCTCAAACCTCACCTTCTTAGACCAGCTGCGTGAAGCTACTTGCGATTGTGGCATGTCTGACTATTCTGGGGGTTTTGCTCGCCATCATCGTGCTGGAGAGACCTCCACCTCCCAAAAACCACGAGATACTCCCAGGTGACGACGGCTGGAGCAATTTCTCTATTGATCAGTGCAGGTAATAATCCAGTAATTACATCACGATCTTCTTAAATATCTGCTGCATGGCTTGAAGAATCTTATTACATGTCCACATTTGCTCACTGTTTCGAAATCAAGTCGTGATTTCGCCGTATTTGTAAAGTGGTGCGTCTTTAAACTTTATTTGGACTCATTCTCCGATTATATTTTCTAACAAAATCTACCACAATTTCCTCTTTATGTGTAATAAATATAAGGAGGAGGCCAGGTGTTGCTCTTTATGTGGGACTGGACGTTTTTCCTTATCAGCCTGACCCACAGTTTGATTGGCTCTAGCTTGCAAAGGTAAACACTGCAGGACAGACACTTCACTGGAATTTCACTGTAACCTAATTTTGGATGTGGAAACTAAAACGGGACAGACTGCGATCTTGTGTCACCTGCACACTGTGCAGCTTTGTACCACAAAGGTAAAAGCTGCTTCCCTGGAATATCACTGAAGCTACCACAAAGAAAAGTTCTTTGTTACAATAAAGGCTGTGAAGCTATGTGACTAGCTAACCAGGTGAAGTCACTTATTCTCAGGGGATGTTAGCGTCAAACCTCAGCTTTCTTTTAAGGTTATTGTTTGTAGAAAGTTGGTAAAACATTCAAATAAATAAAATGCATAGAAGTACTTTAATCATTTTTTGTGTGACTTTCACATTATTTTTGAAGAACTCTTTTGTTTTGCTTCATTGAGGTTTGCTGGCATTCATTTTTGCACACCTCTCTTAAAGCCCCCCATAGCATTTCAATCAGGTCGAGGTCTGGACTTTGCCATTGCAACATCTGGATTCTTTTGACTCAATGCCACCAAGGTGCAGGTCTGCTAAAAACAAGCCCAAACCATCTGCTTTTAACCATGTAAAGCACTTTGTGCTACATTTTTTTTTGTATGAAAAGTGCCTTATAAATAAAGATTGATTGATTGATTGATCACCCGTCCTCCCCTGTGGTTGATAGTTGGTATGAGGTGTTTGTGCTGACATCTCCACTTTGCTCTAGTCTGTCCAAACGACATTGTTCCAGAACTCTTGTTGTCTGTTCAGGTGCAACTTTGCAAACCTAAGCCATCAAGATATTTTTGGAGAAAGAGCCTTTCTCCTGGTAACCCTCAAAATCATTTTACTAGTGGAATCAAGTGTTGGTTTTAAGTTCATTTGGAGTAATATTTGACTCTACAAAACATCAACTGTGACTATTTTTTAAGGATATAGAGGTTAAAGGGAAGCTGTAATGCCCCTTAAAAAGGGTAAAAGCACCTCATAGATGTCAATTAAAGCTTTGGATGAGTCTACAACTCCACATCTTTAGACTTAAAGATTAAAAGTTACTTCCTCCATTTTTTTTTCCACTTCAGCTTCCAAAGAATTCCCTGAGCAGATGTCTTTTTTTAAATCCTGCAGCATGGCCCTTGTGGAGAGCATTCCCGAACATATGAAATACAAAGACAACGTAACATTCGGGATCCCTCTGGAACAAGTCTGGAACAATCTCATCTCAGTGGCAACAAACGAAGTGGATGTGGTCTCTTTCTACTGGACGTTAACTGGGGAAGACATCAGTGTCAACTCTTCCTCTGATATGCCCGTGAGTTACCAGCTGCAGTGGATAGTTGTGTTCCTTATTAAAACATCCCTACAAACTTTTTTCTTCTAATGTTTTCATTGTGTCCTTGGCAGGGAAGGAACATCCTGAAAGAGCTTGAAGAGCTTCCTTCGAGGAATGTGACTGTCCGAGTGATAACGAGTGTTCCCACCGTCAGAACAAACTCCACCGATTTAGAGATCTTAAAACAAAAAGGTTTGCTTTCTCTTCAACAAAGTCTTGTAGACCACCAACTCTTTGCACCAGCTTGACCTTGACCCTTGTCTCTTTTTCTTCCTGCCTGTAGGAGTTCATGTGAGAAAGGTGGACTTTGGCCGCCTTGCAAACGGCGTTCTCCACAGCAAGTTCTGGATCGTCGATAGGAAACACGTGTTTATTGGAAGCGCCAACATGGACTGGAGGGCTTTAACACAGGTGAACACTCACATTAGAGAATCAAAGGTACTTTGCTATTTTGAACCTTTAGAAACGCTGCTAAACAATTTAATGAGTTACTTTTAACTGCAGGTGAAGGAACTAGGAGTTGTGATCTACAACTGCTCCAGTCTCGCGAAGGACCTACGTAAAATCTTCCAGTCCTACTGGGTGATGGGTCAACCCAACAGCTCCTTGCCACAGCCTTGGCCTGCAAAGTATAACACAGACATCAACAAACAACACCCCCTGCTGGTGAAAGAGAATAACATCTCCAGCCAGCTGTATGTGGCAGTAAGTTCTTTAAGTTTCAGTTCCTTTTTAAAGGATATTGTTAGGTTTTCTTTGTCATTAATAGAGAAAGGGTTGTAGTCTGCAGCTATGTCTGCAAAAACATACTTAAAACCTGTGGTTATGAATCAAGTGCTCCTGTTGATTTCTTGTGTTTCACTCCAGGCTTCTCCTCCGTCCTTCTGTCCTCCATCGAGGACTCAGGACCTGGACGCTATTCTCTCCATCATCTTTGGGGCTCAACACTATGTTGATGTATCTGTCATGGAGTACTTCCCCACCACGCGCTTTGACAAGCCTCGAAGGTTAACTTAACCCTTTACAGAAAATACTCCACATTTATGATCCACATCGTTTTCCTCTGTTTTCCTCAGTCTGAAATCTTCGGCTTTCACTCAGCAGATACTGGCCGGTCATCGAGGATGCCATCAAGACGGCCGCGTTCGAGAGGAAAGTGCATATCAGGATGCTGATCAGCTGCGGGCGGGATTCTGATCCAGACATGTTGCCTTTTCTTCAGTCTCTAGCCTCATTCGACTCTCCTCAACAGCATATCAGCATCCAGATAGTAAGACGCAACATGGGATACATGAAACTCCTGAAGATGATTGTCACTATTTTTAAAAAAAAATGTGTTTACGCTCCTTTCTTTTTTCAGAAACTCTACATTGTCCCAGTGGCAAACCAGTCCGATATTCCATTTTCCAGAGTCAACCACAACAAATACATGGTGACTGATAAAGTAGCCTATATCGGTGAGAAACACAATTATTCTACAAATGTGTTGTTGCTCTAAGTCAGTTGATGGAATCTCTGACCAGGTTTATGCTCTGCTGCTACCCAGGTACCTCTAACTGGTCAGGAGACTACTTTCTTACCACCGCTGGAGTGGGCCTGGTGGTATCCCAGCATGCATCTCAACCTGAAATGAAGAATACGACCCTGTACAGTCAGCTCAAGGCAGTATTTAACAGAGACTGGCATTCAGAGTTTGCTGTGGTCCTCGATGACCTGGGACACCACCCAGACTGTTCGCTATCGAGATGACTGAAGCTCTTTTATGAATCTTAAGTGCATTTCATGACATTCAAATCCCGGTTGGGACACAGTATTTTGCTGGTTTTACTACCTTTTTGTGAGGAATGATATTTTTTAATACAACTGTCACATATGTTGATTAACCTACTAAATGTGTCATGCTTCAGTTCTGACTGAACATGTTTTAGTACATGTGCAGTCAGATTATCAATGTTCTTTCAGGCACAGTGTGATCATTCACTGCTGAGCTGATTGTTTTAAAGCATGATAAATTAATATACTGCACAACCATTGAGTGCATTTTAATATCATGGTTAAATATGTAAACATGCATGAGACTTTTGTTGAGTCTCTTGTTGGCTTTTGCCACAGCCTACTTGGATGCTCACTTTGAAGGTACCTGTTGCTGCAGTATCTAAGTAACACCGACCAGCACTGCAAAGCCATGTTTATGCCTGCTGGTCTGATCAGATAAGCGCAGGTTTGATGGGGAAAGTCATCAAAGAAAGGCTGAGAAATCCCCCAACTTTTGCCAGCACAGCAATATTGGTTAAATGTGCCAGCACAATCCTGGAGTTACAAGCAAGGGCAGTGAAAGCTGCAGCTGTGCAATAAGAACCTCATCTTTGTTTCTGATGTGTTGCATGGATGTCCTCTGTTTGTTTGTGTCTGCAATTGTTCAGTTTGTTGGTAGATTTTTGTGCTTTTGTTTGTGTTGGTCTTTGTATATGTTTGCACCCAAGTGTTGCAGATGCTGTCAGTTGGGGTGAGATCTCACACTATACAGCAGCTTCCTCTGGGGTACTGCTTGGACTGCTGATCTGTTTTGCATTTTTTCGCATAAAGAACAGTGTAATAAAGATATGGTGGGAAGAAAAAGAATCTGATCTTTAGACTTTTTTATAGTGTCAGTTCACAACAGTCGCTTTGAGATGCTTTAACTTCGTGAACCATAGTGTAAGGTAAGGACACCATAGATTAGAGAGAAAACTCAAACAATCAGACAATGCACCATGAAGAGCTTTCGGGAAAAGTGGGGAGGAGGAACTCCCTTTTAACAAGAAGACACCTTTGTCACTCAGCCAGGTTCAGGAAGAGACTGCCATGTACAGTGACCTGTTGGGGATTCAAGGGAAAGAGAAGAGAAGAAAGAGAGCATAGATACACAAACAAAACACAAAGTATGGTGGGGAGAATGCCAAGGCTATCTTGGGGAGGTCCCCAGAGTCTATAGCGACATAATTGAGGGATGGTTCATGGACACCTGATCCAACTCTAACTGTAAAAGTCATTAAAAGTTGGTGTCAAGCCTAATCATAAAAAAGAGAGTGTGCCTGTCTCCTGAATCCAAACTAAGGTTTCCCAACAGGGCAACATCCTGACAGCTGAAAGCTCTTCTTTGCAATTTGCTTTTGGAAACCTGAGAAAAACACAAGTAAGCCTGGAGTCTGAGAAGGCAGTGGTCTGTTGATATCATATGCGACTGTGAGGTCTTAAAATATGATAGAGCCTGATCATTCAGAAATATGTAAAGTAAGATTGGTGTTTTGGGTCAAGTGAGCTTTTTCTCTCTTCTTCTTTCAGTGACCTTTGTATGACAAACATAGTCATGTGTTTTGCAGGCTAGCTATAGTTGAGAGAACAATGTCACACACTGCCTCCGCATCAGCTGACCGCGGAATCAGATCTGCTGCAGTTCTTTCAGACACAAAGAATGTATATTTTTTAATGTTGACTTAATCTCCCGCAAGTTATGGATATTAACAGGGCTCTAGACTAACTTTTTGCCATGGGCGCACAAAAGTTAGGCGCACTCAAATTTTTCAACCACATCGCTTAACACTGCAGTTTTACATGTGCACTTTTTTGGGGGGGAAATTGCAGTCCATACAGACAATATTCATTTTTAAATTATTAACTAACAATCTTGTGCTTAAAGTGCTTTGTCAATATTGTAGAAAATGTTAAACTTAATCATCATCTTGGCTCCTCTGACGACCTGTTTGCTGTTGCATGCTGCTGAAAGGCAGTGGGGAGAGGGGACACTTGGGCAGTGCATTTATTGCAGCATATAATGTGTTTTCTGGATACACTGTGCTTTTTCAGCATTCAAAGATTGATGGCACCGTGTCAGAGCACGGTGCTTGTTTTCATTGCTTGTTTTTGCCCTCCCGAACAGTAGGCGGCAGTGTGAGGTAAGTCTATCGCGCACAGGTCATGAGGTCGCAGGGCGGGGCTTCGGCTTGTGCAGTAGGCTACGTGTGCTTCACAGCAGTTAGCTTGCGGTCAGTGAGTTAACACCACAACTGAAGACAGAGACATGGTGCTGCTGGAAAATGATTCGGTAAGAGCAAATATACCTCGTTAATAACTCGGCCTGTTGTTGACGTTCACTATGAGATAAAAGTAAACATTGTATTCCTTAGCTGTCGTAAAGCTAGCTTGCTAATAGCCACAATGTTAGACACGCCAGTAGGCAGATTCAGATTAGCAGTTAGCACTGAAGCTAAGACTGGGTTAGACTTTAAAGTTGTACTTTCTGGCTTAATTTAATTGTTCAGGTCAAAAAGGAGCTGACCGAAATCCTTAGGTTCTCAGCCAGGTGTTGTTAACATTATCTCCAGCTGCCACTTGTTAAATTGGATTACACTTAGCTAAACTGTTGCAGTTTTGTGGAGCAGTGCAGTAGCATTAAATGTTTGAAATGTCTTGTCCTCTCGTCTCCTTTTATGTATTAGCGTAAGATTAACAATAGTTAAAATAAGTAATAATAATCTTATTATTACGATGAGGATTAACGGTTTGATAAAATATTATTAGTAAGGCTGTCTGAATCATCTATCGAGGCCAATTCTCCAGTTGGTACTTTTAAATAAAATAATCTGGATCCACACCGAATTTAAACTAATTCTTCCTCCACCCATGCTTCACCTTTTTCACCAATTTTCATGAAATTCGGCGGTGTAGTTTTTACATAATCTTGCTGACCATGCTTAAACTACTCTGCATGACTGTTGCATGATTTCACATCATCTTTCTCCTCCTGTTGTCCAGTTTCTCACAGAGCTGACACGGCTCTTCCAGAAATGCAGAACATCAGGCAGTGTTGTCATCACATTAAAGAAGTGTAAGTGGGTTTTCCTAAAAGCGACAACCAAGCTGTGAATTTCCATTTTTTAAAATGTATTTATTTATATTTAAGCAGTTTTAGTAAGAGTCTTTCATTCTTCCAGATGATGGGAGAACCAAACCGGTGCCCAGAAAGGGCCACGCGGAGTCTTTTGAACCTGCAGACAACAAATGTCTCCTCAGAGCGACTGACGGCAAGAAGAAAATTAGCACAGTGGTGAGCTAACGTTGCTTTAAGATTTTAATTTTGTGATGCTTTGCCGTCCCCACCCCACAGCTGGTTAATCCTGATTTTTCACTTATAATTTCAGGTCAGCACCAAAGAAGTTATCAAATTTCAGATGGTAGGTTGAGCAAGTTTTCATCTAAAGTCTTTTTTGACCTTCATATAAGACTGAAACTATTGTATTTTTCTTAAAGTTTTGCCTCTTTGATAAATCCACCGTTTGTTCTTCTTTCATTTTCAGGCGTACTCTAACCTCCTCAGAGCTCATATGGATGGACTTAAGAAGAAAGACAAGAAAAGCAAAAGCAAGAAAACCAAAGCCACTCAATGAGCAAGAGACTCTGACCTTGGGTACCTAAACTGGTTCGCACTATCTGAGGGGAGTGGGAGAGGGCTCCATGTGATCTGCAGCCCCCAATCTGCTTTCCTCCCATTCATTCGAGGCCTCAGATTCACAGACTGCTTTGATATTATGCCATTGTTTGCATGATAACATCTCATCCCTGACTGTCCAGTGCCATTTGGAACAGAAAACTGAGGATTTCTCATTCATCATCTCCACTATTTCTGCTTCGGGACCAGATTTTCAAAAGTTCTGCTGCCTCTGGAGCCCGATGATTAACAGCCCTTCACTCTATTTAATTATTAGAGAGCATATTTATGTTATGTTACCAGCTTAAAAATAAAAGTTGTGCTAGCTCATTCTAATTCAGCTGGCTGTAGATGTTTCATTTTTTATTTTTTCATGAAATTGGATTTAAATGTCAATCTGAGTTTTCACGTAGAACCAAATGTTTTTTTTTTCTGGTGGGGTCAAATGTCATGTACTGTATATTTTTTTTTTATTATGTCTTTAGAGGCACAATTAATATTATAGTCATTGTTTTTACATACCGATACCAAGCTGTTAAACTGGCTGTCTTAAATACTTTAACACCAATATGTATATTACAGCTTCAGCTAATGTCTGAATGATGTCATGATTTGGTTAAATAGTGCAAAAAATGTTGAAAGCTGCAGATTTACTGAAAGCATGTTTGAGTTATAAATACAGAGAGGAGTATTGGCTGTAATTCAGATGCCATTTTTTTTTTATCACAATCACAAAGCACGTTTGACTGCAGCCAGAAAACGTTTCCCATTTGTGTTTGTCCCGTCGTGATACCAGAGTCCTGCTCTCATTCAAGAGGACTGCAGCAGAATTTAAATTCAAAAATAAAGTGCTTTCTAAACAGTCACAGCTCGTTTTTGTCTGTTAAAATACTAAAGGACCAAACGTCAGCAAGATAGGAAACATTACGGTTAATACGCTATTTACAAACACGCATTTTTGTGCTGTACTGGCAATAACAGTCTGTGTGGCGGTTAAAAGAAGTGCCGTCTCATAGCGCGGTGTTTCTCTTGTCCGGTCTCTCCTTCGGGGATAGCGCGAGCTGGCGCTGCCGGGCGCTCTCTTCCTGGTATCCCTGGTTCATGAGGCTGGTCACAAACTGGAACATGGTCTGGATCAGAAACAATAAGCATTACACACATGCTGACCATTAAAGTGTCAAGCTTTTGTCATCAGCTTTTAGCAGTTCCCTCCTCTTCTGTGTAATTTAATACACGCTTTTCACAAAGTTATTGCACTGTGCAAAAGCCTTGAGGCAATGCTCTTTGAGAATCACCTTGTTGGTGAAAACATTATTTTATGTCTTTAAACTTGTGTTATCTTTGGCATTTTTTTTAGTTTTGTTTTGCCAATTCAGACAAAGACATGGGAACAAATGGTTTGTTTTATTTGACATGCTTCTAGTAACAAAGGGCCTAAAGATACGATTTAAAATGAGTTCATTGCTAAATTACCTGTTATGTGTAGACATAACACTCCCCAAATCCCTCGATTTAGGCGTCATTTTTGTGCTTGAATGATTCATAGGTTAGTATTTAGCGGCTTAAGAAACACACACACAGGAAAAAAAACATTCCTCCGAAAATGTTAAGGTAGGACTTGACTGAAGTTTTGCAAATGTATTATCAGATTATGAACTTTAAACTTTGCTGACGTGTGACAAACCAGCATTAGCCACTAGAGAGCAGGAGAGGCTCAAAATGGAAAAGGATGCACAGTTTTTATGTGGATATTATACTTTAGATCTAAGCATTTGGATTTTTCTTTACAGCTGTTAAAACGTTTCTATCTGAGCAGCGTCAGCAATCTTTCATTTAAAAGAAAAAAACGTCTCAGAGTGATCAAACTCGTTGTGACAGAAACACTTTCCACTTGCTCAGCACCCTCTTGCATGGTTCAGTGAGATGTAGATTTACCATCAGTCAAACTTGTGTTGCATTAGTCTCCATCTTGACATGTTACGCGGAGCATTAAAGAAGGGAGTCGAGCAGGAACCAGCGTTGCTGCTGTGATGGTCGCACCCATCACATCTATTCCACGAGGTTATTTAACCAGAACGGGAGGTGGAGAGACTCACAGGTCACAGGCTCCTTACCTTCCACGCCTCCTCCAGCTCGGCCGTCCACCTCTCCTTCAGGATGGGCTGCACGGCGCAGATGAATTCTGCTCCAACATACTGGGAAAAAAATAAATAATAATAAAAATAATAATGTGAGATGCTAATGTGCTCGTGGATTGTTATGTGCTATTTGCAAGAGCGGGTGGGTAAAGCATTTTTTGCAGATTGGGGATGTGCGTCAGCTAATTCGGCTGCTGTGACTTTAGGGGTCTCGTTATATAATGGCTAATAAAGCGCTACACCATCAGCACAAATTAAAAAATATGTGTACACCTCTCCAAACAAAGCAGCATCACACACAAACAGACAGCAGCTCAAAGCTGTTGGGGATCATCGGGGGCCTTACGCTGTAGTACTTAGGCGGGGCGTTGTAATGATAATGGCTTTTCCCCAGCTCCAGAGCCAGAGCCTCCAGTCTGTCCAGCTGGTCCAGTCTAGCCACACTTTTTTCAATAAAAGACATCACCCTGCAACAGATTGAAAAACACACTCAGCTTTATCGATCCACCATTCAGTCGTGAATAAGCAGGGAGCGACTATCAGGTGATGCGCATCCACTATAGATGACACTCGTCTGTGCTGAAAGGCTGCAGACTCTCATGCCAATGAGAATAAATAAGACCGATGTGCATCTATCAGCTCCTCTCAGCTGAAAGCCAACCAGCTCCTCTCACAATACTTTATCCCTCCCCGAAGACAAATATTTCTCTACACAAAAGAACACAGTATCAATTTTCTTTGTTGTCGTTTGTTTGTGTGTGTGTGTGTCTGTCTGTTTGCCATCGCTGTAGAGTATTATGTGTGTGACAGCTACAAAGATGGAACAAAGGATGAGAGCTGATTTAGCTCTCTCCTATTTCTGTCTCACAGCCCAACGTGGACATTGGTGCCGATCCCCCAACAAGTGCGCCTGAAGAGCCATTTGGCTGTAGCGGTGAATTTAAGAGCAGCTGGTTCAGGCTGGAATTTCGCCTGCGCCGTGGCTGCAGCAGCCCCACGCTACCCTCTGCACCTTCAGGTCCTCAGGCAGTAATTGGCTGCTTTGGCCTCATGTGTAGAAAAACACAGAGAGGCACGATGCACGCTGGGAAACAACGACAAGTGCCAGTGATGGATGTTATGAGCTCTTTCTGCTTTGGACTGGAAAGCACCGAGCGACACTCTGATTATATGATCACCTGAGGTTTATTTTTATGGTGTGTGATATGCACGACATGGTCTAATCATCTGTTCTTGTTAGTAAGGAAAAATAAAGTTATTCTAGAGCATAAATCTTGTGATGAAGTTCTTTTGTAATCTAAAAAGGATCATTGCCACATGAATGTACCTCATGTGGGTGATGTGTTTCTTTTACTTCCAGAAACCTGGACATTTGTTTGAGTTTGTCCCACACACACACACACACACACACACACACACACACACACACACCGCCCTAAATACCCATTAGAGCACAGGGTGCTTGGACCCTAGTGGATACTTCCTCTTGGGGGTATCTGGAAGATCTTTGGAGAGGCTTTGTTTTTTTAATATATGAAAAACAGGAATGATTTGTTTTTAGGAGTTAAGCACAATAAAGTTATGAAATAGGCCCATTTGTTGCTACACATGGATTGAACAATATTAAGAGAAGGATGCACACGTCATTGATGTTTTATCACTTGATTTATGATCAGTGATGTGGTTATTTTTTTGCAATTGGAAACTTTTACTGCATGAATGAATCATTTCCTATTCAGTTGATTTCTATTTTTTTCCACTCGGTGTGTTTTATATAACACAAGTGTCATCTATTGTGGGATTTCCGACATACCGTTACCAGTCTGCCGTATCCCACTGTTATATTTGAAAATGCTCACCTAGAACACGAGTTCAGCTACATTACCTAAAGTGTTATTTCTGCAGATTGTATTTTCAAGAGTGCTTTCAAATTTATGTAAAGTGCTTCATAAAAGATCTCCATGGTGTAGCTGCTCAATAATAGTTTTATATATATATATATGTATATGTGTGTGTGCTTTAAAAAAATAGGTCAAAAGGGATCCCTGTCAATAGTTATCAGACACTGGGAACAATGAAAGAGTGAAATAATAAAACCTGTTGCTTCAGGTTGAGTGTGTCATCTGTTGGCAGAAGACGGCTAAAGCCAACAATGGTTCTAAGAAGGCTAAAAAAGCACATGGACAACAACCAGAAACTTGAGCTACTTCAGATTAGAAGAAGCAACATGAACCTTTGTTTGTGTGAAAATGTTTAGGTGGAGTAGCTATAGTGGAGTAAACTGCAGATCTATGCTAGGTCGAGATGCTACAAACGGGCTATCAAAAATGAGATATCTGTGATTGTGAACTGGTACATATATATATTTATATAGTACCAGTAAATCTGAGTTTATGTGAAAGATATTGTCTTCCCCTTTGGTGTGTATGCTGTTTAATTTGCTGTTTTTTCAGTGTTGTTCGAGGTGCTGATGTAGGGACGTGCTGGGATGTAGAGTCCGTGACTGACCGCAGGCCGTGCGCCCTGAGTTCTCGGCTGGTCCGCAGCCTCTCCAGGTCCTCCACATCTCGGAAGAGGAAAAAGACGTCCTTGCATTCAGGATGGGTCTCAAACAACCTGTTTGCCATGACAACAAGTACAAGCAGCCATCCGTGAGCCTCTCAGAGCCACTCATGTAACAGCCTGTCACATTCATTCCCACACCAAAACAAACCTCTCCCCCGGAGTTAGGATGATATAAACCCCAGAGTTTTATCATGGACAGTCACACATTTATTATCCTGTTTTTGCCGTGCTGATTTCAGCTCATCAGCGACGCAATTAGAGGATTTTCTCTCACCCTTGAGTCATTCTCTACACCAGACACTTTGAATAGAGATCTGATTGTGCCTTTTGGATCTTACTCTAGTGCTGCTTATAGTCAGTGCCTTCCGGTTTTCACAGCCAACATTTGCAATCAGAAACAGGCTACGGGGGTCATGACTTTGTTAGCCCGTCAGGCCCTACATTCATTTCCACCCGTGGCTCTGGGCGAGCCGCCCTCTCAGATTCAGAGTCTCAATTAAATGAGCCACTGCTCCTTGCTTGCGTCTTCTGACTTAAACTCTCAGCCAGTTTCTCTAACCAGATATGTTTAAGCATGTTACCAACCAATCAGAGATCCTTTCAGTCTCCAGCTGAGGTAGCTGTGATTAGTCATGCTACCAGAATACACAGCTGCCTCCCATGGATGTGAGTGCTGCTGTGCTCACACTGAGATCTAAGGCTTATGGTAATTCTGTGTTTTCATCATCGTGGAAGAAAAGGATTGTGACAGGCATCTGAAATGTTGTCAGACAATCAGGGGAGGAAAATATAAGCTAAAAAAAAGGGTGACTGGGAGAAGCTGTTGATTTTAATTCACATAAAACTTAACGAGATCGGATAGGCATCACATTTCCACCGATATGAAACATCAGGTAATATCAGATACTCATCAAAGAAAAACTGTTTATTGTGTTTATTGTGGCTGATTCCAGTGCAAACTTACAAAATGTGGGTTAAGGTAAAGTTTGATGTGCCCTGTTCTGAAGAAGACACTATTCAGAGCGTGTTAAAGCTCTGCATTACCAGAAGTAATTATGAGCTGATTATATTATCAGAGAAACAACAATAATTCTTAATTATTAGCTAACAACACAAATAGCACTGCTTACTGTGAAAATTTGTTACCTGTAGTGCTACGCAGACAACTTGGACACGTACGGTGCTGATTTCTAACTCTGAGTTAAGGATTAATGGGAAATAATAACATGTAAAATGATGGTGGGTGTGGCGGTTTTGCTGTTTTGCTTTTATTCCCCGTGGCCCTTTGAAAGAAAGCAGTCCTGTATTTTTAAACCTGAGATTAAAAAAAAAATAGGGCACATGTACAACCTTGGAAGATAAAGAGATGGCTAGAGGTGCTGGGAGAGGTGTCAGAGACTCTAATGAAAGCTGCAAAAAATACCCATAGCTCTCTAGCCTTTACACAAGCTCACCAAAATGCCCAGAGGTCTGAGGAAGCATGCATAGCAGCATGTTTGTATGAGCTTTTAAGTACTGTTAAAGCACATCTTACTATCATGTCTCCCTGTTTCTTCCTCCAGTTTCTCTTTAGTCTTTATCATTTAACTGAATGCGTAGAGCTTACAAGTTAAGCAACATGTGGGTATGCCATGCGCTTTATTACCTACAGCATCACACATGAGAAACGTGCACGTAATTGTATCTTTTTCATTCAATTCAGCTGCACAAAGTTGAAGAAACAATGCTATGTTTGCAGTGTTACTGTTTTTGTGTTGTTTTTTTCAATAGCAAAGTTCATCCGTGACGAGAGAGCTGGGACACTTTCCTTCTCGCTACTCATACTGAGATGCTCGCCAGCTTCACTGATGAAATAAAAAAAAAAGGGTGAAAGTGAAGCTCTTATTTCACGACTGTCAGCACACCGGCGACACATAGACAGCTTGTTATTTTCTTCCATTGTTAATCTCTTGTGGACATGGAGTGTGCATGCAAGCATGCATAACATATGCAGACAACGTAGCACTCTGAATGGCTCAAGTGGAATTTTAATTGGCATTGCACAGAGGTTGCATTCATTTCTGTGTCGTTCACAGATATGCTACTCCACCTTTGGTGCACCTTACTTTGGGTAAATTTCACAGATGAAAATTCCCTTGCTGAGGAGTAAGGTGAAAACACCATTGACAAACAGGCGATTCCCATTTGTTGTTTCATTGTAACCATTGAGTTGCAGGCAACGGTGACATTTGTACCCTGGGGTGTCCCTGACCCACGAGAGGCCCATGTATTTTCAGGCCAACACCTAAAGTCAATCCCTTTAACTCACTCCAGGCATCTTTCACTGGGCTTCTGGCCACAAATAGTCTCTCTTCACTCTAAAGACTGACAGTCTAGATCACCATATCCTCTCATTTGTCTCATTTCCCTGCCAAGTGCCAAAGGGCTAAAGATGTTTTCCCGGAGGCTAGTTATCATCCTAATTGCTAAAATGAATTTGCCTGATGGCTAATGCCTTTAATTGTATAGTACTATGGGAGACCCGGACTGATATTATTATTGTTACTATCACGTGATGACATTAGGATGTGATTTGGAGTGATATGAAGGGAGGTGCGCGGGGGTGAGGTGGGGGGATCTGTTCCAAGCTTCCGGGGGGCGCGGAGAGGGGGGAGGGAGTGATGGAGGTAGAATTCAGGCATGTCATCATCACAGTAGCTCACCAAGATACTTTACAGACCTCTTCCTCTGCAGCCTGCAGGTCACAGCGTTTCATTAAGCTCTGATTGGATGATCAGACTGAAATTAATAGGCATTATTTTTACTTCTTTTTTCTTCTTCTTCTGCGTAACAAGCAACAACAAAGCGATGCAACCCATTAATACAATACAGTACAATACAGTATCTTAAAGGACTCAGTGTGACTTGATAAAACTAAAGAATTTATAACACCCCGCCCCCCGTCCTTACATGTCGCTTCACTAAATTAGTATTTTATTCGATTCTGAATTGCCTGAAATTCGACAAACATCAGAAAAGTCCTACCTGACGAACATAATAATCCCAACTTTGGCTATATCGTCCCGGATAACTTTCCACGAGTCTTTAATCATCTGAATCTGGTCCTCGTTGGGATACGCGGCGGCAGCAGCAGCATCCTCTGAAGTCTTCTCTGCAAACTCTGATTTTGCTGCGAGACCTGATATTGCGCAGCCCATTCTTCACATGAAAGAAGGAAAGAAGATTATTTATTTATTCTATTTTGGGGCAATGCCAATCCAGGAAGATTTTTTTTTTTTAAAAAAAGGAAAAACGACAGTTAGATACTTCGGTGCCAGAGGAAATGTGCTGGTGGTGGCATCTGGTTTCAGTGCGCGTCTGGAACTCCGCTCCTCCGCGTCAAGTCAGTGACCAGGATGCGAGCTGTGGTTGGCTCAAAATAAATAAATAAAAAACCCTCGGTGATGCGCAAATATGACAAAGGTTTGGTGCCTTTATGGAGAGGGTTTCTCTTGTGGATTTCCGGTGTAACTCGATGTGTTCATGTCCGACTTGATGGAACTTTTTTTTTTTTTTTTTTAAGCGAGGCGGCGCTCGGCATGACTTTAAAAATAAAAAAAAAAACTAGCCAACACAAATGAACAGACTTATGAGAGCACATTAGCAACTATAGTTGCTACTGGCAGCTCCACCCGGATCTTATTCTAACACAGAGGTTCCCAAAGTGTGGGGCCCGCCCCCTAGGAGGGGCGCAGAGTCATTGCGGGGGGGCGGTATGAAAAGAAAAAAAAAGAAAAAAGAATGCTTGCACACTGCTAGCATAATGGACAGGTTTTTGACGGGGCTCCCACACAAACGCAAACCAGGAGATGAAGCATCGCCAAATATGTTTCCAAACCAACTTCCTTCCAAGCCAAAGACTAGAAAATATGGTGAAGCATATCTTCCCTTTGGCTTCACCTGCACAAGTGCCAAGGTAGGTCTCCCCTGCGTAGGGAGCACGCGCTGTGCTCTCCAAATCACGGACAATCAGTATCCAACATTCTTGATTTTTAGTTCACAAACACTTCTTGTAATAACTAACTACTCCTGACATTTTGGACATGTTAGCTCTTTATGCAGTAAAGTTACAGCAGGATACAAATAATATCAGGCTGATCCTGCCGTAATTTGTTCCCCCTGTTCAAATCACGGACAAACAGTATCCCACAGCTGTTTATGTGTTTAAACCCATTTTGCACAGAGAGACATTTTTTGAAAAATGTATTGACAGCAATGTTGAATATTATTACACAGGAAAAAAATAACTACACGTAAAATAATCACACAGTGACGCCTCTGCCTTTCTAAATGGAGGGACAGTAACTGCGTGTGTATATGTAAGCGTGTAAAACCTGAAGATAGTCAGATTAACAGTATTTTGTCTCTATCTGCCATTCTGCAATTCATCTCATGTAAACAATAACGTGGCGCACAGCGTGACGTGAAAAGAGGCACATGCCTTTGACGTTGCGTGATGAACTCTGTATTCCTCGTCCACACGTAAACGCAAAAAAGGAGTTTTAAATAATCTCCGTTTTCGGTGAATCGCAACACCGTTTACGTGTTGACGAAAAGGCCCAAACGCATAGAAACAGCTGAGTTTTCAAAAATACCGGTGTAGGTGTGGACGTAGCGTAAAGTGTTAGTAGTATATTTTATTACTACCTGTAATTTATTGCCGTTTATTTGTATTTACTTAATCATTTACTAAATGTTTGAGGTGTGAAATGAACCGCAATGGAGCAAAATATGGGTGTGTGTGTTTGGAGGATGTGTTTGGGGGGGGGGCGAACATTGTTCTTGTAAAACAAAGGGGGGCCTGGCAAAACAAGTTTGGGAACCACTGATCTAACATATTTACAGTAACTATGACTGCCTCGTTGTTTGGGTGTCACACCGAGCTCAGTGCTCTACACGGAAAAGTAACGGGAAATGAGCCATTTGCTTTTCTAATTGAGGCCCTTTGCAAACTCTCCTTACAGGAGTGGGCCTCCCATTTGATGATGATACTTTTTTTTTTTTAAGAGATATTTAAAAGCAGTTCTCATATATTGAGGAAAAGCTAAGAAAAAAACCCACTTAAACTTTGTCGTAGAGCTCCTCCTTTATGGCTTTGGTATCATCTGCTTAGAACTGTTGCCCTCTTCATTTTTGAAATAGAGCATTTTCTTACACCACACAACAATAAATCCTCTCAACTCGCCTTTAAATGAATTTATTTGATGTAAATAGAAGGCTGTCTTTGAAGCCAAGTCAACCACGGTATGAATGGATCTGCAGTAACGCACATTTACCAATAACTGACAAGGACATTTCTGTTTTTATTCAAAATATGGGAAACTGCGAGTATGAAACAGTGCATTTTCTGAAATGGAAAAGTAAAATGAGGTTGCTCTAAGCTGAGTATTCACAAGAGGCCAATATTTCCCAAATATACAGTTTTATAAATAATGTTTAAGAAAATATACAACTTGCTGAGAAGGCTAAAGCTCCAGTGATGTTTAACACGTTTTAGAAGCAGCTACAGTAAATGACAAAGCAAACGACTGCTAGGATCACTTGCTAAAAACAAAATTAAAAAACAAAAATGGCAAACATCTTTGGTATGTGGACACAGGCTGTTCTAATAGCAGAGCTGACATCAGTCAGAGCTTCCCTGACAGTTACATAGAAATATTGCTATACCGACTGTAGCAAGAATCACTAACAGTGGGAGTACAACCAGTTTTCCCATTTCATACAGGAGATTATATACATATTTCTACATAGACTTTGTGCAGACATTTACCCAGTGTGTAAATATTATAATTCATATTTTATAAGAAGACAATAGCCATTAATATGTCTCTGGTGTTACACTGTGCTGCGATCATGTCAGGGTGTCTCCTATAGTAAAAACACTGCACAGTCACAAAGTTGCATTCTTTTAAGAGAATAAACATGAAAAATGGGTGTTGGGACAAGTATGAGATATTTGTCAGATAATGTTTCAAATTCTAATAAAAATATACATAATTCACATGTTCATGAACTTGTGCTCAAGTTCTGGAACTTCTCTCGTAAGCTTCTCACAAGTTTGCTCTCTGAGGTCTTCCCTGAACTCAGGAGATCAGACTTTGCTGCACTGTCTACGCCCTCGGGACAGAGGTTATCCCCTTCTTGTGCTTGGCTGACCTTAAGGCAGGTCCTGGCAGGATCCTGAAGGTTCTGTACTTCATGAAGGGGTAAAGACCCAGGCATATGGTCCAAAGATTTCCACCTGCACAGCAGGGGATAGAGTCGAGAGCGTTTCTGGTGTGGGGGCCAGTCTTCTACTACGGAGCCTTTGTCTCTGCGTGTGGTTTCAGATTGCTTTCTAAGTGTTTCAGAGTCTGTCACAGACCTACGAAGATCTGAGGAGCTACTGTATTTATGTTCACAGCCATTACACTTGTCCATCCCACTCAGGACTGTGCAGCTATGGGTTATTTTTGAGGACTGGGATGCATCCGTGTATTTGGAGCGCAGCTCCTGAACATCAGGCCAATGGAAGGTCTCCATCTCCGGGCTCTGCGGGCAGGTAACTGTGCTCTGGGAGCTGGCTCCAGAGCTGGGAGTCAGGACTGGACTTGGAGAATGGAGTTCAGGGATAACTGCTTGATTGCAAGCATTCATGGGCAATCTTAGGCTTGGTTTACCTGCATACACACAGAAAACAGACAAAGAATGCCTTTCAGGTCTCTCTGCACACAAGTCAAAGTGCTAGGGTACTGTAAAAGAAAAAGAGCAATGATTTGCATCCTATTTACCCCTTTTTCTAAGCTGCAGCTTCTCCTCGTGGACAGCAGGCATGTCCCTGAAGCCTTCCTGGTTTGCAGTTTCTCGGCTCCTTTGCCAAACAATGGGTTTGTTATTTTTAATGCGCTGGCTGTACTGACGAGCCAACTGGAACACCTTGTTCTTCATCTTTCCCATGTCTTGAAGGATCTGGTCCTCATCTATGCTTGTTCGGAAGCTAATGATCTTGGGTAGTTGACCTTGGTTGTCTTTACCGATCTCTTGAAACACCGGGATCTCGGAGCCCTGACCAGATCCTCCTTGGCAAGTTGGGATAGGCGACAACGTGGAGAGGGTATTGGAGGCGGTGCTCATTTCAGACTCGTCTAGGACCTGAGGTGATTGCTTATCGGTTTTAGCATCTGAAGTATCAGAGCTGATGTCGTGTGCCACTTCTAATAATGACTCACTAACTTTCTCCTCTGCATCCTGCTGGGCTTCCTGGCTCTGTCCCTCATTTTCCATGTCTTGCCAAACCTTGAGCATTTCTGATGAAGGCCTGAATTCCTCTTCTGTGCCTGAATTGTCTGAAATGCTGTTAGAACTAGCCTGGGCCTCGAATGATCTCTGTGGCACATAATTTTCAGTGTTTTGACTCGTTTGTAATCCAGGAAGGTCAAACACAGACCAAGATGTAGGCCTGTTCTGAGAGAGACCTTTCCTAAGAGCTGGGACGGCCCTCTCCTGAGGAGCAGGATTATCATTAAGCTGTTGGCTCAAGTTCCTGACCAGACCTGCTGGAATATAAGACAGACTCTCCCTGCGCTTGATGCTGAAGTTAGCATCTTGGTGCTCAGCGTGCTCGTAGTACTGTCGAATTTTGTGGATGAGGAGGCGATCTTGTTTGGAGAGCGTAGACCTGCGTTCCCCTTCATTCAGCCCAAGTTCATGCACAGGAACTGACTGATTAGCCTCTGAGCTAGTTTTCAGCTCTGCTGAGGAGCTGAGCAGCATTTGGGTCTGTTTCTCAAAATCCATGCAAGCTGAAGGGCTGTGGAAGGCATCATCATCCGCGGACTCTGAGGGGCAGACAAGTGAACCCATGTCCTCTGACATTACACTGCTCCGTCTAGATAGGTTGCCCCTGAAGTGTCCAGCTATCACACTCGCCTGGTCTAGCACAGAGGAAGGTAGGATGCTTTTATTACCCGAGATTACCTCCTCTTCCTCTTCTGAGAGCTCTCCATTTGTCAGTACACTCGCCTCCTCCACTTGAAGACCAGAGGAATCACTCTCTCCTTCTTCTTCCTCTCCAGTTTCTCTTGAGCTATCCTGAGGTCCTGAGGTCTCAGTTTCTTGTTCTGAGGGGGTCACAGGAGACTCAGGGCACTGGAAGTGATCCTCTTCCAGCTGATTGCTCTCATTTGCTTGAGGAAGACAGTCTAGATTGCACGGCTCCTGCATACTGACCTGAAACATGACACAAGTTTTGTTTTACAGTAAAATGATACTTTTTAATAACAAACAATCTCTAAGCTTAATGGTGCAATTTACAGTAATCTTAATAGTTGAATGCATAAACAACTTATGATGCATGTACAGTGCTGTGCAAAAGGTCTGTCTTTATATTTTGCTAGGGAAATGGAAAACGGGTGCAGCAGTTTATTGAAACATGCAAATATACATTGAAATACAGTATATGGCAAAAATGTCACAGCTTGAACTCTCAGGCCATCTTTCTTATCATTTTTCCAGTTTTAAGTGGTTAAACAAAGGAGAAAAAAACCCAATACACTCCTTTGAAAATGGTCATGTACAAAGAATCGACTGAAAATAAATGAAAAAGCAGCCAATGTCCAAAGAAAGACTTTGAAAAACCTTCAGAAAGCCTTTAAAACAATTAGAAGAATGTGTGGCTCATTGGAAGCAAAATATAAATCAATCAGGGCGACTCAAGACTTTTGCACTGTACTGTAAATGATCTCATTAGGCTCAGCTGAGATTTATCACAGGGATCCATGTCTGTACAAAAATCCAAGTGTAGTTAAAAACTGCAAAGGCACTGTGAAGCCATTTGCAGCTGTCTGTAATGACTCTTTACTGGATCCTTTTTGTTACCCCTGGCGAGTTCACTATTACATTGTTTGCGGCTGTACTAGTGTTCATATTGCTGATGTCACCCCAGCCTGGCATTAATCTGAATTTATTTCCAGGTGCTGCCTGTTCTTTTGGAGTGCCTGCAATTGCAAGAAGCGCAGCTTGGAGCTGTGCGGCGCAGATAAGGTTAGGAAGAATAATAACCTGTACTCTGCTTGGCTGAAGAAGCCTTTCCCCCCCGCAAAGTTACTGATTATGAGAATCAGGCTTGAACTGTAGCTGGCATCCAAAGCCAATGTTGCCTGTCTCAGTGAGAGTGCCTACCATAGCACAACAGTACGTGTGAGGAATTTTAACTACCAGGACTACAAATGTACAGCAGGCATTAATATAACTTCAGGCATAATTCACATGTAGCTTAGAGACTATGTTGATGGCAAAGGGCAGCTATTAAATAGGAAACCAGTTTATTTGTGTAATGTATTATTAAATAAGCTCGCACTCATTCACAGAGCTATAACAATAACAGATAATAGACTGAGAGCCTCATTCAAAATATACAATGGCTAAAATAAGCTTGGGAAAATGAGGACAGATGGGTACTTTTTAATAGACCTCATACACGTCACATGTGACCTCAGACATGTATGGAAATCAGGTTTAATAGATGTGTATAAACTGTATACTGGGATTTATCAATTACCTGCAAGCTGCAACTTTCTTTCAGAGCATCAGCCTCATGTTTTTCCACCTGCCTGTAAGCTTCTGCATCCTCTCTTGGCAGAGTTTTCAGCTCAGCAATATCTTCGTTCTGATCATCCTGAAAAGGCAAAACATGGAATCAATCTAGTCTTTTGCTTTTTTTAAAAATGAAACTCTATTGAAATGATGTGCACTCAGTCACATTTGGGAACAATGTTGCTACAACAATTAACTTTAACAAAGGCTTTCTAATTATGAAAGTTCAAAGGGGAAATATGATCAGAAAATATGATTATCAAAGGGCAAAGCTCTTGCTCATTTAATCAGATGGCTACATTAACCTTTGAAGTCAAACAACATTTAAACAGAGCAAATTGAGTCAGTGGTTCAAATGCAAATGTAAGCATGATCTCAACATCATAAGCTTTAACATTCATCATGAAATCCAGCACCTTGTAGCAAGAGGAGGAAATGATAAAACAGGAGTGCATGCACAGTGAGAGGACACAAAAGTCTAAAGCAAAAAAACCAAAACACACACAGGCAAAGACATGCACAAGGTATGACTTAAGTTTCACCCAAGTCCTCAAATTGGTCTTTATGAGCCAACTGACAGGATTTCAGTTGATGTTCTTTAATAGCAAAAATTTAACCCAATGCATTCAGTGTGGACAGTGCAATTGGTAGCAGGTGTTAGTTCCATTTATGAAGGGAAAAAAAAAAAAATATGAGGGATAGGGATGAGAGCCAGCGTGGGAGAATGAGTGGCAGTGAATATTGGTAAGCTGGTGGAATGGAGCAGGAAATGGGAAACCCGTGGGTGGCTGAAACCCTCACCGTTGTGAAGTGAGTAGAAAGCAAAGACCTGGCTCTATAGTGCCAGCAGGAGATGGCTGCGAGCACTGAGCTGGCAAAGTCGGCTACCTGGTCGTCTCCCATCAGTATATCTTCCTTGTAGCTCTCCCCATCTTCCACATCCTCCTCCTCCACAGCCTTCTCTGGCTCCAGCCCCCCCTCACTGGGTAAATAGCCCTGTTTCGGGTCCCTGTCAGTAGGACTTAGCTCCTCCAGAGTGTCCCTTCTCAGCATTAGATCCTCCACACATGGGCTCTCAGCCTGGGGTTCCCCTAGACTGGAGGTCAGCGTACTGACACTAGTGGCCGGCTGAAGGGAGCATCTAGCCCCCAGCAGTGCCCCCTCACTGTCTGCGTGCTGTAGCGTGAAGGCATGGACATGTGGTTTGTTATTGCAAGGCCAGTGCTAGAGCAATGCTGTGATTGCAAAGCTGTAAATGGGATGAAATTACCATAAAGCAGCTTTAGCTTTAGGTGAGATGTGATTTATTTATTTTTTTGAATCTAGGTTAAGTACGTTTTGTGAAGATTAGAAATCTCATTTTTATTTGATTTTCTTTTTTAGTTAGAACATAAAGTTTGAACTGCTGACTCAAAAACGGATTAAACCATATCTCACCACAGCCCAGTGACATAAATAAACCACTTTGCTACAACAGACAGAAAAGACTTATTAATGCTTATTAAAGGACAGCATTTGGATTTCAGACACTCACCTTCAAAACAGCTGCGTGGAGAACAAAACCACAGAGGAGGAGGCCGAGAGATGAACAAATGAGAATGTTAATGACAATGAAAAAAGTATATGCCAGTCCAACATTATGTGCCAAAAATGACCTGAATACCATGTACATCTTGTATAATTACAATCAGGACAATTTCTGTCTTCACAAATGGGAATTGAGTGACGTAGCTGTTAGTCTGGCCCGGACTTAAGGGAGGCCCTGTGATTAGATAAATACTGATAAGCAGCATCTTGTTCTCAGAGTCTAAAGCCGGACACGATGTAATTAACCAGTACATGATGACCTCCTCCCTCACCCTGATGAGAAGGTTGACATGAAAATTGCTTTTTCATTACACTGGTTCAAAAACAGATCAGGTCTGGGAGCAAAGGAGAAGAATAGTGAGATTTTCTCTCTTTTAAAACGGTAAGTCAGAATCAGTGAAGATGCACAGATCTAAGGGCCGGGCCGAATCTGACTACTGAAAAGAGCCTGTGTATAACAAAGCCTCTGACCAATGTGGCATATAATTAAATGGATTATAGTGAGGTGGAGTGGGGGTGGGAGTGAACGTGCGTCTTTTGATGTGTTTTCCAGGTGTCTTTGAAAGAGAACAAAGCGGAAATGCAATGGAGGCACAAAATGATCATGGTAGGGGGCCGTGGGGCTGCTGCCCCAATGAAGAGGCAGAATATGGATCAAACTCTTAACACTGGTAATGAATCTGCACCTTTTGCACCTAAATCCTACTCAACATCCAGCAATTTACAACGTACACACACACAAAAAAAAGCCACCAACCTTTTGTGCTTCTTCTGATTTGTTTGGCTGGCTCTAAAAAGAGGATTACAAATTGGAGAGCTTACTAAGAGTCTAACTGGTGGTTTAATGATCACAAAAACTACACAAAGACCAACGTTTTTGTATTCAGATTTAAAATCGGTACGGCTCTTATACCTGATCTCCTTCTCCCATTTCTTCCTTCGAGATGGAAGTCATCAGGCTGGCAGGACTCCACCTTCTTCAGCTTCTCAGGGCTATACTGGTACTTCCCCAGATCTGAGCAGCAGAAGGAAATGCCATTATACTCTGATTACTACAACAATCTTCTTCACACAGATAGAGGTCTTTTTTGTATATAGAACTACTGAAAACACACCCTGTCCATATTGGTTACTTTAATTGTAACACTTACAGTTTGAATTGTCCAGAATGGCTTCTTTTGCCTGTAAAAAGAACCCAGCATGTTTCAGTAAAAGCTGCCTCTTCATAAGGAACAAAAAAAATCAGTGTGAGGGATGATGTTGTTTACCCTTTGTGGAACGATGGTGCTGTGATTCTCAAGTATGAGCCTCTTGATGTGATGGGCCCAGAGACGCTTCTCTTCTACAGACTTGGCCTGGATCAACAAGCACTTGCTTTAGTCATTTACATTAATAAAGATGCACCAGATATAATCCATCCATGCATCTCTTTCTCTCCATCTATATAATGATTCTATTTTCATTTACCTGCACTGTGTGAGGCTGCTTGGGACGCTTGAAGTGGATAACACTGAAGAGCAGGGGATCCTTGGCACTGTCAAGTAGCATTAGGGTGGAGCACTGGAACCACAGAATGCAGTAATGAAGAGAAGGGCTACACCAAGTGTACTTCATTATCTCTTAATTTGCTTTCTAATTAAAAAAATCTAATTAAAGTGGACATGAGTTATGCTCATTTCCAGGCATATATATTTTATAACAGGAGTGCTCATATTAAATATAACAGTGGATAAATTGGTTATTTTGAACTACATCAGACAAAGCTCATCTTTTTCTTCTTATACTTGCCATCTTTCCCCCCCATTTTCAAAGTGTTTAAATTTGTTCAAATAATATAACAAAAACGTACCAAGATATGGATCTTATAGACGTAGTGTTCTCCTCTTTTTTTGGTAATAAGGAGCATCTTTTCAAAGAGGAAGAGAGTGCGGGTGTTCTTCGCTCTTAGCACATGAAAGGTGCCCTCTAGCACAAGCTCTCCGTAGGTGGTCAGGTCAGCGCCCTTCCAGTTGATCAGAAGAGACTGGATCTCCTAATGATCAACATGTTAGCACACACCGTTTAAGTATATATATGAAAAAAATAAGACAATGTTATAAATGCTAAATTGGGGCTGGCTGTTATTTTTAGTCCTTATACAACACTTGTACAACGGAAACACTGAGAATGAACTGACTACATGTGGTATGTGTCCACTGGGACATTTCTGCATGTGGGGTCACAATAAATGACTGATATGCGGTCTTCTTCTCAGTTACCCTCCTAAAACTGTGCAAGCACTGAGCTGCACCCGACTATTCAAATGCCCCTCGGTGGGCTGTCTGCTAACAGATTTCAAGCGAAAAGCAAGTTTCTCTTACAAACTTAGTACTCCTCTTATCTTACTGAACTGTTATCACAGTAAAAGGCATTTCTGAAAATCCCTGTGGTGAGAAAAATAGCCATGCATTTTCTAATCTAATTAAGGTGAAGGCAACCTTGATGTCTTGTAATAAAATGAAACAATCTTGTCAGAAAGCCACGGCTTGGATAGGCACAGTGAATATGAACTAGGATTCTGTGTCCAAAGGATCCATTATTTCTCATAACTTAAACCAAGGAAATCATTAAATCATTATTGTCACTTTAAATTAAAAACAACATGAGAAAAGTATTCAAGTTGAAATCAGAAGGATGTGCCTTGGGAGACATTTTGAACACTGGAGCTCTGAAGAGTTACAGAATCATTACATTTCAAAAGCACCTTCACTGAATGTGAACTGTTTATTTCAACCACATGGCAAAATCAAACTCTTCACAAGTATTTTGAAGGAATCTTATCTGACCTGCACTCTGACAGCGTGTTCGTGCTTCCTCTTCATATCGTTGATGTACCAAGCAACCCCTGTCATGGTGTCTATGGCCTCCTGAATGACCTCGTAGCCCTCTTCGTCTGGGTCAAAGTGCTTTGCAATTTCCTTTAGCAGTGATTGAAAATAAAGATTAAAAATAAATAAGATTCTGTTGAGGTTAGGTCAAGTTACAGTACATTCATACCTAAACATTTTTTGTATCTAGATTAATAAGTAATGTAAAATTGGAGAAAGAGGTCAAGAAACACTTGTTTACAGTTTTTTAATCTTTTAAATCAATCTACTAATTTGAAGAAACATTTTATTCAACCAAAATGACCCTTGAGGAGATTCTGTACCTGAAGCAGCAGGTGATATTTCAGTATCCTCTGAACTGGCTTTAGGAGGTAAGAGCCCAAAGGAAGGGAGCGCTTCAGAGCGGCCTGCCGATCCCTGAAAAACTTGGCCAAAGTTTTACTCCTCATGCAGTCGGTCAGTGCTGCCACTGAGCTGTTGGACGGCAAAGAACGACATCCATCAATACCATTAAAGCTTGTTATATTAAAAACTAGAATTACTGTTTCATGGGCGTTTTTGCCAACAAGCCAAGCTGCAGTTTAAACATCCACAGATTCATGTGGTTACATGATAGCAAACACCACGCTTTATGAGGCAACAGATACTTATTTAGTTAACCTTTTAGTTCAAATGATATATTCCCTTAAAGCATTCCACACCAAAACAGGAAAATTAAAAAAAAAAAAAAATATGAGAAGAACATCTCGTCCTAGCTACTCACTTGGGATAGTTGGTGCAATACTGGGTGTAGATTTCAAAGTATTCACTCTGGCGAAACACAGACCAGTCATAAGTATTACTTATGTGTATTGCTTGGGGAGCTGATATTGCTTTAATTAGTGGAAGATTGTTGTGCTTACCTTATTTACAAAACACTGAGCGATAGCCACGGGATCATTTTCACACATGTCCAAAGACTCCAGCAACTCACTGAAATGCAGGAAGCAACAATATGTGATAGATGAGTGTCAATTGGGAATACTGAAACCGTGATTAATTAACAACTATTAAGAAATAGGTACTGGTAACCAGCAAGAACTTAATACATATAGTGACTTGAGCCTTAAGGAGTTTTTGATCTTTTTTAGAGGAAAAAAAAAAAAAAACCAGTAGAGGGAGCCATACACTGTTAAACAGGCGAGTGTATACATATCTGGATTGAGACTATACCACCAGTCCAATCAAAAATGGGTTTTATTCAGGTGACAAAACAAAACCCAAGTTGTAGTTTAAACTTTTACAAGCTGTAACACCATCTCAGTAAAAAAAAGAAAAAAGAAAAAAAAAGAAATAAAAAAAATACAGGCGCTTTACTGCAGTATGACTCATTTCTCTACTGCTGAAAATGTACTTCAATTACAATGGAAAACTGTCGGAAAAAAAAAAAAGTCACTAATCATCACAAGTCCTCTGTATGAAGTATTTTTAATGCACGCAGCACAATCCATTTTCAAGTGCCGCAAATCTTTGAGTGAAACTGACTTCAAAGAAATGTGCCAGCGTGTTCTTGGTTCAATGAGAAAAGCATCGGTGTTAAGATTTGCGTGTGTACAGTGTCAATATTTGTTCATACCACATGATTGCTTGGTTAACAATATTTACTGCTTAGAGAATGTTAAGTGCCTCAAAGAAGTACAGATTCTTGGATGAAATAAAGACCGTTTATCAGTAACTCCCAATGTCAAATAAGAGTTTATGACTTTCAGAATATTGAGAACTTTGGAGTTGGCATAGCTAAGCAAGGGACTGGACTACAGCAAAGTAAATAACTGTTAGATTCTGGTTTCTTTTTTACAGTATGTGCAGTACAGCATCCAACGTAAGCAGAATTTCTGTATATCGTTCATCCAGAAAAATAAAAGCTGGTTTCCCCCTTTTGGACATATACATAAACATATGGCACTAGTGCTAAAGCTGATATAAGGATTTATCCACCAAAGCGATACTATGATTTAAAGTTAATATCACTGTTTATATATTGCGAAAGCAAAGCCCTCACAATGCAGTGCAAGTCAGGCCTCTATACAATGGCACAACATCAATTACAAATCTGTAAAATTAGACTGTGATCAAGATGTAATAACTACCGCAGCCTTCTTTATAATAGCTTTGGCATTACCAGGGAGGCTCCTCGCTATGAGAGGAGAGAGGAATGTTAATGTGTGTTTTGGCAGGCAAGCGCGGTCAGCAACGAACACTTGCTGACATAAGATGTCGAAATGTAAAGCCAGCTGCACCTCTATTTCCGCGGCTTTCGGATATTTGCAATCAGGTCTTTACTGCAGCGGGAGCTGTTCCTTTGTTTTCCCTGCATCCGGTTTGAGTGACTCAATAAAATATAAGACGCATGTGAACAAAAATTCATTAAGGATTTTTAACTTTCATCAAATGCTCCATTATCCAATAGCATAATAAAAGTGTACAAAACATTCCTTGCACAAAATGACTGCATAAAAATACCCCAAACAGACTTGTTGTATGTACCTGTTGAACTCGTAGATGTCCTCTATGTTTCCAAAGAGAGCACACACTTGTTCTGGCCGTATGGGAAGGTTGCCTATATCGATAATGTGAGCCAAGTAATCCTGAAAAAACAGTAAAGAGGGGAAGTTATATCTAAAAACTCCTTAAAATGTGGTTACATGTTTATGGTTAAGAAAGAGACATGCACTTCCAAATTCCTGCCAGCAGAGGGAACATGCATATACTTTTTCCTCTCATAGCCTTCTTACATCCTCTGCACTGAGTGATGATGACACTTGTTTAGTGCAGCTGATTGCTGCAGTTTTAGGGCTATAACATTTCTTCTAATGTGTGTAAAAAGACAAGTGGGGTATCAGAGCTTCCCGAGCTACAGAAGCAGGATTATTATTTTATAAATCAGTTATGAAACAGTTCAAGGATCCTTTTAAGGACTTGTTCTGTGGACCAAGGAGCAACGTGACTCCGTGAAAGAAGCTCTGCAGTACCCATTCTAGAAACATCAGTACAGCCTGTTCCCCTCCCAGAACCTGATTCCCTCTGGACATAAAAAGTATTCAAACTAGTTAAAAATATCAAAAAGTACTAAAGCCAAACATGCCAACATCTGGATGACCCTCTTTTTCTGTCAATTACACACTCGCATGGAAAGAAAACAACTCGAAACAAGCAAAGGGGAGAAATAACGATAGTCAAACACAGACATAAGCATTTACTAAATACGGAGCATACCAGTAAACAGCTTGTGCGCACACAGCAAAGCCTCCCTGATGATGTGGTGTAAATACAGGCATACTTAGCAGGCTTGCTGGACGGCCCAGATTAGGAGAACAGTCATCACATCACACTACTGAATGAACTGCTGCACACCATTGATGGAGAATTCCTGTGCTGCAATATCAATGCTCACTCTGAGCAGACAGAGTGCTGTGAGATTTAATTTAGTGAATCCCGTCTGTAGCTTATAGTGCTAGAAGCTGCTTTTTCTCCCTAATACAACAGGTAGGCCTGCATGTAATTGCAACACTCATTGTTTGAATCGCAAATTTTCACATTTACGAATAAAATGCTGAAAGATCTTTCTGGGTGTGTTCTGGACAAGTGTTGGGAATATATTTGGGCATGCGAAACCAGCCGGGAGTCAAACAGCTGTTCTAAAAATGATCTCATGGAAGGACAGTAGAGTGATGGCTTTAAGAGTCAGAGAGATAAATGGCAAGATAAAAAGCAAGGATGTACATGCGTAACAGCTGCGTGTCAGGATGAGGCAAGAGCTTTGATTTAGCATGAAATCAAACAATGCCAAAAGAAGTGTTATGGGCCTGTCGAATCCAAGGCTTTGAGTAAGAATAGGATTAAAAAAAGCAAGTTAAGCAATACTGTAATCATGGAATGACTATTTTCCCACGCTGTAGCCCAACATCTCTTTTCACATGTGTGTTATTTCTTCTGTTGGTGCAAAGATAGAGATATTTGTGTTGGCTGGGGAGGCCTGACACTTCAGACTGGGCTAGATCTTGCAGCAGAGTCTGTCTCACTGGCTCTGCTCCTGTCAACTGAAAGAGTTTAAGGTCCTGGAAGTGTTTGTCAAGAGCACGTCATTATTTAAGCTACAGCAGGGGCAGCACTCCCTCCCACACTAAATGCAAGACGCCAGACACAGTCTGGAGCAAAGTGAGGAGGCGCTAACTGTTTTACTGCCATTCAGTGTCAGAAAAGGCTCACCTGTTAAAGGCATTAGAGTCCGTGCAGTGACACAGTAACACACTGCTCCTGGTTTTTGTGGGGTTTTTTTCCACCCAGGACAAACTGGGAACTGGGGAGATTTCTGTCTGGAAGCTGTTTCCAGACTACAAAGGTAGAAAGAGTGATAAGAAGTAAGTGGCCTGCTGAGTGGTAAAATCATCCCTGGCTCATTTTCCACGCTTCACATCTTTGAGATGAGGTTTCCACTATCTTTAACCAAGATCACAGAGCCCAAGATTCCTGCTGCCACGAAAGACCTGCACTGTTTCCCATTCTGACTCCACATATGAGCACACTACATAATCCCAGGCTGTAAGCCTTCACTGCACTGTAAATATACAGAATAGTTTATACAAAACACTAAAACTCGACCATGAACTGTTTAACGGTCCTCCTTTCTATGAACTAGAAATCTCTAAACAAAGCAGTCAGCCGCCAGATGTCTGGCACATTTTTTGTCAACTGGCTGATTTGTTTGGAAAAGAGGAAAATCAGAATGGATCCTGTTCAAGTACCAGACCTATTTGTAGGGAACACAGTAGGCATTATTTGCTTTCAACAGCCACTGACTCAGTTGTCCGTGTTTTGGTTCCTGGCTGCTCAAATTCATCAAATCGCCACTAAAAGGTGATGCAGACATGAGGTCATAGCTGCATGCTAATCCAAATCAAATATGAGCTTTAAGTTCAGATGATTTAGTGGCTATAATTTAAAATTGTTGGCTCAATCTGAATACTTGGCTGAAGGGGAAAAACCCTGACATCCTCTCACCTCTACAATGCTGCGCAGATCCTTGACGTACATGCGCTCCGTCTCCATGATCTCCATGACAACCCGGTCCACATAGGTCAGCTTTGGGTTGGGCGCCATGGCATCCGCGACGACAGGCGAACAGGGGATGTGAAGTATTTCACCAGTCGCTTTCCTGTTGGCTGTGCCGTTGTTGTTATTCCACTGGCTGTTGATCAACCTGGGCTCCAGCTGTTCCTGCCAGCGATGTCTAGAACCTGAAAGGGTGGGACTCTGGTTCCCAGCCTGCTCTCTGGTGCCTTCAGCTGGGCTCAGCTCCAAATCTATGTCCTCTTCACTTGGAATAGGCGGTGTGGTGGAGGAAGGAAGGACTGCTGTGCTCCCGAAAAGACTGTGACTATCACGGGATGAACCAGAGGACAGGGAGGACACCAGGCTCACTGGACGTTCACCCTCTCCATCCAGTGGCTCCATGCATACCTGGCCGCAATAGTATGGACCCAAATCGAGGCCTCCCTGGACATGGTCACTGTTGGAGAGGGGCGAGGACAACTGAGGAGATTCTGGAACAGGTGAGAGAAACATTGACATAAATTAGGTGAGGTTTTGAGAAATTTAAAAAAGTAAAACTTTTAGCAAAAAGCAGACAAAAATTAAAAGGATCTTCATCTATAATGTATGCTAGATTATTACTGTTTTGGTTAAGGACATTAGAATATTCTAATGTGCAACTTTTTACCTTTATTGGTAGGATTCTAACATTGTCATGCATTTAGATACATGGAAGCTGCTCTGTAACCAACTGTTTACTGCTGGCTCCTGCTTGTCTTAAAGCTCAAGCTATAATACAGTTAAATCTATGATATAGCCACAACTATGTTAAACCACTATGGTAAGTCTGCCCAGCAGTGCAGTGTAAATGCAGAGTAATTATTAGCACAAGAACAATGCCTCCATAAACATATCTCAATACACTGTAAGTGTATCTGGCTTCCCCGCAATGCTACTGCAATAGATGGCATTCTTCCATTGTAGGCGTGCACTGTTTTCTTATTTTGATAGTTTATAATCAATCTACAGAACCAAGCCTTCTGCTTCTCTTTTCTGCAGTTCAGTAACAAGTAACTGGTCTTTAGTATGCATTAGCTTGAATTTAGCTCATTACTGCAGAGCTATGCAGACACACCAGGGCAAAAAGGGAAATAAAAACAGTGATAGCCCTTATAGGGATTCAATGCAACTACTAATGACATGTACAACATCGATATTCCTCATTAGTCGTTATATTTCGCCTTCTCATACATGCAGCTTTCTAAGCCATAAAAACGCTGTTTCAGTAACAGACATTCATGACAATTATCTTAGACAATATGTCACAAAACAGATCATCATAAAGGAAGTGAATAAAGAAGGATCCAACTGCATGAGTCCCATTTTTGGACAATGTTAGATAAAAGTAAATCAATGAATGTTTAAGTAACACTGAACAGACTACTATCCAAGAATCAATACATAACTCTGTTTCCACTCCCAGACTAAGACAGAGGAGTGGCTTACAGTAAAAGGCCTCATTCAGATCATTACTGACACAGCCCAATTACAATGCCACATATTATATGAAAAGCCCAGCCATTTCCTCGCTCTCCTGACTATTGAAGACTAAACTTTGGAAAAACGGAGAGGGGAAAACTCATGAGAAAAAAAAGAGGGGGGGGGGGAGAGACCAGGAGCTTTGTTTATGCGTCTTTATAGAGCCATGACTGAATTTAAGAGAACTGGAATCCATATTCAGTTTCACATTCTTCCTGGCCAGATGGGGAATTTTCCTCACAAACGTTTCCTAAACATATGAAATCATAGCGGGGTGAGAATGGCCACTGTGCAGAGAACTCCATTTCCTTAAATATTTAGAAAGTAAAGAGGTCAAAACAGTTTGCCAAGCTAAAGAAACACAGCTTTGTCAAGCAGTTCAACTCCAGTCCAATAAATGGAAATCTATGGAGGCACGAACCAACATTGAGCAAATCATCAAGTGGTAATTAATGTCTTGGGTCATATTGCGTGTGGATGGAGAGCATAAATTGGTGCCGATACAACCCACCCAAAAAAAGTCACTTATGTCACGAGCTTGAAAAGCACTATTTCTTTCTGTTCTACATGAGTGATGACAAGTTTCAACTTACATATTTCCATCATTAGATGTGCAACAACGGCTAACAGATCCGGGATAATCCCAAGGTTTTAGAAACAAAAATATGTTGCAACCATGCTGATTCACCTTTGCTGACTTCACTTATTTCCCAGCACAGAACATGAAACCTTTTACAGTTCTGTTTGGAAGAAATAATATTAAGCAAGTCAAACATTTCATCTCAGAGCATGGGAAGAACATAAAGCTAGTGATTTATGAAGTGATGTGCAGCTGGATGGGTTTCACTTGAAAAGTCAAGCTACCTTTGGTTTATTCAGACACACACAGACGCGCCTCTTTTGCATCTTGAAACTTTCCATGACTCAGTAGTGAGCTCATGTTGTTCATACTACATCTACAATCCGCACCAAGCCTTCCCACTGACACCGTTCCCATGCAAAACCTCACTGGGAGAAACAGATGGGCTGGCAAGCACGAGGTGACCGCTAGAGAAAGCTCTGTTTACGCTCTGTGACAAATCACAGGGCTGATGGTGTAAGGGGAGTGTAGTGGTGAGCTATTACACTCAATACACTGCTATGAATTAGGCATCTGCTTCCTTTGCCGCTTCTGTCGGTACTTTTGGTTTTGAGCCTTGCTCTGTGAGGCATGTGAAACTCCCTTCCTCTTTCCATTTCTTCCTCCCACCCAATATCCCTCTATAATAAAGCCGGTCTGTAGCAGGCTGCAAACACTGCCAAGTTAAAAGGAGGAAGAGGAACCACACAATGTGAACTAAAGATACGCTAAAACCCAAGTCCCTCACCTACTTTTGCACAACCACAGTGACAAAACAAGACATGCATGAGTAAACTGCATTATAAGGTAAACAGCGGCATTGCAAGAATACTCTGGACTTATCTGCAGATTGGAGCATGCACACTTGAGATCAGGAGCTCAGCTTTGATTGACCACTTCAGAGATTGTACAAGCAGGAACTATCAGTAGGTGATACCACTTACCACATGTTTTAGGTTAAAACTGGAGGACCAAACACCACCTATGCTGAAAGAGGCTGAGCATAGGAATGTAAATGTCCTGCTGATCTAAGATAAGCCCAATGTGTACTCCTGTGTGACCCAGTGCAAAATGTTTCCAGTCAGCCTGTCACAAAGATGACAAAAGCCAAGCCAGTGTAGTCTGCATCCTCTGTAACATTTCCATTTACATCATCTCTCCCTCTATATATCCTAAGTAATAAGAAAAACCATCATGCAGACAGTGTAAAAGAAGAGTGTCTGCTCTTGCTTGGTGCCACATAGTCTCTTCAGCATGTGCAAATATTTATTACTAATCTCTGAGGGATCCGTAGCCACAGTGGCAAAGCCGTTCCCATTACTGTGGCACTCTGTTGTCAGATGTGGAGCGCTTTACAAGTGTCTGCCATTTAAATTAAGCCTTTTTAAGAATAAATACACAAGATTTCAATTAAAGAAACAATATTACAAATGTACTGCAAACAGATCAAAGCATCCATACTGTGCAGTGTTTTAGATGAGTATTTGGTTCAGGCCCAAATGTCAGTGATATTTTGGCAACACCTGCAGGGAAAAGTCATTAAAAAGCAACCACCACAACAGAGGCTGTGAGCACTAGTTTAAATAGATGTTTTCTAAAAGACTGTTAACTAGCTATGGTAGTCATGGATGACATTTTTGCATGCCAACTCAATTTTTAAATACAAGTTTTAAACATTCGGAGGAAATGTCTGGAAAATGCAGTAAATGTGGATCTCTAAGGTGGGCCAAGCTCCATTTCCGATAAAACCTTTACAAGAATACATTCGATCCTGTTAAGAAAGACAGAACCAGTTTTCTTGATAGAGGTAATAATATACTGTATATTAAAGTGGAAAGTTTAATAATATCTCATTTACACTCCAGAAGTACCGAGTGTAAATAAGGAGCAGGTCAAAGGGTTGCATCCATTTTTAACATAGGTGATGCATGCAAGCCGAGGTCAACTTTCCTTTTTAGCCATACATTACAAACTTGAAACCCCGTCTACTTATAATGTATAATTAGCATATTTGCATTCATTTACATTCTTCATTTCCTGTCTCTTCATTTTAAACAGCTCAGTGGACAGACCTGTTAAACCACAGATTATACAGAATGCTGGTGGGGAATGTTAAGTATAAGGGAGCTTAAGTGTATGGTCCAGAAAAAAAAATAAATAAATATTGTAGCCAAGCCACAAGTGTAATTTTGCCATTCACACGCCACAGTTTCACAAAGTGTTCTACCTCAGCTACAGCACAACACTCTCCTTTGTTTCAGCTGAGCATCAATACAGCTAGCGCCTTACTGAGATAAACATTAACCAAGTCAAGGCTAGAGTTTGAGATAGTGTAGTATTTGGACCACATTTCAAAAAGTCTCTTAACCTCAACAAGCCAAAGAGTAGAGACTGTGGAATTCTTAATGGATTAAAATAGGTCAGACTCTTGTAGCCTAAAATGGAAAAAAGCGAACCCTCTCATTGTAATTCTTTAAATTCCAGCTTCTTGCCTGTTAAGCTGAGGTTAACGTTTACAGACAAAGGTGTTTTAACGCTACAAGCATGACTTCCCTTTTTAACTCCTGCCTCTTTGAATCCTCTGCCGTGGACAACTGAATGCAGTTCAACTGTGTCTTAATACAATCTGTAACACGGGAGGTATTCCTTAAATTTAAAAAGCTGCAGCTCATATAATGAGATATATATCTGAAGACGATCATTCCTCAAACTTACTGGTATATTTTCAGTCTCCGTCATTACTGAAAAGAGACGCAGCATTTGCTTACAGAGGCGCTCTGTGACTAATCAGTCGAGAACTAAAGAAGTCTGTTTGTTTCCATTTCAGCCCAAGCTTATCAGACAGTTAACAAATGCACAGTTCATAAAACTCATCTGCCTCTGACATTATGATGATATGAGTGACATGCAGTCCCTAATAGGATGATGCGAGAGTTGAAGGGAAACACTGAAATGAAAACCCCTGCATCTGGTTATTAACTTTCTAAAAGGTCATAGACAAGATCGCCTCAGTCTCAAGCTTCATCTGTCAGAAGCTGCTACTGTATAGGGAACAATGAGTCCCTCCATATATACACTTGTATAAAACATTTACCAGTCTCGGTCAAAGACACATACAAAGTACAGATGTTACAGTTGGTAAGATGCTCTTGCAATAAGCTCTGCAGACATGATCGGGCATATCTCAGTACATTTTTTTTCCCAGGTAAATATTATCACCTTCTCTGGTAACATAAGCCACAGCATGCCGCAATGACGTAAGTTAATAGTTACATAACCCAGTGATGATGAGACTCACATTTATCCATCAGTTCATGCAAACCAGCTTCAGATACCCATGCAAATTCTAGCCAAGAAAAGCTCTGGTTTTTATTTCTGGGACATCTAAAACTACCCTCCATGTACTCGGCATATCTGTAATCTGTCTGGACTCAACAACACAGGAAGAACCAAACTCTTTGTAAAGGTTGCATTGCACAATGCAACGTCTGCTTGACTTGAAATATGAGGAAACCAGCAAAAGAAAAACAATGTCAGCCAAAGTCTGAAGAAGATTACAGAGCAGGTTACAAACTGCACCATGGAAAATATTACAAGCAGCAAGAAGTCGACAATTATTTGTAACCTAGCTTAATTGTGTTTGACAAATGCTTATACAGTCAAATTCAAGACCCTTTTTTAAAAATTCAAATATCTGAATGCTTACCGTATAGATAGAAGTGTTGAAGCCAGTAAGAGCCACAGAGCAAAGTCCAATTTTTCTAAATCAACATTTCCTATCTCCTCTTCAGTCCCTACAACTCCTATGATGACAATCAGTATGATAAATGAGTACGTGTCTTGTGATTAAAGAATAGATGTCTCCCAAAGAGACACACCTGTATGACTACTTTAGCTGAAGTTAAAAGAATCCCCCAAGTGTAGCTAGCGTTGTTAATGTGTCCCTGAAAATAAAGAGTTTGTGCTAAAGTTCCTCCTGCGCTACCCACTCTGACTTGTGGCCTTTTGTTTTCTAAGCAAATCAGGAGAAAAGAAACAGGAACACAGCCCGTATTTGTGTTCCACATGCAAATGCTTATTTGAAAGCAAAAAGAAGCACTTAGCATTAGAAAAGCATCTTTCTTTTACCATTTCAAAATTGATAAAATACTACACACACATGGAACACTATGAAACACCTCAGCTCCTCTAAATATTTCCTTTCTGAGGAAACTGTCATTTGCATGAGTACCTTTACTGGGATTAGAAAAGCACTGTGGATAACCATCCAAAAGAAAAAGCGAGTCCCTGCCTGCTCTATTAGCAAACTTCGCTTGGACGCTCCTGCCTGATTCATAATGACTCATGTATTAAATGACAATAAATTGAACACAGCAGACAATGAATCACCTGTAAAGTCACCCTGTGCTATTCCTATAGCCTTATCAGGAACTGGATGAGTGATGGTGATAAAGCTGCCGTCCTGTGAATAACTCTGTTTCTTGGGCACCAGCCTCTGTCTCGCAGTCGTTAACATTACTTCTGACAACTTAGGACAATTAAGTGATGGTAACCTGAGACACAAGTAAGTGAAATTTAACTTGTTGAATAAAGGGTTTGTTTCAGTCATTTATAAAGAACCTGGCTGTTTAAAGCAATGCAGTAACTATGTTTTTATTGTCACTTTCATTTGCCAAGTTATAACATGCTAGGAAAAGCAGAGTTCCTAATGGGCTCATTAATGAATTCACTCTCAAGCAAAGAACACAATCAGCAGTTTGTATTCATGTATATACCATAAAGAAAACATAAAACCCCTTTCCCCCCCCCCATAATCTGGTTGCACTCACCCTAATCAATGTTCTTATTGCTTTAGAGATTTAGGTATTATTACTTGAATAATTATCTAGATCATTCTTAACTAAAAGGAAAGAAAACAAGTTTGTAACTCAGTCATATCAGAAGCAGCCAATTTCATTGTACACAGTCTATATAAGTTTCAACTTGTCTGAAGTGTGAATAAAGCAGGAAACTGCACCCATGAGCACAACTGGCCCATGTACTGTAGCAGCAATGAGTCTGTTTTACTTTAACTGTCAGAAAACTATGAATCATTAGATTACTATTTACCATTAATAGATTATTGGAGATTGATATTGCTTAAAGATGCCTTTAATACTTAGGGTTTGTGAGAGGCACTAAAATGTATGTAGGATATGCAGAGGAAGTGAAGATTAGCATACTTTTACATCAACTCCTTTCTTGTTCTTGTTGCTATGCAATAAAAACAGCGGAAAAACAAAGTTGCCATAAAGTGATAATCTACCTAAAAATCAAAGCTAAACACATCAATATTACTGTCTAAAAGTAAGACTAAAGCCTGCACAAAAAAAAAAAGCTTAAACAAAAGACAGAAGCTGACAAAAACACCATAATCTGCTTCAGACCAGGTTAGGTTTATAGTCTAAATTACCATGGCATTGTATCCTGGTAAAAACCCCTAGTTAAAAACAGGTTGCCTCACCAACTACAAATCCTTTTTCCATAGTGGAGGCCTCAGCTCTAGAGACTATTGCTAATCTGCTAACTGATTCTTCAGAGCCACGAGAACAGTGTGTGGCCGTGTTTCTCTCAGGAGATAAGAGGAAATCTTGCTTCTCCCTACATCTCAATAAAACCCTTCCGCCACTCAAGATCCACTCCGAGCTTCCTCGTCCAACACCCCTTCACAACCTCTGGCAATGAAGTCCTCCCCCAGTGGCAGCTGGGAGACAGGGAGGGAGTCTTACACCGACTTCCTTGGGAAAAACTCCTCCCCACCTGGCCCCGGTGAATGGCTGCCCCACAGGAGGATGTGAGGGTGCCTCAGAGGATTAGGCCTGGAGTCTTCACAGACCATTATCAAACAGCATGAGTCAGAACAGAGGTGATTAGACACTGAAACCAATGGCCTGGTTTGATTTCGTATTCCCTGACAGAAAAAATAAAAAAGGTCACGTCAAAGGTTTTCTGCTGTAAACAGTCCTTCATATGGTTTGATTAACACCACCTCACAAGGAACTTTTAATGTTGCGTTAATAATTAGCCTGAAGGTCGGTAAATAAACCGCAGTGAACAACAGGCCGAATACACATACACAAGCTGAGCCTGCATTCCTCACTGGCAGCCAAGGTCAAACTGTTGTACTGAGGAGTTTTAGGTGGGAATTCTGGTGTTCAAAAGTGAAACTAAAAGTCTCCCATTTACTGTCTGCAACATCAAACATTAAGATACATCTGTATTATTTTGCCCCCCCCCAAAATAACTTCCTAAAAAGTTACCAGTGTGTGGATGTTAAAAGGGGCACCTACTGAAAAGCTAGTCTTTAAGAAAACTATATGAAAAGAAAGTATTAGTCCTAATTCAATATGATAGGATGAAGCACTATGACTTTATCAGAATTAAAGTGACATTTCAGCAATGGAGATGTCTTAAAGAGTGAAAAAGGACAAAACCTCCTCTCAGAAAAACAAAACAAAACAACCTTAAATGTAATCTTCTAAAACTCCTCTGTGCTGGACGCAGGGTCCTAAAGGATCCAGCATGCCAGCTGACCTCAGTGCATAGGCATGTGATGATCCACTTAAGAAACTCCTCCATCAACAAGCCCCCCCACCTCCAAGACCTCTTTAGGCACACACACGCACCAAGCTCTGGATCCATTCAAATCATTTCCTCTGGACGACACACACTTCTGGGCCCCTGAGGTGTGAGCCCATTGTAAACTTTACCACCAATTTGACAATCTACAGCCAAACTGCTGTCCTGTTAGCGCCTCTCTGCCGAGTCCACGCGGGCTTGTGTCAGCACAGCTGTGTGCGGCGTGGAGACGAGAGGTCAGAGGGGAACCGTTCATTTACTTCACATGAAGCCGTTTATCACATGCAGTGTTATAAAGGGTGTGGTGGTGTTTTTTCTTGGCATTTAGGCCCCAGTAAAGTTGTGTTACTTTGCACTCAAATAAAGAATCTTGTTATGACACCAAGTTCTCTGTCTTCGTGTAGATCACTAAATACGACACAAGCAAAGGTTTTCTCATGCTTAAAGAGTTTAAAAAAATCCTTCACTACATTTATTACACAAACAGTCTTTCACAATAACATTACAGTATAGCTCGATGTCTGCAGGGTGATTAGAATATTATATATAAAATGGCCTTTAGATTGTCAACTGACTGTAAAGTGCTAAAAGGAAGTTGATGCAGGGTTTTATAGATTCAAATGAGATTCATAGAGGCCATCTAACTGGAAACAGCCTGTAGCTAATGTGGGTAATCCACTGGAAGAGCTCTATAGAAGGAATGCCATTGTGAGAGGATGTAAAATAATTCATTCTGAAAGAAAGTCTTGTAAAGAGCAAAAAACCAAACAAACAATTCTCTATAAATTAGTTTGTATTGTGTATAATTGATTTGCACAGATGTATGCAAGAATTGTGCTGACATACAGGACGAGGAGCTGTCTGGGATTTCAGTCCGAGTTCAAATCGATGCAGAACAGGAGTTGTGGCAGGCTCACCTGAGACTCCATGTGATTTCCGCTACAGACAATTAGGTAGAGAAAGAGTTCCAGTCCAGGAGCTCCATTAACAAGCCCACTCAGAGATGTAGCCATCCCTGCCATCATCTATTTATGTCCACAACCCTATGCCCACTGGTCTGGAAAAGCTGCAGTGAATGGAGATGATCCATCCGTCCCCCTAGAACCCCTTTAAAGCTGTACATTCTGCACACGCAGCTACATTCCTGCTTGGGGTTAAGTAGGTCACGGGGAACCCTTATCTTTGAGAGAGTCATTTCATGCAGCCTCAGGCCTGTTAATGCCTGGATGAACCTTGTCAGAGATTAGACACACATTTTCCTTTTTTTGAAACGTCAGAATATATGGATTACACCTGTCCTCGAGCTACAAGGGTTGCAACTGTGCATTTTCACATTCTAACGCAGTAATGAAAGGTACATTCTTACAAAAATTATTAGGGGCACTACAAACGTTACCCTACATCCTTAAATTTGTCTGGGGGAGAAAAAAAAAAAAGCATCTTGGTTGATCCTTATTATGTGTAATATGACATGGCCCCTATCCAAAACCTGCAAGTGGCAATAAAAACGCCCTCTTTTCACTCCAAAAATCCTCTGACCTTTCAGAGACACCAGAGCTGGACTGTAACCACAGCCTTTTTATTGTTTACCTTGAAGAGACAGGTCTTCCTTTCGCCACATGCATTTCTCCAGCCTGTTAACCGCATCCAATCATCACCTTCCACAGAGGGCACATTACCAGGTGCCCTGCCCCTTAATCACCATCCATCCATCCACACAGCAGGGGGGCAGGTCAGTCACACTTTAACTCAAGCTGAAAAGGATTTAACCGCAAGTGGGCTTTACTGCCAGGATGATTATGTACGAGTCACACGGGCTATAAAAAAAAATAAAAAAAAATGTGAGGACATTTACTTGGTGCAGAGTGACATTTTGAGGAAACAGACACATATTTTCATGGAGGGCGGCACACGTCTCCTTTTCACCAAAGCTGAATCAGTGGAATAGGCGTAGGGGGGGAAAAAGGCCACCATTTATACATTGGTAGTCTTCAGCAACAGTGAAAATCCAGCACCAAATGTGTTCAGTAGAGGAGAGAGGAGAGGTGTGGGGGTGGTGGAGGACTGAAGGACAGAGCAGGCAGACAGATACAAAGAGGCCCTATGTCTATGTTGTGGCTCTGTGACTAAAGATAATGAACACTAAAATAATATGTAATTTGAGTGGTCCCCAGTATATAAGGTCAGCACTACTGGCTAGACTACCCATCTTGGCTGCCTGAGACACATTCGGGTTTGATGTGCATGTGTTCAGGGGTTTCAGCTGTATGAAGGGGGTTGGCCAAGATCCACATCCACACAAAGAGGCTCTCTACCAGCCAGGAGTGTAGGAGGAGAGTTCATTGCTCTCTCAGCTGTGCCTCTACATTTCCTCTATTCTTCTATTTCCAGCATTTTACATTCACCTCTGCTGTACTGCTGTGTTATGTTAGCACAGTGTCCTGGGTAACCAGATATACCAGCAGGAATAAACCTACATATTAAAACCCTATATCATGAAACTAGTCAGTTTATAGACAGCAATCACCAGCGTTTAGGTCATATAAAATATGTATGTTTACCTTCCCCCATTGGGCCCTGGTGGAGAGCAGAATGGGTCCCCTCTGGCATGGCACGCGGGCCTCTGCTGCATACAAGAGAAAATATGAAGGGTCAAAAGAGAATGGAGGCATTTCACAGCAAGACATACAGCGTAATATTAAGGGTAAGGGTAATATTAATTAGATTCACTGGACTGAGCTGTAATTGAGAAAAATGCTTTGTTTCTTTACAGAGTCATTCTTGTCTCATGTGGCTCTTCTTTCTGACTAGACATAGCTTACTGAGGTATTACTGCATAAAACACAGAAATTTTCCATTCCCTGCTTACAGCTCTGTGTTGGCTCATGTTAGCCCCTGGATAATGCAAAGTGGCAGTAAAGGTTTTGGTATGCAGAGGAACAGGAGCTCATGCTAAATGGTGTAAGAAACCACTGAACATGGACATAAGACAGCTCGCCACAACTAAGTTAACGCTACAGGATTCGAGTGATACGAGTATTGATTCTACATCCTTAAAGTGGACTCATTATGCTCATTTTCAGCACCATTATTTTATTATTGGATTCCACTGGAGCATTTGCATAATTCACAATTCAAACCATTTTATCAGGCACTGGTGTGGAGTCTCGGTTCATCCGCTGTATGGAAAAAAGAGATTTTAGCCACCTCACCTTTCGTCTGATTGTCAACCTCTTGTAAACAGAACACATCAAATCAAAATAATCTTTTATTACAAATATAACTGTCTAGTGAGATTACAGGTTCTCCCTTGGTGGTAGATATTTTTCCTTTATCCCTTATGCCAGGCTGCTGTGTTCTTAATAATGAGCCGTGTCCTTTCCAGAGCCACTGTGCTGCCAGTTTCTCACATCGCTGCCTCTCAGTCTCCTTACAGCAAATTAACACAGTGCATGAGAACTTGTCTCTCTGCGATTCCTGGTGAGCCTCCGGCCTTCACATTCTTGGTCCAGCTAGATCAGAGGAATAGGAATTCTTCAGGGATTAGGATGGGCATTGTTCGTAGTTCATCTGCTGGCCACTGTGCAGAGTTGACAGCCAAGCCAGCCGAGGCCAAACGGAGCCCGCTGCCAGGAGGTTCACCAATTAAGATGTGCAGGAATGTAAAAAGAAAAGTCACCGAGCTCAATCTATTAAGATCACTGCTACACCGTGGGGTCCCTGCAACCACTGGCTGGCATAAAGTAAAGACTGTTTGGGGAACCCCCCCAAAAAAGGCCCCAACAAAAAATTATGACACATAATTCTTATTATTTTTTAGGAATCCAAGAATGGACTAGGACAAGTATGTAATAAGAAAAAATAATCCTCCTTTAAAAAGTTAAATGTGGGTTTTGTGTTACGTTTACTTAATTATCTAAAGATATCCTGTGCAGTGTTACAACACTGGTAGCACTTTTACACAATGTCTTTTGCAATGGCAGGAAAACACAGATGCAAGAATGCATGCACACAGTACATGATAAAGACTTATGCATGGCTTAAAAATATCTCATTAATTTACACCATGTGGTTGTAGGTACTGCAACCAAAGGTAAGACAACTGTAGCTAGCAAGTACAGATGTAAATGCATTCTGACATTAATAAGCAACACTAGTTTTTATTGTTAAGATAAAATGATTTTTTAAATAAAACGTTGTAAAACTACTCAATATAATTATTTTTAATATTCCTGAGATTAGAAACTGACATCTAACCAACATATCAGTTCTATTGTGTTGCCTTGCACAACTGGTATCAAACGCTGCAAAAACTCAATAAATTTGACCTTTGACTAAGCTCGGCCAATTGATTTTCAAGTGCTGGGTTAATATACAAAAACGCAGTACTGATGCTGAGAAACAGGCTTTGAACTTGTCCCACTGACCAGTGAACTAATAAAATCCTCTGATAATCCCACCTACTATGACCTCTGAGCTAACCTTACCAAATGACTGGACCAAAACTATGCTAATCTGTCTTTTGTCAATCAGAGGCTAGACTGGGAATAATGGGCTCAAACCTAGATACAGTGCAGACGTCTGGGTCTTAAAAATGTCTTATCAAAGGCTGCTTGTAGCTGTAGAACAGTGGCTTTGGATTGTAAGTTTTAAGATGCCTAACAGGACACTGTAACTTAATCTTAGAACATCTGGACAGTATCATCAACTGTAACTAATTAACTTTTACCTACATTAGCTGACATATGGCAAATCCAAATCCTTGTTTTCCTAGGGAGGGACAGTGGACAACTTTTGAGTCCTAACGAAAACATGAAACACACGACCAACATTCATGCCAAACTGACCACCTGTGCTCGAACTAGTTGTCATTTCACACAAATGGAGAACATTTGGTTCCCACAGCTGATGACTGCGCTAACCGCAACATGAACCTCCCATATGGGAATTTGCAACTTGCCCCTTAATTGAAGACAGATGCCACAAGAGCCAGGCTGACAGTTATTAAAAGAAAAACCTGCAATGGATCATTTCTTTAGACCAGCTGATAAACTGGTCTGAAGAAATGTTCCTCTAAATGGCACGCTTTACAGTGATCCGTATGATTGGCAGTAAGAACTCGAATTCCTTTCTTTAAGCAAAACAAACTGACATTTAAGGGGAACAGATGCTCGCAAACATGCAGTACTTGTGCAAATAAATAGGAAATGTCATCAGCGTGGTCTGAAAACACGCAGACAAATGTGTACCTTGAATCAACATCACTGGTTTGATATGTTATAGGAAAGTCCCCAGGGGCTGATAGCGATCTATCTGGAGCATTTTTTTTTTTTTTTTTAAATCATTGACCGTTCATGGATGTTATGTGGAAGTGAGACTAAAGAACATGTCAACAGAGGAAATCAGAGAAAAATGATACTTCTCCTCTTGGGGATATGTGCCACTTTCTCTCTCTCTTCAGGCATATACAAGGAAGATGACATCATACTGCCAACTATTTGATTGCATCTGCTTTTAAAACACTCCCCAAAGAAAGCTTCCATGCACAGGTTGTCGTACTCCCAAATGATGACGCACAAGTCGGATTCAGAATGAAAAAAAGGACCTTAATTGGGCTTTTGTGAGACAATTAACAACACAAATTAATTTCCCATGGTGCAGAACAAGTTGATGGGAGGAGGAACTATAAATAGAGAATTCTTGCAGTACTTCTCTTTTGCATCACGGTGAACAAAACGTGTACCCAAACGCAGGCCACGGGAAAGTGAAAATATGACAAGTTCCCCTCGGGATGTCTTTACTCAGTCACGGTGGGGTGGATTTTCTTTATTTCTTTATCATCAGGCAGGACGGATGTTTACGCTCTGAAGGAATAAAAATCTGACCTGGAACGGCCCGGGATTCTATGAGGTAACCGAGACAGACTCTTTATTATTTCAGCATGGGTGCCTTGTTTATTTTCCACAACCTCTCTTACCCCGTCCATCCTTGTAGAAAATACCCCTTGAAAAATAGCCTTTATGTGAGTGCCCCCTTTCCCACATTATTTCTGCAGTTTGCCCCCTGACACACAGGCTTTAAGACTTTAAGACCAGCTTTTCATTCACCGGAGAAAACAATACACCCCAATGGTCGCTGTTTGTCTCAATCAAATCCGCAACCTTTACAAAAGACTCTGCCCTAACCTTCCCACAGTCTCTTACTTTTAACTCTGTTGCATATGTGAGCGTGAGGCTTAAGTGAGGTGATAAGTGACCCATCTCAATGAACACCCACAGAGTTGTGCCCATATGGTCTGCGTACAATTTAGCCAAAATAGCCTTTAATGGGAGAATAATTGTTTCCCAATGTGGTGGAAAAGGAGAACGAGCGATTTTCACTTCCCCACCTGAGGCCTATAACCGTAGAATGCATACCTGGCGTGCGAGGCTGGAAACTGCCATCTTAACGTGCAAATGACAAGTGAAGACTTCAAGTTCTGTAAAATTATAAACGGTAGACAACCAGAGGGAAGGCAGTCCTCCATAATGTCCTGCGGTGTTTGGAAGGGAGAGGACCGGACTGAGGGGTAAAATTAGGCAAGTCTTCAAATAGAACTGGAGTGTGCACGTTTAAAGGTACATTACACTTCTTTTGCAAGCCAAATGGTCCATTGGGCCTTCTTGAAGGCTTGTCAGTACTGCAACGACAACGTCCCTTGGGTGTCTAGAATACCAAATCTCTTGTGGCACTCAAGTCTCCCCTTTCAAGTAAACACAATGCTGTTAGTCCCTGTTTAAAGACAACTTTTAATTCTTGCAGTCTAATCCAAGCTGAAATTTAGAGGGAAAAAAGGGGCTAAGGCAATTCAGGACTATAAAAAAAATTCTCAGAACAGCATCAACTGAGCAACGAATGGCTAAATAATAAAGATGGGGATTTCTGAGACTCTCAAAAGAAAGAATAAGACCTCTATATAGATGAATCCAGCCTTGGATTCTGCAGCTCTGGTAATTTTATCACAGCTGCAGCATACCGAGACTCTGGAAGAAGGATTTAGAGGCCAACTCTGAGATCCAAGACACACTTGGGCAGTTTCCTGTCTGGACCACCTTAAAGGGGGAGTGCTGTTCATCGCACTGAGGCAACATTTAAGTGGAATAAAGTTGCTTCGTTATTGTCTGAAAGGTCAAGTGAGGTCAAAGAGGCAGAAGATTGAACTTTTCAGCCGTAATTGATTGATTTTTGCCCCATTCTTATTCTTCAGCAGCTGGTGGGGACGAGTCATTAAACTACCATTTAAAACTTCCCTGTGTCTCACTGGGGCGCTCATTAGAAGAAACAATTAGGATGGTTGGGGCCAAGTATGCGCTCTGTAGGGGTGGAAATTGGATGCGAGGAAAGAGGAAATGGCAAGTGATTCAGCTGCAGAGGGAGGACTAGTTTTTCTCACAGGATAAGCGTGGTAAAGTGGAAAATGTCTGTAATGAGAAAAAAAATACAGACTGTAGCAGCTGACCAAAGTTCACTGAACGGAGAGGGTTTTGCGTCAAAGACAAACAGAACTTATCTGACTGAAACTCGTGTCCACCTCAGGTCCTGTGAAATTATATTAAACAGAAACTGCAATTCATGTAAAGTTAAAGACGAAGAGATTCTTCATAAGGAATGCGTTATGAGTACGCAACCAACTACACAGCTCATCCCTGTCATAATATACACGGAGAATAGATAGGTATGCAGATGTTTTGTAACGCTCTGGCGGTTTCGGTCATCTGTCTTTACTGAAACTGAATAACTGAGTATTTGTCAGCTCGAGACGTGCTTCACAAAGACAATTACTTTATTATTTTACCCTCTGCAACCACCGAACAATAAAATAAACCATGCAGTGTGTCTTTCCAAAGCTAACGTTAAGTTAGCCAAGATTTGGTGAAGTTATCAAAAGTAGCCCACGTACCGAATTCGCCAACTTCTCTCCTTCCAGCGACTACAATCCTCAGTAAACCCTTTTTTCTTCTGTGGTTTCTGGCTGAAAATATGCAGGTTAATCCGTTAGTTTAGTCTCTTCACATGGCACATGCAGCTCAGACACACACATCCCAACTGCAGGTTATCAGCTCGTACTGCGTCCGACAACTAAACCCTGCATCTTTGAAGAACTGCGAAGAACTGATGCCGCTTTCACGGTCCATCGGAAATAGCGCTTCTAGGTCCATGCTACCCCACTAATTGTAAGTCAGCATGGCTTAGGATGATAAAATTATGTCTTGCATTACACCCCCTGCTATTTTACCTTTAATAAGGATTAACAGTGTATGTCCCAGAATAACTGCTGTTTTTATAGGGTGTAGTTTACTTTGTTGTTCTAATTCACAATTGTAACTCACTAACAACAATCAAAACAGACGTAGCAGGATAGCTCAAAGTGAAAAAAAAATTGCTTATATATAAGTCCGTCTCTCGAGTATTCAACAACAAACAAGACAGGGGTGCCTCCAGAATATTTTCATAGTGGTGGTTATGTGGAGGCGACTAAAAATATTGCGGTGGCACACCAAACACAGAATTTCCAGCTTTATTATTATTTAATATTATACGTTAATTGAAAAATATGGCAAACAAGAGTGAAATAAAAAGAATTATATGCCTAGTTAAGTTTCTAATATTAAAGTTAAATTTGATATTGCTGAAAATAAATACATATGAAAAACAGACAAGATTTTGAAATCCAAACTCAACTTCCTCTCTCTTGTGCTCACGTTTATTAAAATTAATACCGACATGGGACAGGGACACTCTTGGCAGACGACCCCCCCCACACACACACACCACCACCACCACCACCAGTGGGGCCCCCGACGGTGGCGCCCCTGAAACAAGGAGCGCATGAAATGTACGTACTATTTACGTACATTTACGAGAGGGACGCGAACGCAGCAAAGGAACGCCTGTTTTGGATGCTTGGTGGGTGTCAGATGTGTTCCCACATAACGACATCTGGACTGCATAGTACATATATATATATATATATATATATATATATATTTTTTTTTAAATAAAATGTTGGGTCCTTTAACAATAAATAAATAAATCTATAAAATCATATTTACTCCCACCCACGGAATATGTATGCAAAGCAAAAGCTTGAGAAAGCCATTGTAACCTACCCCCGCCAATAACTTTTACGAGGGTCAGGTCATTAGAAATGGGGACTTCACAAAAGATGGTGTCAGTGAGTGTATTGGGTGGGTGCTAATTTATGTGCGCTATTGCTTTGCGCAACCCCCTCTCTCCTGTCCTCCTGAAAATAATGTCACCATCACCGCAGAAGGCTGGAGACAGCATGCTAGACCACTTTACAGAAGGAGTCAACACGATGGGAAAAGTCAGCTGTTACTGTCCCATACACATTAATGAACTTAATGAACTTGACATACTCCAACCCATCTACAAAACGTGGCTGAAATTGGTTGAATTGGTGATTTTAAGTTAAACATTAGAAAGGCCAATATCGCCATCTGCTGGGAACCATTGCATCGGCTTCTAACAGTGACCAGATAACTACAAACTACCTATGGGGCAGTGAAAACTGAATGTGTGTCATTTGTCATTTACCATTCACACAGACACACACATATCTATACATATACATATATAATTTAACTTTTCTGACCTTATTTCTGACCTTATTGTTAATAGTCTTGCAAATAAGTGATCAGCTGGTGGTTATTGCTATTTGTAATTACAGCATGTTTCATTAAGGATGCATCCAAAGATGGCAGAATTTTAAACATTTTTAGCCAAATGAGAGGCACATAAATTAGTCCCTTCTTTATATTTAGTTTCAAGAAGTCAGAATTTCACTTATTTTTTAAAGTGGTTTTGAACAATAGTTCTCCAAGCTTTCTGATGGTCTTTTAAAGTTTTTCTTTGGATGCATCCAGCAACGTACACGGTACTAGTGATGGGAATTCTGGCTCTTTCTAGAAAACCGGCTCTTTTGGCTCAGCTCACTAAAAAGAGCCGCTCTTTCGGCTCCCAACCAGCTCTTCAGGTTGTTTTTTGCTTGGAATTGCATACAGAGGATTCAGTGCATAAATAAACTTTCTGAACCCTTTATCATTCACAACTGAAAATAGTTGGAAATCAAGTGCAATCATTTTTGCCCGGTCTTTATAAACTGAGTTCTGTCTTGCTGGGGTCACAGACTTCTGCAAAAACTGTCTAATAGAGCTCTGGGTTGGTTTAGGTGGTTGTGGTGGTGTACTGTATGATACTGTAGATGCAGCAGCAGCAACAGTTGCAGTAAACACATTGGCACCATCATTAATATCACACTCAACTGACTGTGTTTTATCTTCCCATTGCACTGATGGGTGGACAGTTCTCAGGTGGCTGTGCAGGTTGTTTGTGGAGCCGGCTCTATATGATATTCTTTTCTTGCAGACTCTACAGTCTGCCTTTGTATTGTCAATAACATGGAAATGGTTCCAGATTTTGCTTCTTTTCTTGGTGTCACTCATTTTCTTTGCTATACCTTTCTAATGTGACAATGTTGTCTCTTGTTGTTGCCCCTGGCTCTCTTTCTCTCTCCCTCCTGCTCTGTTCCTGTGCTACTGATGGTGCCTGAGAGACGCATCCAGCACTTCAGTTGACCCAGTCTCCATTTCAGCCAGTGGTGTTGCAGTTCACGCTGTGTTGAAGAATAAAGTTGGGCATAACAAATATTGACTTTCAAACATGTTAGAATTGTACAAACTCTGCACATTTCAATAAATTGCTGCATCTATTTCCCATTTCCCTGGGGAAATATCACGAAATGAGAGGTGGTTCAAAACTTTTGCACAGCAACGTACCGTACTGTGCAAAACTGAAATTAATATTCTCACTTAATTTGCTTTGTGATAGTTTTGATCCTATTCAGAGAAATCAGCAGAGCCTGTGACTTTATGGTGAGTTACAAGTTTCCCTGTTGGGCAATAAAAGCCTTATTTTTAAAAAACTGCTCTGCAGTCCTTCATAAAGACAGACAACTGGTCACCCTAGTCAGTATGTAAATTGTGTATGATGTGTTGTTTAAAACCATATAATGCAAATTTGCCGGTGTAAGAGATTTTAACATTTTATTTGAAATAAACCGACATGATCACTTAGATTCTGTTGCTCCGACAGGTTTCAGCACTTCTTCTTTCAACAACCAGATCACCTAGAAGCCAGCAGAGGTCAGCAGAAAGATAAACCATCTGCACTTTGTATAATCTCATGTGCTAACCGTATATCTGAACACAAAATTTGGTTATCAGGACTTAACATTTTATATCTTGTAAGTAAATGACAATAATCATATTAATATGACTTCCTATCCAAAACCTTACAAGTGTGTCTGTGCGCTTCCCCAGATCTGTTCATTGATACAATCCTGTCTCAGCGGTCCACAGACAATTCCTGCACCTTATGGTTTGGTTTGTGCTCTGACATGCACTGTCAACTATGGGACCTTATATGGAGAGGTGTGCCTTTTCAAACCATGTCAAATAAACTAAATTTACCACATGTGGTTTCTAATCAACTTGTAGACACACCTGACAGATGGTCAGTGGAAGCATCCTGCTTCCACTGACCATCAGTGCCACGGCAAAGGCTGTGAATACTCATTTACATGTTTTATTTTTGTTTTTTATTTTTAATAAATTAGCAAGATTTTCTAGCAATTTCTTCTGTTTTTGTGTTGTGCATTGAAGAGGTCAAAAATGAATAGAATCCATTTTGTAATGAGGTTGGTAAAATGTTGAAGTGAACCCATGTCATTAGTTTCCTGATGTACTATTATATTACTTTTTATGTTGTTAAAGTGTGGAGAAAGTGGAAGTGTTGCATCATGCCACTGAATGGCATTTGACAGGATGTGGTTCTATTTTCTGAAACTGCTTAAACAGACACCAGCCGAAGTGGTTTGACTCATTTCAGCCTCAATCATTGCGTGACTTGGCTCACATTAGCAAAGTATAGACCAGACAAGTAACCAAACACAACAGAAATACATTTGCACCTTCTGCAAGCCAGAGAATGCAAAGACGAAAAACCCCAAACAGCAAAAGCATATTTAATGCTCTTCAAAATGTCTACAGTCTGGGCTACATTGTGATATTACTGCACAGATTTAAACAACTCAGGTACTTTTATAAGGCTTATAAACTGTATTACCTGTGACTTTTAACCACCTGAAGGCAACATGAGAAAAAAAAAATTTATTTAACAAATAACACCACACACAGTCACCAGGAAGTGTGTCATGCCCTCCAAGGATGTCTTAGAAAGCTAGTGTGTATTACCACAAACACATACCTGAAGATACACACGCAGCCCAGATAAGCAACATGGTAATTGTATAAAAACCAATAAAAGATCTAATCATAAAGTAATCAAAAATCTAATTTATTTATCACCCCAGCTACACATGCACAGACAGGCAAGCAGCGTCAGAAGTCTGAAATACCAATTTCACTAACAAAAAAACCAAATCAAAGCGTGGGACACATTACACAAGACAGTGTTGCAAGAGCTGACTAAATGAAAACGTGTTCAAACGAGACAGTCGATGTGTTTTGCAAGACAAAGATTTCTCAAATAAAAGTGAGTTAATATTTTTATTAAGGAAGAACATCACGATCCAGCAAATATGTACATTTTATGCTGAATATTTAACTGCAAGTGTATTTTTTAAAGTGTGAATAAGGAATTGATAATATATGATGCTTGTTCTAAAAACAAATCTTGAAAAATGATCAACCAAGAAACTTTAGGGTAAAGCATTGCCTTCTGAAATTCTAAGAATATTTACAGCATTAACTATTCATATGAAATCCATGGGAGTATGTAACAATAGTTTGGAAAACACAATACAAAGAAAATTGGACAGAGTAAAGAAGCCAGCATTAAAGCAACTGCAGTTGCGGTTATGTAATGTCAGTGGCGTTAAAACATCACTGACATTACATAACCGCAAATTTCCCAGATTTCAGTTGTAAAAAAAATAAAAAATAAAAATCAAGAATATTACTTTGTAGAAAGAGGCCAGTTTGGGCCTGATGAGAATGTAGACTTTTGTACTAGCTTTATTTAAAAAAAAAAAAAAAAAAGTAGCTGTCCACACACAGCTATAAGATAATTTAATGCAGTGATGAACATTGGGGGGGGGGGATCTACTTTCAAAGAATTAAAAATACTTTCCTATCAGCCTGCACAAAGTGCTATCCAACAACTCAAAAAAAATCAAATGAAACCTCACATTTCATCACTGATGACGTCCAAGATATCCTTGGCTGTACATTACCTTTAAAAACATACATCTCCAACTCTCAATCTTAACCAAACACCAGCCTTTCCTTTTCTCATCGATCAGATGGGCTTGGTGGTGCTATTGTAGACCAGAGCGTCTCTGTTGTGCTCGATCGTGGTGTATGTTGCATTACTGGCAGGCAGACGATGGTGCTGGGACTTCCTTCTCTTTAGGAAGTGGTACGCCAGGATGGCTAGAACGATGACAATAGCCACACCCAACACGATAGCTAACGCTAAAATGGCTGTTAAAATGAATTAAAATAAGCATTACAATTACAGCATTACATTTTTGGTCATATAAGATTTGAGCTTGAAAAGAGGGTGAAGAGTAATGCTCTTGATTTAAAAGTGGTAGGATGGGTATTTAAACCTCCACTGGCAAGAAATTATTTTCCTTTGGTACAGGCATAAATAAAAATAAAGGGTAATATACCTGTTTCGCTGCCACTCTCACTGGCTTCGCTCTCTTGTCTTTCTCTTAAATATACATCATTTTCTGAAAAACAAAAAGTGGTATGTCATTAAAAAAAGTTCCTTTAATATTAAAAACAATCTTTTGGAAAAAAGAGCAGGTGTAAAGCCACTGCTGAAGTTGGAAATTGTTGGTAAACTCTTGAACCTGTAACACAAGTTAGTAAAGGAGTTCTGAAGTGTGAAGCATATAGTTCCAAACCTATTTATAATACTCCAAATGCCATATAAACACTAACAAATAGCTATCAATGTCAATCAAGAATTCATTCATTTAAACCAGGGATGTCAGTCATTTTCAATGGTAGGCCACATACAGCCCACTTTGATCTCAGTGGGCTAGACCTGACCAGCGAAACTATGTGATAAAAGGGTAAAATTACAGGTAAAGTTCTGGTATTTTATTGCCCTGATTGTCTTGTAATTAAAAAAATATAATGTTTTCTGTAATTCACATAAAATGTCATTTTTATTTTACTGTGAAATCACTGTAAAATAAAAAACAAACAAACAAACAAAACAACGGGGGTGTCGTTACAGGGCTAATTTTGGCCCCTGGGCCACATGCTTGACACCACTGATCTAAACAGTAAAGCCAAGCAACCTGTTACTCTTTAGCATGAAACAGTGATGGAAATAACTTAATATTAACTTGCAGATTTCCTTTGGCCAAACACTTCGACAGTATAGACAGAATGAATTACATTTTACTGCTTCTCTGTATGTTAGCATCTTTTTACTAATCCGACAACTAGCTAATATTTGTGTGTCACCGTGCGACTCGGCTATAATTCATACAGTTCATGAGTCTCATTCAGCCATATTCAAATTATGTGCAATAATGTATGGCCCAAGGTTTCAGTATTGTTATCATCATCTCCATATACATTTTTTGGACCATATGGTAGCACCAGTTTGTCATTATACAAACAGTTCCATATTTACAGACCCAACAATCATGTAGCAGAGTTGGCATTTAGTCGTTTTCACCTGAAACAATATTTAGTTGGCCTTTTTCATCACCAAATGATCACTAGGTAGTTGTTTGCACCAGCTGGGCAATAACATACAGGAAGTTTATCAGGGCTTTTTATGGTCCACAAATGACTCAACGGTGTGATAAAGGATAACGCGAGGTCCACTGTGGAGCTGGCTTCTATCTTTTGTGGGTTCGTGGTAGAATTAATTTGATAAAGAAGCTAAACCTACTGGAAAATAATTCATTTACAGTTCACCTTCTTTACAGTTCATTGTGAGAGCTGTGAACTGCTCCATCAGAACAGGTGTGAAATGTCACGTGGGCACCTCTAACAAAGGCGCCCAAACTAAACCCGGAGAAAACAAAGAACCATTTAAACTCATGTAGCATAAAAATGGAATGAATAGGAAATGGTACTATCATATATGACCTGTAGGTCTCTGGTATGTTTTTTGTGAATGAAGTCTGGGATTATGTTTACTATAAATATATAAAAATTAAACCCTACCTGTGACACCACGGCAATACTCTTGACAGGCCTCCTCATTCTCAAACTTGTTATCATTTCCCCCGCAGCCACTGTAGTGGAAGCGCATACACTTCTCTTCGATGGGTTCGTAGTACCACTTAGTCATACTGTCCCTGCAGGTTCCTCGGTCGGGAGTTTCTGTGCAGTGTGCTGTGAATTTCAATAAACCACCACTAAGGTTAAATAAATGGTTACATAGATAATAACAGCCTGTGCTACATTTAGAAATAGCTAATTATATAACAAATAAATAAATAAATAAATAAACTCTAGAGAATGGCTTAGAAGCTCCAATCACCTTTTTTTTCATTGACTGGAATCTGACGCAGAATCTCAAAGTTGACTTTCACTGATGACCACACAAGAGACAACACCAGTTAGCATGACTTTCAAGAAACACTTCATCAGAGTGCTATCAAAGCCCCATTTGTGATCCCCACAACCCCGTTAGTTATTACTCACAGTCGTCGCAGTTCTGCTCATCAGAGCCGTCGCTACACTGTGGTGTTGAGTCACACTCAAGTGCAGGATCCAAACAGCAACCATTAGCACAGCTGAATTGTGTCACATTACACGGAGCACCGCATTTTTCTACTGTGACACACAAACATAAGGGAAAGTGTCATTTGTACTGTTCTATGGCCTAGATAGATATTTGCCCGAGTTAACTAATTATATCCAACAGTTAATGACCCATCAGACAACTATCACCTAGAGTTGTGGTGAACTTAGCAGTCAGGCCATAAATTTACATGGTTTTGGTTGTGAGAACAGGTGTTTGTCAAATGGCCAGAAACACAGATTCAAGGGAATTCTGATGGAGTTTCATAATTGTGTAAATATGAAACTATTTGTCAGTACAAATACATTTGTAAAAGTAAATAAATTACTTTTTCATTAGGAACCATTCAGTGTGGCATCAGAGACGAGGAGAGCAAGACTGAGGTGACCAAGAAAAACATACAGAGTAGAAAAAGTAGACATTCATTTCCAGTGCACATGCGGCTTCTACTCTTTTGTTCCGTGACCATCATTTACCTACCTTGATTTTCATGAATAGGTAAACCTCTACCAGATCCTTTTACTGAAAGAAATAAAACAAAAGGAGATTATGATTAAATGAAAATGATTTGTTAAAAACAGATTTACCAGGGAGTAAGCTACAGAAAGACATTAGTATTGCGATTTTCCTCAAATAAAAAGGGGTTTGATAATATTAAGGAGAAGAAATGTTAATTTCTTTTAATTACAAACTATCAGTGAAGCCATAAAAAAGAAGTAAAAGTAAAATCTTAAAAATTTTTATTACAGTGGATTTGAAACAAAACTACCGTTAATAAATTCCCATCTTAAATTTGAGTAGATTTATATCCAGACTGAAACAACTGTATCTGAGAATCTTGGAAAATTACACTGAGCTTTTAGATCAGGTCACTGACGTGTCCTGATGGTGACATTTCACCTCTTCAGGCAGAAAGGATGACAACTTTCAGCAATAGTCTGCTATCTCAGAATCACTCAACAGAGAGGCTGAGGTGGTATTTTGTCCCTTGGGCGATCAGACAGTATAACACCTGGGGGGGGATGTTTTCAATTTTTCAAATGTTTTTAAATAATCAATTAATATGTATTGTATTACTACTACTTTATGTTTTCTGTCAACTGCACCTGAGGAGACATTTTCACCTACTCTCTGGAGAGCAGTCTTGACTTGTTATGCAGAGATAAGTGTACATTTTCTTTACCATACAAAAGACTTTGCACTTATCCATTAGAATCGTGCTCACCGGCATTTTTGGAACAAGCCTTGATATTGGCTTTGAAGTCTCTACTTGATTTTTCCTTTATTTAAAAAATAATAATAATAATTCATCTTCACTTGCAGGCTCACGTCATTACTTCTCACAGCAGGAGCTATTTGGAGAATGAAACAAAGCCAAAGTCGCACACAGCTCTGGGCTCTGTGTGCTCAAAGGGCTGAATCTCTGACACAGTTCTGTCTGTGCTGATGTAACTACTCAAACGAAAGCTTAGACCTGACACTTGGTGGCAAAAACACTTGTTTTAAATTGAAGTGAATGTTCTAAAACAGGGCTTGAAAATGTAAAAGATGTATACCAGGGCAAGTAGTTACAGTTTGTTCTATGTATCCTCTTATAATCTGTAACGTAAACCCCTTCAGTGAATTGACACACACATATTAATGATCTGTCAGTCATTTAAATGAAGAACAACAAACAGAAGAATAAAAGCATTGATCACAGGTACCTGAACCGTGGCAGGCCTTAACGCACTCGCTCTCGGTGAGATAGTTGTTGAGATTCTCCCTGCAGCCCCCGAATGTGAACTCCTCACACTTTTCTTCGGCGCCGTTGTAATGCCACCGAGGGAAAGAGCCGCGACACGGTCCAGCCTTCTTCGGAGCCATACAGTGGTCTGATGGGACACAAAATAAAAAGGATTACCTTTGAATCACAGCTAACTTATTCAACCACACATTAAATTTCACTAGTAACTTCACAGCCTGTATGTGTTCACTTGAAAATATGAAACCTGTCAACAGCTTATTAAAAGGCCATTTCTTTGTGACTTTAAGAGGAAACAAATTATGCTTTTTCTTATTTTCACTAATATAAATACTGCTAAGATCCTATTAAACACGGCCGGAGTTTCAAGCTATGAGCTCAGCGTGTGTACAAGAAACCCCCATGAGGCAAAAGGATTCAGGTTGTTCTAAATGCTCACTTTTCCCTCATATATGTTTTATCACTCGGCTCTGGGTATGAGGACAGAAACCTCACACACCTGCTGTTCAAATATTATCTGTGTCAGGGGCAGCCAATTAAAGAAAGTTGGCTTAAAGGACAATTAGCACCTATCCCTTTAAGACCAAGCACTCTGATAGGTCAAACAGTGGATGAATCAAGATACTGCACCAAGGCCCTGTGTTAAGAATAATAAATAAGAATAATATGAGACTTTAATTCATCAAAACGACTCTAGAAGAGTCCACTTCTACTTGAAAAGAAATTGGAAACAGATCCCCAGTAACAAATATAAAATGATACATTATTAGTCAGTGCTTTAAATGTTAATCAGATGCATCAGATGACTTTCTGAAGCAAATTAACAATATGACACTTGCTTTAAGTCCACAATCCAATTTGATCAATCGTACGAGACAGCTGTCCTGTGGCATACGTGGTACTGGATTTGATGAGATTTCCTTTTTGTCTTGAGAGCAGACAGATAATTACTTATGAAACTGCTCTCCAGACAGAAAGAGGGAGCAGAAAAAAAAAAGAATTGAGGAACAAAAGAACTACAGATCATGTGAATGTGGTTAATGACACAAAAGATCATACAGACTCTTTTAACACTGGAAAAGGAAACGTAGCATTTGGAAGTATAAGCTGTACTTTAATTAGTAAGTTCTCATATTATTTCTTCATTCATGAATGGCAAGCATTGTTATGCAAGAGTCGCGGCACTGACACAAAGCCAAGTCTCAGCAACAATCACACATATTCCACAGAAAGCATTCCTGAACATTATTCAGCACTAAACCTGTTAATGGGTAACTGAACCAACTAGATGGTTAGAAATCTATTCCTGTCCTTCACAGTATAATCAACCAGCAGATGCAGAACTAAGCAAAAGACAACCCCCTACTGCCCACACGTAATTTTAATTTTTAAAAAACAACAGATTTTAAATGACTTTTAATTAGTACGGACACTTCCATTGACTTTTTGTTTGTGTCGCCTAAGCAGAAACCAGACTGACAGGTTCTGCTGAGTTGGGGGAGGAGTGATGGTATCGGGGGAACAGTAAAAACCACACCGACTGAGATTGCTCACTTCCGTTTTCTCCAGAGAGCGTCATGTCGCCTTACTGTGGTATTTTACAATAGAAGCGACCTGGATATTACTTCCCCTCACACAAAAGGAGAATATTAAACCAGTCGCTTGTGCTCCAAAGTTCACTTTCCTGCTACCAGCCCTCCTTCCCCAGAGTCTTAGAATTGGGCGTAATCTCTTTAAAACACGAGCTGTTATCCCTCTGTGTTCATGTTGTCATGTCACTCTGTCCACAGGAATGAGTCTAGCATGTTGTGACATGTCTGCCAACATGGAAGGACTTCAAGGATTGGGACAAATCGAAAACAGGAGGAACTGAAAACAAGCTGCTCGGAAATGTTTAATATTCCAGGGTGAGGGTGGTGCAACAGAAAATTAATTAATTAAAAAAATTATCCATATATTTACAAAAAAATAATTTTTTTGTAAATATCTTAATTAGGAAGTCTTGACCCCATTAAAGAAAATGTCAACAAATACGATACGGAGGAAAACATGACTCATTACAACTGAAACTGAACCATAGCACCTGCCAGTTTATCAAGTAATGAAACATATTGGCCAACTCCAATATGAAATGTAATTTCCAGCTTCGGACTGGCAGCATGGTATTTATGTCATGAAGACTCTGATCTACAGAGTAAGGTTCTCTCTCCATTTAAAACTTAAAAACAGATACATGGACTGACTCTTCGATAGCACTTTTCTGCTTCAGCATTCAAAGTGCTTTATACAGCAGCCTCAATAACAGAAATAAGCACATTTGTTCTACACTTAAGCCTTCTATCTAACATTCAAACTGTGATCGTGCCAGAGGACACTTTAGCATACAGACTGGAGAAGTCAGGGATAGAACCACCAATCCTTCAAATAGTAGATTCCTTGCTCCACCTCGTGAGCCACAGCCACCACATAATTTAAAACCCAGTATGTTCAAATCATGCTGAAGGTTCAAACAGCATCTTTCTTCAGACTAGATACTCACGCTCAGACTGCTCAGGAGTGAGGACGAGGACCTTAACATCGGTTGAATCCGACTGGCCGATAGTATCCGTAACAGTCAGCTGGAACATGTATTTCCCAGATGTCAGGTTGGAAACAACCATTTGGTCTTTATATTGGCTGTCCTGTAGGGCATATAAAGACAGGGTTTCATGTTTTTTTAGTGAAACAGCAGGTGGAATCAATACAGTTATAGCAGATATTCCTATAAATAAATGCCATCGTCTTAAAATAATGGTGGTAAATTCAGGTTTGTCACTCTCCTCACCTCATAGACAGCATATGGATATTGAGTGAGCATTTTCCACTTGTAGGACGCAACCCCTTTGTCATCTCTGCTTTTCATACCATTCAGTACAAGCCTTTCATGAGGCTGGATCACCTGGCCCGGACCTCCATCAGCCACTGGACGATGGTCATCATTATCTAGAGCGAAACCATGAGATGAGTGGGAATCACATTTTGACCAGTTTTAACAGAAAATGTAAAAAAAAAAAAAAGCAACAAAACAAAAACAGTACAAGCAACTAAACAAGCTGAAGACGAGATGAACATGCTAACCCTTCCAGGCATGTAGGAACACGCAAAACTGAAGATTACTGCCATAGATATGAAGAACAAGATAAGCTTGCTATCATTAAACAAAACAAAACAAAACAAAAATCGTGAATCAAAACTAGTGGATTTAATTATCGGAGTGTACTAACAAATTTGGCAAATTCATGACCTTTAAGCATTTAAACAGCACACCCTCATAATGTTTGTTGTGAGGTTGGGTTCCTTAGAAAAACGAAATGTCACTACTGGATGTTCCCACAGTTATAGTCCATATGCATGTCAGATATTCACAAAGGCATAACTAACAACATGTTGATCTCTTTGACAAACATTCTGTTGTGAGTTTTGGCCTTACCTGGGTCGGGGTAATTAACATGATACCTGCTAAAAATGTTCTTGTGGATATAACTGTTGTATCCTTTCTTCCCAACAACGCGGCAAACGTATTTCTGTTTGTACAGGCAATCAAAGAGAAAGCAGGAGCTGATCGTGCCTTCCTCCGCTCCCTCCTCCATGAAGGCGACATTGCACCTGGACTCTTTGCAGCAGGCTTGCACGCAGTCCTTGTGTCGATACAGTTTCGGCGACGAAATAAACGTCGCTCCGTCTTTCACTGATCCGTCGGCATCGAGCACAAAGTTTTCCCGACCTTCCTCGAATTGGGCCAAGCATTGCTCACCAACCAGCTGAGCAGCGGTGGTTACGACAAGTAACAAGAGCAGCAGCGCACACGCACCCGATCGTCCTTTAATTAATGAATACATTATTTTAAAATAGAGTCCCATAATGTAAAATTGACGCAAGTAAAATCCACAAGTGAAAGTGAAATCGGTTAAAAATATAACCGAAAACTTTATAACTAAAAAAAAACAAAAACACCCAGACACAAGCCAAACAAAAAAACCTGTTTAGGCCTCAAAGAAGCTAAACAACACTTCTCCTCCTCGGCAGTCAACTCTGATTAAAGTCTCGAGAAACTAACTACTTCCTGATATTCTTCAAGACGCATCTGAGTGCTACCACACAGGGTCTACACACAGATCTGACGCTTTACGAGGCTGAAACTCAGAAGAGATTAACCTGTTTGATGTCGGCAAAAACCAGGCAATCAACGACATAGCCCAGGTGACTCACCTGAGATACAGGAAGTGAAATTCCACTTGAGCCGCCACTCCCTTCTCCCTTAAAACAAAACAGGGACAGAGCACCGAATATGTGAGTGTAAAGCAGCATTGTAAACTGCCGGGCGACACTTTATTCAATTATTTGGTCCTCAGCTTTTAAGTTTGATTTTAAGTTACATTAGTAGATATAAAATACAGTAATATAAATCAGCAATAAAACAACAAAACAAAGCGCACATATTCATTTAAATTTCATATAAAAAAGGGCTGTTTCATAAAAAATAATTAATAAACGAGATAAATCTAAAAATGTGTCAGATAAACCAATCGTGGGCAACAAGAGAAAAAGATGATATTAAAATGATTAAATATAGAAAAAAATACTATTAATATTATTTCATAATAATCAGAAAAGTAAAGCGAAAACCAGCATTAAGATCTTCAGCACACTGCTGAGCTGTTACATGCCACCAGTTTTAACGTGCATGCGCACTGATTCTCTAAGTCTCTCGATCTGCATTGAGGGGACGCTGTTCTTGTATGGATATATATATCACCCTAATTTGTTCTTTTTTTTTGGTGGTGGTGGTGGTGTTTTTTTGTTGTTTTTTTTTTTTTTTGTATAGTTATGAATAGTTGTGGAGACCTCATTGTGTTGAGATCTGGTGAGTATAGAGGTCACAGAATTAGAGCATTTTCACACTCATGAAAACCACTCAGTGACCTCTTCTGCCTGATGGGGGGAACTGCCGATCTCTGAAGGAACCACTGCCATCAGGATAGAAACGTTTAATCGCATGATTTAAGCGATCAGGAGAACTTTGTATCGATTTGACCGTGCGCTCTGAGGAGACAAGTAGACACACCTCTCCCCGAAAAAAATAACACGGTGTCTGTGTGCACCTAGGACGCAGGTATGTCCTGCCTACACCACACATGAATCACCCAGTTGTGAGTATATGGAGAGGAATGACTCATCGGTTCATATTGTTTCCCACTGCATCTCTAGACTAGTGCCTGTGGCTTTTGTACCACAGAGGTGCATTTATCATTGTAATAGGGTTTGTGCACTGCAACACAATATCTCCCTTTATGTAAATGTCACTGAAAGGTTTTTGCTGACAATCTAGAGGAAGGATTATTCTGTTTCTCCTCACATATTGCACTAATGCACATCAAACGTGAGCTGCTGACCACAATTACCAAGCCTTTTTTTTAAACTAATGTCTTTACCATCGATGGAAATGCAAATTAGGAATTCTTCCAAAATGGTAAAAGCTGAGCAGTCTTTGTGGCTGTGAAGCTCCTCTTTCAGTGTCTAATTATTTACCCCTGTTTTTTAATACTGTCATGGACTTAAAATGTTCATGAGCTTTAATCCAGAAGATGGCAGTATGACCCCACCAAACGCTGAACAAGCTGGCTTGGGTGAGCAGTTTCTTATTTATTTCTAAAAGCATTGTAAAAAAATAAACAAACAAACAAAACATGCTTCTAGCCCTGATATGAATAGTAAACAAAATGACCCATCTTTTAAATTCACAGCGGTCCCAGTTCTCTTTGTCATAGTAATACTGAGCTGAATCAGGCTGGTGAGTCATTAAAATATGTGACCAGTCAGGAAGCAACGCATGAACCAGGTGTGGAGCAGCAGGAAGTCGATAATCAAATTATGCAATGTAAATAATTTGGTTTAGAAATGTTGAAAGAAAAAAAACACTAAGAAGATAACTATCTTGTAGAAAACAAAGGTAGTGGGGTTATCTGTGAACTCTTCAGCCCTACAGTAAGGTCACACGAGCAGAGGTCAAACTTATTTACTGCCCTTGCTTTCGTTTTCTCTCACCTACAATGAGTCACCCTGGCAGGCCTGAGGTGAGAAGGCCTAGCCTTTTTTTTTTAAGACAGCCCAATAGAGCAGAACCAAGTAGCCCTACGATGGGATGGATGAATTTGTTTGCCTAGAAAGGTGAGCTGCTCGAGGCACTCAATAATTCAGTGTTTGTAACAGACGGTGCATCAGTGGGTGAACACTCGCAGGCATGCCTGATGGATAGTCCCTGCCAAAAGCCAAATAAAACGGAACCCCATTATTCATATCGTAATAGGATCTGTGGAAACTCTGCAGCCTGTTGCCTCTCTTGTCTCAGCTGTAATAATCTGGCATAGGTGTCCACTACTATGAATTTTTTTGACCTGTGGGGTGGAGTGCTGTTTGACTTTGGAAACACTGATGCTTTCAGACTTTTGTCGTTTGACTTCTAAACAGTCATAAACACTGCTGCTGCTGCTGCTTCATCCATTATTTACCTGTGCGTAACCGAGGATGCCAATTGGACTTCAAGGCTTATTAAACGCACACCTGATAATACCCGTTATAAAGAACAAAGCAGCTACCATACTAGAGGAACCCTGGCTCACCTGTCAGGTTGGGGGGGACCCAGCTATAGTTAGAAGTGTTTGTGAACTTAAGAAGCGTCAAGGATGGCAAACCAATTTGACTCTGTTAACTTATAAATACTTAAGGTACTTTTACTGAGGGGGAAACAATAAAAAAGAAGATGAGTGGTGTGCCAGTAATGACAGGATTGGCAGGATGTGCAATGATCAGAGGGGAAAAACCAAAAGTGCAAAAGGATATGCTGGCATATTTTCACTTAGTTATTATCCTAACTTGATTGAAGGCAGTCGCCCTTTCGCCCATTCTCCTCTTTTTATTGCTGTAATTGACCTATGCCCACCCCCTCCCCCCTCCCCCAACTACCTTTCCCCACCCACCCCTTCCCGCTATAAGACAGAGAAAGAGAGCAAAATGCAAACACACACCCTGTAAAGTGTGTGCACATACACACATGCAGAGGCAAGCTCAGAGCCATATCTCATTACCATTCTACTGATAGTGCAGCCAGTGGGTGTTGCAAGAGGAGGAGAGAAGGAGAACAAGACAGTGAGCTTTAGAGAGGGACAGAGAGAGAGAGAGAGAGAGAGAGAGAGAGAAGGGGGGTGGGGGGACGAGGACAGGCAGGGAACCAGAGGCAGTGTTAAGGAGAAGGGAGAGCACGAGCACTCCTCAAAGATAACAGGAAACACAGGAGATACGTGTGGGAGCAGCGTATCACTAAAAGAAAAGCAGAGACAGAGCAGGGGATTCAGAGCGTGCAAGTCCAGCGTGCCTGTAGGTCTGTCTGTGTTCCAGCTCGGTGCGTTTCCACGGATCTCCTGAGGCCGTGGCAGCCATGGCGTCAGACCCTAGCACCCAGTCCAGGGTGATGTTCCAGGCAACAGACAAAGCAGAGGAGCCGGCACACCGCAAACTTGGCAAGCTGACAGTCAAATACAACCGCAAGGACCTGCAGAAGAGGCTGGATATTGAGGAGTGGATCGACGGGCAGCTGCACCTGCTGTTTGACTGTGAGGTAGGACGGGGCTGGCTCACACAGACACTCACTCAGAAGCACGCTGTGCCGGGGGTGGCCAGAGAGGAGGAGAGGGGAGCGAGTAAGGGGAGAGGCACAGAGCCGCTCAAAAACGTTGCTTGTAATAGAAATGACAAAAACCCGATCGAGGAGTGGGTGGTAGGAAAGTAGCTGTGTTTCACGGCTGTTCTTTCTGGTACAGAAACCTTCGCATGTCATCATAATGACTGAGGTGCCAGCTGTGTGGTGTTCTGCCAAAAGAGATCGAATGATTTTGCAGAGAGGGGATGTGACTAGTAAGCACGACCACAATTTCACACCTCGGTCTCTTTAAGCATATGTGGTCGCCATGTGGCTACATTAAGATACGAGGCGTTTAGATGATGTCCTTGCACATAACGAAGTTGTACAGTGAAGCAAGCAGCAGTGAGTCAGAGCACCAAAACAATTATGTCACAATTCCAATGTCTGCGTGTCTTGTGACAGATTCACCCAGTCACTCAGTAACTATGTAATCGAAAATACAGTACATAGTTTGATTGCTCACATATAAAGAAATGATTAATGATGATGGTTTCGATATAGAAATGAACATGCAGCAGGCATTGGAAAAAACAAAAGATATGCAGTCTATATTACCACAGGACATATGTGATGGTTAAAGAGTTACATCATGGAAAAGCATTACTATTACTTCCATAGCGAATTGAATCCATGGTCTGAGGACGGCTTCGTTTTAATACAGCGAGGACTCTACCAACAACAACATCCTTCATATCTTCCCTCCTGCATGGTGGGATGCAATCCAATTATGTCAGAGGCTCCATATTGATTTGCTTGGCGTTCTCCAAAGGGAAACCATGGCAACAGATGTCTCATCGCCTACACGAGGCGGTGTGGCACGTTGGAATTAGGGGTGCCTGTTAAAGGAGGGCGAGCTTTCCAGTGACGACGTGGATCAGATGACAACGCAGCCTCCGTTTCGTGCTGGAGAACGCAAAGACAAAGTGTTTCTTGTTTAATTCTCAAACCACACGGAGGCTCTCCTCGCTGTAAGATGGTCTAGAACCACCTCTCTGCCTGGCATCCCTTTACATTATCACGAAACCCTTTTCATACGGCATAAAGCAATGCATAATAGTTAGGGCTGGATCAGGTGACCCTGAATCCTCTGTTAGTTACACTGTGAGTGTTTCTTCTTCACTCATTATGTGTTTATACACATTTCGTCCTGTCCTGGCTGTGCCTCTCTGAGTCTGGTTTTGCTGGAGATTTCTTCCTGTTAAAAGGGAATTTTTCCTTCCCGCTTTTTCAAGCATTTGCTCAAAGGTGGTTGTTACCTTTACCTTACAATATAAGGCCCCTTAAAGTGAGTGCTGTTGTGATTTGCTGCTACATTAAAAAAAATTGAATTGTAATTGAATTGAATATAACACTGCAGAGCACGAGCAGGTGGGCAGATCTATGGCTGCCTGCGGACAGGGAAGTTCTGTGTAGAAAATCTGAACATGATTAGATAACGTCTTTATCTAAACCAGGGTTAAGCCTTGCTGCCTTAAAGTTAAACCATTTGAGTCACAACTGAGGGTACTTAAGTGTTTTGCTCATCAAGATACATGTTTCATGAGCCTCTTTCCCCTCTTGGTAATATATGGTAATATGCTTACGATGCTGAGGGCAGAATAAATCACATTAGTTGAAACTGGGACACGTAGATAACAAAAACAGATCCAAAGTCTTGTCTCTGTCTACTCTTTTGATCTTGTCCCAGAAACATACAATTATTTTAGTACTTCTGCTTTCTCCTTCTGGTTCTAACGTGATCTAACATAAGTGTGAATGTGCAACACATGTACAGCACAGACAGCAGATGTTTGCCCTGCCACAGGATGGATGGATTCTCGGTATAACTGACAACAGAGCAATAACATAATGCATTTATTTGATGGATTTACAATAATACCTGCTACCAATGACTTCAAGTACCTTGTCTTTACAATTTCCTTAAGACACACCTACATTCTTTACATATGGAAATTAAGGCTCAACTTTCCAGTTGGGAAAGCCTGAATATTTGCATCAGGTCCTCGTGTGGGATTATTTGCTCTTGTCCACGTGCACAGGCCAGTGTAATGAATTTTGCATGGGCTCGGAGGAAGGTTACTTTGTTGGTTCTCTGAGTCTTCCGCGTGGAAGCATTTACCATCAGTCCCCTGTGTCACCGCCTGAATTATTTAGACACATCTCTAATTCATAGAAAGTACTGCCTCAGTCTGGTGTGGCGGCTTTCGTTTGCGGACTTCACACCTTTTTAAAAACTATATACTAAGTAAAGAGTTCTAAAATAGGCAATGCAACCTCTCAGTCTGCATGCTGCTTCGATTTAGACAGACCCTACCTCTAGTTTCCCTACTGACTGTCAGTCTTCTTCAGTGAAAACTTGTTTTTTAAATGTGCAGACTGCAGAAATTTCCACAGAGAGACAGTAATTTGTTTGAGACTTTACGCAGACTGGGATGAATCCTATCAAGTTCAGCTGATTCTTCTTTAAAAATTGCTCAGATTTGTATGTAATTAGACAACAGGATATGGCTCCCTTTTTTCTCTTGCAACTGTGCCGTGACTCACTCGCTGAAGTTAATGAACATTTTGAGATGTGGACAGCTCGTGCTTCGGGCAGGAAAAGGGAAGGGGATGATAAGTTAACATGTGCCGGCATCTTCTCGAAACAAGACATGTTTTCCTGGGCATGGCTTCCTGTGTAATAACAAACACCATGATGAGCGTTTGATGTTAATGTTTTGTTAATATCTTGTTATAATGAAAGGCTAGTGAACCGTGTTACTGACTGTGTTATGAAATTACAGGAAGTTCAACTAAACCTGTTATAATAATAAAAAAGAAAAAAAAAGAAAAGGCCTGTCGTGTTGTTAGCTGCTCACGCCCACAATAGTGAAGTGTTAGTGAAAATAACAAACCCTTCCTGTCTAATCCCTGCTGCTGCTTATCAAAGAATAATACAGCATCATCAAATCCTATTGTTCAGTGTTCACAGCAATAAGCAAAGTTTAGTTTGCTTATTATTCACCAGCTGATTATTAGAGCTATGCAAAACTGGTAATGCTCTTATTAATATCAGTAAATATCCATATTGAAGCTGAATAAAAAATCAGACTTGAATTTCCTGTCTGGTACTTAATAAATGTCAAGGAGTGATATTGATTGCTCAGTTAACGGGTCAAAGGTCACCAAAGTCATTATTCTCTTGGGATATCAAATGTCAACACATTACACAACAATTTTATTGGCTCAGACACACTCTCTTGATTTAAGCAGTGAAAAATATCACATCCTAAGGCAAAACTAATGGCAGACACTCTTTACATAGTAGCTACTGTTCTATATATGGACAGTTTCCCATCACTGCAGCTCAGCACTGCTTGCGGAGAGAGCTTTAGGTCAACTTCCGATAATGGTGAAATTTAAAAATTGTAAAATTCTGGTGGAAGTCGTCTTATCTTTGCTACATATTTGCACTACCACCGTCTGAAGCTTCAGTCCTCTGAGAGCCACTTTGATATTCATGAATTCCAGCATTAGTGCCAACATTCGTTTTAGCTTCAGTATATTGCTTTTTAACTTCAAAAAGTGCTGCTGAGACGGTTTCCACCCAGAGGCCTCATTAAAATGCCCTTTCCCTCACAATGAAGGTAAATCTCGGCGAGAAATACTGGGAAGTTAGAATGAGGACGAGATCGTGAGTCTTCGTGATAAACTCATGTGTTCCTCCCAGCTTGGGGAAGCCGTCGCTCATTGATATTCAGCAGTGCTCTGCATTGCCTCGCTTTCAGAGGCAGACTGAGGAAGTTTAAGAGCAGTATAAGTACATAAGAGCTCCAGGTTTCCTTTTCACTGGACTTGAAGTATACTTATACACGTTTCTATTCTTATACAATTATAGTAGAGCCACTGAACGGCTCCAAACGGTGAAAATTAAACCTCTTCAGTCATGTCTTAGCAGTGTTTGGATGGCATACTGAACACAGTTCCACAAAGTGCAAATCAATTTTGATAAATATAAGTACAATAATAAATACAAAAGTATTCACCGCCTTTTTTCTTTTAGTCATTAAGGTGTTTCGTTGAAGTTTTTCAGGATTACACTATCAGCACTTTTGAACCAGGTCAAGTACAAAAAAGCCAACCGCAGTATAGTTGGTAAAGCAAAGTCCATAAATGCACAGCTTAGATATAATAATAATAAAAAAAACCTTCAGCCCTGCATTTATCCTGCAGACATCAGCAGAATTACACAGGGTCCAAACTGGCAGTGTGTATCAATTAGAGGCGGGCACAGGGGCCCATCTATTCCGCCACTCAGCACTTCCGCATTGATTAGCTCTCTCTCCACATCTAGAAAGCTGTGTGAGCCCCGTCCTTTCATGTCATGAAAGCTCCCAAACCAGAAAATATTCCTCCTAATAAAAAAAAAAGAGGCCACACTCGTCAAATATGAGCATGCACCTGCTGACTCCAGATATCTTCGAGTTCCTCCAGTGAGCACTCCTCATTCTCCCTGAAAGGTGTTCAGAGCTCGTTACATAAAGTGATTGCTTTGCTATATTTGGCCTTGAGAGTGGAGAGTGCTATGTTTTACAGTCTTCATATATAATTGCCGTTAATCTTTAAAAATGATGCCATCTATAGGTCGTTACATTGCAGTTGGGAGCGCTCGTGGGTTTGTGTTGTTTTTTCTTTTCCAGGTGTGCAGAATTCAAAACATGTGACGTGCATCAGAGATTAATATGTAAAAAAGTGGCGGAGCTGGAAATGACAGCTTGCTAAACCATCCATAAAATATGAGGATGGCGTTTTGCAAGCCTGGCCTCATACAGCCTTTCTGTCTTCATGCATCAGCCCACTGAACTTTTCCCATCAAGTCAATCAATTTTTTATTTTGTTTTATATAAAATGTTTTTATCCTCTACAGTAAACCCACACCAAGATAACTAACTAATAAATTTGTCCCATGTTCCTCCCCTCACCCCCAACCAGTCGTCAGATGGCTGTCCATCCCTGAGCCTGGTTCTGCCAGAGGTTTCTTCCTGTAAAAAGGGAGTTTTTCTTTCCCACTGTCGCCAAGTGCTTGCTCATCGGGTGGAACTATCTGACTGATTTTCTCTCTAAAGTGCCTTGATGCGACTTTTGTTCTGTTTTGGCACTATATACATAAAATGGAATTGAACTGAAAAAGTAATGCGTTAGTCTTCTGTCTGAATGACTACATTTAGTTGGCTGGAAAGATGAGGAGGGATAAAAAGCCAAGAAGCCCACATTATACAATCCAATTTGCAGGAGTTTGTGAGGCATGCAGAAACACAAGTATCAGTGAATATGGTCTTTAACTTTTATTCCTCTCCACTCTCACAGGAAGAAGAGATCCCAGAGTTAGAAATCGACATAGACGAGCTCCTGGAGCTGTCGGATGAGGGGCAAAGAACCCGGCTGGAGGTAGGTTTCTGTAGAATAACCTAAATAGAGATCTGATGAGATATTCCAATTGCTTGTTAATGACTTGTCAGGTATTTATTATTGCTGAGTGGTTCTGCAACTAGTTCCCCTAAATTACATATATATACATTAGTGCTGTCAGCGTTAATCTCGTTAAAATGACGTTAACGCCATAACCGCATAAACGCCGCAAATCTCTGTTAGCGAGTTGACGCGGATCGGCCCGCGCGAGGGGCTGCACGGCGCTAACGCGTTAGATCTAACCGCGCTGACGCGTTGACGCCGTGCAGCCCTCCTAAAGTCATTTTAACGAGATTAACGCTGACAGCAATAATATACATATTTGTATTTGGTTGTCCTTAAGAAGAAACTGACTCATAATGAAATCCTGCTGTGCAATGTATGCAGAGAAAAAGAAATGGAAAACGTGTAAGCCTCTTTCTGTTTGTTCATTAGGAGTTGTTGCACGAATGCGGGAAGCCAAAAGAGGTGAGACAAAAACTTAGAAAAGAACACTGAAATATTATGTCTACTTATTAACAAAAAGTAAAAAATTAAAACAAAAAAATTAAATTTCCCCATCTTCTCCATAGGATTTTATCAACGGGCTGCTCTACAGGATAAAGGGTCTACGTAAAATGTCAGGTCCACTGAAGAAATAATTGTAGGTCAAATTAAGAATCGAGACAATGTGGAGCCGCTCATCTTCGTCGCCCCACACATTAACCATTTGGATGCCTGTAGGTGTGGATCAGAGGGACTATATTCCTGTCCCCTGCCTCCTCTTCCTCCTCCTGCTGGGTCATCATCAATGTAACACCAGAGCTGTGGGGTTTTGAATTGAATTTATTATTTTTTTTATTAATGTTGTTATTTCAAATTCATTTATGGACTGCTTCAACGTTTCCCAATACCATACCAATAACGTACACGTGATAAAAGCTGTACTGACTATTACTCAGACGGACTGTTTTTGTGTAAGACTGTACATTTTTAGTTGCTTATTTATGTACATAAATATTTTTGTTCAGATAACAGTGTTGTCAAAATAAAAAAAATTAAAAATAAAAACATTTCAACATTTTCAAGACAATGCTCACATCTGATTTTTAACAAAGTGATACACCAATATCCTTCATCAGGTATTATCATTTCCACTCATTCAAATAAATATTGGCGTGTACATTACACTAATTGGTTTACAGTACCAGTTAAACTACCCTGAGCTCACAACTGCTCAGAAACACAGATAATGATTTTGCCCTACTGTCTATAGACAACTTTCCTACAGAACAGCAGTCAGCATTTTATTCCCAAAACATAAGGTAGTGTTTTCAGGCATTTTCAACAGATTGGCAGAAACAAAGGAAACTTTGACATGTCAAGAGTAGGTGTAAACACAGTGAGATCAGCAACAAGATGTTCCATTAAGTATGCATCCATTATCCTCGTCCATTTCCTGTCTGGGGTACGTGTATGACACGGCCAGAAAAGGCACAGTAACACTTTCCACATGAACCTTAATGGAGCAAGCCCCAAGAGAAGAGTGTAATTATGGTTTCTCCTCAGCCAGACAGTAATGCACGCTGATGAGCCTGCACTCTGGCCTTCTCTCTGTCAAACACAGAGGGTCTTTCGGGTGAGGTCTCCACTATAGAAATGTATATGGTTCTCCTCGACTTCTCTGACAAAGAAGGCATGTATACTATAAGAATTGCACTCCCTACAAGGCCTGCCAGACTGAGATATTTTTTATCTAGTAATAATATGTTGGATCTAAAAGGAAAAAAAGGCTTTAATGTTAAAAATAAAGCTAAGGTATGCTGCATGCTCTCAACGACTTGACATAGTTGCTAACACTTATCCTTTATTTATAATCAAATTACACACACAGCCAAACATAGATTACAAGAGCGACTGCAGTGACTGCCAAAAGAAAACAAAGCCCTTAGTAATCCTTTTATACTGACTCCTCTGTGCTTCCTCGGTGCGGAGCTGACAGCAGTCTGGGATTGTACAACATCCCAGATGAGCTCACGATGTGTCTGCTTTCTGTACGGGTTATAAAAATTTGGAAATCATCATATGATGACAAGTGCAAAAGAGCACTTTAAATAAGCCTTTGTTGTCATTAGGAAGTAGGACAAGTCAAAATAAAAATAAACCCGATACTTCTTATTCAGATCAACCATATTCATTTTTGGGATTCCTATGTGAAGCGGCCGTGCAGGTTTGCTGCAATACTTTCACTGTCTAGCAGCCTCTGCAAATGTTACATACGTCTATTTTTACACATTCCACAAAAAATAAACTATATTTAAGATATTATACATATTATATTGCATTTACATTGTGTTTATGGTCCTTATCTAGCCGGTGCTTTGCAAGAAATATTACCAGTAGTTTCTTATTATGCGCCATTCAATTAGTTCAGCCTTAGCATTTACTGAATAAAATATGTTAATGAGTTCTGATGGTTTGTGGCTTGTTTTAGATGATTAGAGAGACTGTTTTCTAACAATAGTAAGTCACTTAAGGCTAAAGAACAAGTCTAAGTGTGATGGCTGGCCTAACTCTAACAATCACCTGCAGCATAGCTTCACTATCATGTCTTCCTCTTCTTCTTTGGCGCAGTGTAGTTAGTGGTGCGATGCTCCTTCCTGTCATATTTATCATGGCCTTCCCTGGGGACATAATGAAGCATGGATTGATAATTCATCAGACTAAATACTTTATATTCATGCTGCTTAACAGTAGGGCAGCAGCTTGCCTGCAATTTATCTGGGTCATGGTATGCATTCCAAATCACAGAGATCTTGTTTTTTTGTGTGCAGTCAAGGCTTCCATGCAAAAGTCAACCATGAGTCTAAAGCTAGGCTTTTTTCTTTCTTTCTATAATTAATGCATTTCATACTACCTGAAGCAGCGGTTACAGTACAGATCTCCATCACAGGTGTGACATCGAAGGCTGGCATCTTGGTTACAGATGCAGCACCATGGAAGCTCTTCTTCATCACTGTCTGATTGCTGATGTGCATCAGCAGCAGGTAGGTTCCTGTTCTTAGGTGCCGGAGGTGGAGCCTTTACAATAAAATCAGATCTGGATTTAAATTTTATGCACTCACGTAGCTTTAAAAAAATAAAAAATTCAAGTGTGGTTTTGTACCGGTTTCTTGGACGATTTTTTCTTTTCCCTATTCCTTGGGCCACTCTGTTCTAAAGGTATGTTGTAGCCACTGGCCTCATCTAGTACAGTTTCTTCTGAGAGCTGAAAGAATACAAGAAAAAATAAGAAGTGATTAAATTGGCAAAATAGCAGCCCCTTGTGGCTAGGCACACTGGTCTGAATTAGTTCACTCATGCCTTTAGGGGTGTAAGATGTATGCAGGAACAAATTATTTATAGTTCATTATCATCTGATGGTTATTTTTGCCACACCTGTTTTAACACTCTCATAACAGCTTCTTCTTCAGTCTCCTCTTCACTGTCAGGTTGCTGGAAGTCCTCCATAGTAACTATAAATGAATCACAATGAAAATGGGGCATGATACACTAGCATACTAGCACTTCTGTCATGGAAACTGCATTTACAACGCACGTCCTTATCGTATTTTATGACACACTAGTGTAAAACAGTGGATAACAGATAAGGTGAGGTGAATGGTGCTCGAATAACTCACCTTTGTCCGGGTCCTGCCCCTTCAGCTCTGCCAGCCTCTTTGCCATGTGGAGGATCTGATCCTGAGAGTGACGCTCTTTCCTCAGCTCCTCCATAGCTTCCTCGAGCAGATGGGCTTTCTCAGCCTCCAGCTGCTTGGCTGCATCCTGGTTCTCTTCCAAATTCTCATCCAGTGTACCTGCCTCACCTTTATTGAGATCATTCATACGGCCATCTACACCTTCAGATTTAATAACAGTGTTGTTCAGTACCGGTTTATTAATTTTACGATATAAGAATGAATGATATGACTGACTCATTACTTATTGGTTTAAGGCAGGTGAAATCAGGGAGAAATGCAATATCTTACTGCATTCAGGATTTGATTGCTGGTTGTCAATTGCAACTTCCTCTGTCATCTGACTTATCAAATCATTGGCTTGTTCAGTCTGGGTCCGGTTTTCTGGAGGCTGATGCACCTACAGACATGAATAGACAAGCATATATACTTGGAGTTAAGAGAAACTGTTTAGTATTGAGTTCCCTCTAAATAAATATTTGAAGCTATTGAGCTGTACTGTAAGGCCTAAGATGTTACAAACAAGCAGGAAGAGATTCAGCTCACAGGTCGAGGAGCTTGAGATGGTGGAGGGAGGCCCCGCAGAGTGGCCAGACGGTCCTCCATCTCTTCTGCAGAAGGTACTGGCTTGCTGGGAGCTTTCAGAGCAGCAAGTCGGGACTTGAGCTCTTTGTCAGAGGGGACAGACTCTGAAGAAAAGGCAAAAAGCTTACTCCTTACCTTATTTTGGAAAATATTATAATAATACTGCACTTGCTAGATTAAATAAAAATGAGAGCTGTTAAAAATCTTATTACTAGGTGCTGTGTCCTCCTTGAGCTTTTGAAGCCTTTCAGCAATCGCCTGATCTTCTTTGCTCAGGCCGCTGGTTAGTGGATGTCCTGCTTTGCTAGTCCTCACAGGCTGTGTCGGCTGTCCTTGCTGTTTGGCCTCAAGTGCAGCGACCCGTCTAATGGAAGACACGTGTACTTTAGATATTATGAAACTGCTGTGCTGCCAAAGTTTAAGTCATTCCCTTATTTGATCATATACACTGACTTTTTATAGTTTTCTGGAGGAGACCATCTGCCAGCACTGGTTGAAGATTGCCCACTAAAAAGAAAGAATTTTAAATAAGAGAGAAGCTCCAAAGCCAAAACAAAACTACTTTTAGTTTTTTTTTTCCTCCTTGCAGGGTTTGAGCGTTACCTGGTCAGATTACCATGGCACTGTTTGCAGACCTTCTGCTGGGTGTTGCCACAGCGAGGCACCACAGCACTGAAAGTCAAGCAGCTGGAGCAGAAGGAGCGGCCGCAGTTCTTACAGCCCAGCTATGACGAACAGTAAACAGATCACTTTATTCAAAATGTACCCCTATGTATGTCTATGTGGTTAGCATTAGCCGTGAAATACTCACCTCCTTCTTGAAGAGGCTAAACTTGGACGCACAACAATAACATCGACTGTCCATACCGACACGTGCAGAGGCTCATGGGTAGGGGAATGTTAATGCTATCGATACAGCTACAGTGGGTTAAAATGCCTAAGAAAACACACTCAGTCGTGAGCATTAATCTGGCAGCTAGCTACTAGCAACTATTTTCAGGTGTTCATTCAAAACAGGAAGCAACGCGGAAGCTGAGGTGTGACGTAATGCATACGCATCTTCCGGTTTTCCGAATCGTCCAATCAGAATACTGCAAAACCTCTGGCGGTCCTTGTTCAAAACACAGACACAACCGTTCAACAGGTTTACTGCGACAACGTTGGAGTTCCAGCTGTCACCTAGAAAAGAAATAAAGGAGGCTCGGAAGCGGTATAGAACACGCACGTTTTGTAGAAAGTCTATTTTAATTCAGCTAGGAAAATTTGTCGTCGATGGAAACATTGCTAAAGTTGGTCAGGCTAAAGCTATCGTTAGCTAGCTAGTGTGTTAGCTCCAAACGCATGCACTTCCTAACGTTAGCAGGAACGCAGGGAGAGTGTTGATAGCTGCATTAAACATCATTTTGTGTCTCTGTCACACGGTTTGTAATACGATGGCAGTTTACCACATCATTATTAAAAAATGTATTGTTGTCGAAGTGCATCGTTAGCTCATGTTGTCCTAAAACTTGTTCAGTATGCCTCTTGGTCACCATGCCATTTAGTTCGCACACAAAAGGACTAAGTAATAAACAATTATAATGACAGTAACTGTAATATATACTTTTATTACTTTTAGCTATACAGAGGTAATAATAAACTTTGTGTATATCATCAAAAAAGTTATTTAAAATTAAATACAACTACAACAAAAGTGCATCAAACGAAATAACAAGTAACAGACTTGACCAGTGAAAAATTAAATAATTTTAAGGCTAAATAAAAACTGAATGAAACTACATATTACTTAAAGCAAAGAAGTTATATGAAATTAAAACAAGGGCTGTGTGTAAAGAATATTCAGTCACACCTAGGCTTTGGAGGGGGCTGTTAAGTTTAAAGATTTCAACACATCCAGGTCCTCTGGCAGACTGTTCCAGCAGCTTGAGGCATAACACTGAAAAAGCTGCCTCCCCAGAGGTTTTTGTCTTGCACTTTGCAACAGCTAGAGGATTTAAATAAAAGGATTTTAAAGTCAATACAGAAACTGACAGGCACCCAGTGTTGGGACTTTGCAACAAGTGTGATGTGTCCTCTCCTTTTGGTCGTAGTAAGTCTGGCAGCAGATATCTGAATCAACTCAAGGAGATCTTAGGTAGATCAGATAGCAGAGCCTTAGAGTAGTCCTGCCTGCTATGTATATAAAACTGGTTTGTCAGAGTCACCAAGATAAAAGGTTGCATTCTAGCAATATTTTTGAGTTATAAAAAGGATGATTTAGTGGCACACCCAACGCCTCCCTCAAGTTACGATCTGAGTCAAGGCTTATCCAGGCAGACTTGGGGAAAAAAGAGAAACAACAGCATTGTGGTAGATTTTTAAAGCATAGATAAAACTCTGAAGGCCACCTCAGAAAATCTGAACACACTGATGATGTAGTAGTCTCAAAAATTCTTGTGTCAAATATGATACACTAGGCATTAAAGGGTTAAGTTTAATTTTTATTGTTCTATTGATTTGCCCATAAGATGATTTCTTATTAAAGTTAGATTACAGATTAGAAATGAAAAAAATAGGACGACTTAAAAAGCCCAAGCAACTGAATTAAATGTGTGTATACAGAGGGCGAAATAATGGCTTTGATCCAGGACTGATTCTGTGGGCACGTGTGCTTTATACACATAACGAGTTGAGATCAGGGTATCTGTAATTGATTGATTGTAATTTGTGTGCCACATGGGCACAAAGCCAATCAGTGGGAGCCAGACTTCTGGCTGTTTGTAGGGGATCAAGTACTTATTTAACTCAATAACAAATAACAAATCCATTTAAAACTTTGCAGTTTTTTTTTTTCTGGGGTTCTGGTTAATTCTTAATTACAAATTCAGCAGGGGATAAATATCAAATAATTAATTCTCCTGCTGTATGTATCTAGTTTCTGTTTCAGAAATGGCAGAAGGAGGAGATGTGGAATGGGAGCTCAGCAAAGAAAACATCCAGCCTTTGAGGCGGGGTAGAGCCATATCGGCCTTACATCAGGCGCTGAGTCAACAACAAGATGGACCCACCTCTGCAATCAACCAACAGAGACAGTATGGATGGCTATTTTAAACTTAAATTGTTGTACAATTTCTCCATGCATTTTTCATATGATGAAAAAAGACCTTGTGGATATTTATTTCTGCAGGGCATTTGAGTCTGAGTTGCGCACATACGAGGGCGATGATCCACTTAGTGTTTGGGATCGGTAAGGGAAATATGTCAATAGCCAAGTGTGCTCATAAGCATTGCTCTTAAATTTCCCTGTAATCCTAACACGGTTTTATTTTTCCAGGTATATTAAGTGGACAGAACAAACCTTCCCCCAGGGAGGAAAGGAGAGCAACCTTACCACACTGCTGGAACGAGTCGTGACCAGATTTACAGAGGAGAAACATTATCACAATGACCCCCGCTATGTTGACCTCTGGATCAAATTTGTGAGTGCAAAAGTATAACCTCTGACTATTTCTGTTACTTTGACAAACTAATGCTGCATTTATAACGTTTTATTACATGTCACCAGGCGAAGAACTGCCAAGAGCCTTTGGAAATTTACAGATACATGCAAGCACAAGGAATTGGAGTAACACAAGCTTCCCTCTACATCGCTTGGTCAGAGGAGTATGAGGATCAGGGCAACTTCCGCAAAGCAGACTTGGTCTACCAAGAGGGGTTCAGAAAGAGTGCTGAGCCACATGATAAACTCCTACAGTTTCACAAGTATGGAGTCTTCCAGTATAGTTTCTGATAAATGAATATCTCTGTTATGTTGTTACAGTGATCACATTTTTCTGTATTTATATTCGCAGGGCACTGCAGGCACGCGTTTCCCGGCAGGTGATGATGAATGTGGAGGAGGAAGACAGTGATGATGAGCCTAAGCAACTCGAGAGAGTTTCTCTAGCTGATCTGAAACACAGAGGGAAGAAAAAGGCTGTCGCCCCCGTCAACAGAACAGGGGCTGCGATCAGAAGTAAGCACATGAATATACAAATAAAATCTGTTTCAAAATACTACATCGATGATAACAGTGCTTTAAGACTGGGAAAAACATAATGGGTTTGTACTCAGGTATTCCCGGTGGCCTGAAGTCACAAGGCGCCCCTGTTCTTGGCAGTAACAGTCGGTTGGTCATCTTTGACGAGAATAAGGCTCAAAGCGCAGGCCCATCGGAGCCTAGATTGGAAGCTTGGGTGGCTCCTCCCACATCTAGGGCGAAGGAGAACGAGCAGAAGCTCGAGCGATGGTGTGATGTGAAGGTATGGGAGAACAGGCTCATTGTCGTGTGTGTTGAAAGCCATTATGCAAAGTTGATTCATAATTTTCTTTTTATGTCGTCATAGATGCCCCAGAAGTCCAAATTTGGGCATACTGTTATGGCTCCGCCGCCTCCCAAACTCACTTTCCAACCATTTGTGGAGGAGTCAGATCAGCCTCCTACAATGTGAGTTACTACAAATACCTTTATTTATTTATTCATTCACTTTTAATTTAAATCATTATTTTGACCGGGAAAAAAAGAACAGACGAAGAGACAACAGACAGAAATGCCTGAGTACCAAGATCTGTGGATGTATACACACATTTAATTGAAAAGCCCAAATAAACAAATAGAAAAAGTCTTCCTCTCTCATCTGAGTTGTCATATCATTCGCTTGTTCAGTCTAGGTGCAGTTTTCTGGAGGCACCTACAAACATGAATAGACAAACATAAATACTTTCAGTTAAGGGAAACTGTTTAGTATTGAGTTCCCTCTAAAAAGTATTTCTAGCATTCTTCACATTTTTAGTAGCATTTATCAGAAAAAGATCCAGTTTTTATCTGCCGTTTTATGTCATTGTTTTACCTGCTAAATATTATATTCATGTCACATGTTGATTAGTGTCTTCCTAACCCGAATGTAAGTGCATTGTTCTGTCCCTCCCTCAGGACTCCATGTAAGATCAACCCAGCAGTTAACACAGTTTTGTCAGCGCGTAAGCCGGGCAGAGAGGAGACTCCTCTCAAAAGGCTGCAGGACCATCAGCAGCAGCAGAAGGAGGCAGAATCGGGAAAACAACAGGAGCAGAGCATGTACTGTAAAGAGCTGCTGCTAAATGGTGCTGCTGAGTTCTGCTTTGAGGAGCTGCGAGCTGAACGGTTCTTCAAAAAGACGGCACAAGAATCAGAGGAAGGGCAGAAGGATGAAGCTGCAGCTGGTGCTGCAAACTGATGCTTCCAAATGGGATTTAGTTCCTTTTCTGAGTTTTTACCATTTTTGACTAGATCATGTAGTGACTGTTCATCATCCAGATGTAAATATTGTCATAGATTTCCAGTTACTCAGAAGGCTTTATAAACAAACAAAAAAGCTTTTTGGGGGGATACCCTGGGAGCTGAAGACACACTAAAAGGTGTATTGGATTCGTGCAAATACAGTGGTTGGACCAAATAATGGGAACCCCTGTACACTGTAATGTAATCTAGTAAAAATGCTACTAGCGTGAGAAAAAACATAGATGTAAATACATGTTGATACTGAACTGATGTGCATGCCTTAGCTACCAAGCGACTACTCAAATGTGTTCCTTTTTCACTCCTGCTTGCATCCATTGTTCTTAAGCAGTTTTTTTGTATGTATTCTGTTTTTGTTTTTTTCTTGCTCAGTATTTCTTGAGCAGATTTTTCTACTCTAATCCAACACAGTCAAAAATGGGTTTCAGTGAGACACTTCAGCTGGGCTTCATGCGCACACTTGAGTACATGCGCCTTTCAGGCCATGTAACATTGATGTCCAATAAACTTGATACAATAACCAAACCAATTACTGGTGGTTGTTAATTTCTCTTTTAGAAACCAAAGGGGGTTGTAGTAATGCACTGTCAGCAGGGGGCTTGCAAGGGGAAGCATAGATTGCACTCCAGGTAATGGTGTTTGCTTAATTACTAACAGGACACCAGAGCAGTTTAGTGCTGACTGTAATCTGATGCTGGTGGGGGCATCAGATAAAAATGCATTTAAATGTCTAATGTGTAATTCAGGAAGTATTTACCCAGAATCCCAAAAAGCATTGAAAGTACACTTAAACTTTTAATCTATTGTGATGACAGGGTCCACTTTACACAGTCAACTTGCTGGGCAGACTTTGATGAATGGCTGCAAGATAGGTGGCTGGCTCATTAGCAAGTGAAATCAACCACTTGCAGCTGTGAGCAGATCAGGCTGTGGTTATCCCCAGGAAGCCACTGTCCTGATGAACCGTGGCTCAAAGCGGTGTTAGTTTTACATGCAAGTGGATCACTGGAGGAGCACACTTCACAGTGGAAATATGACACTGCCGGCCAAGATCCTCTCTAGTGGTGAGTTCCCATACTGTCTACTTTAAATTGTGGCTTAGCGCTGGGAGCAGCTGAAATTCAGTGATAAGTGATGGGCAACATGATGCGCTCCCATCATAATAACAGCATAACTGCACCATAATGCATCCTCTATGGCTCGCCGGTTGGCATGACTTATTAAAAGCTCGTCCCAGCCAGCGACTCCTGACAGAAAATCCATAGCTCTCCGCACTGCACTGGAGAGCTGGTACGAGGAGGCCATCTACCGTAATGCTCTGTAGACGGGCCCTCGGAGAAGAAAAGCTTTTGTCCTCTTACTGCGACGGACAAGAACACTCGAGTGCCGTGTAGTCTTTACCTATTTGTAGCCTATGGTTTGTGTTTGCATGCACCAGTTAGCAGAAAGCTTTCTGTCCAAGACCTAGACTCACTTTAAGTCACTAGTAGAGGTTTTGCCCGGTGAGAAGGACTGAGGTGAACTTCCATCAGGCTTGCACGGATACAGAGCAGCTTGTAAACGTGCAGCAGCAAAATCATCAGCCCCTTTTCCCCCCTCCAATCATTCTGGTTGTGGAATTTCATACGCTTTCAGAAAAGGAAACTATAGCTCATGACTTAAACTATGAAGATTATTTCCTGATTTAGATCTACAATGATTTCGTTCTGTAATTTTGACTCATGGTTATGTAATTCAGACAGCAACCCCAGCGTGTTAATATACTAACCGATGAATCAGTATTTTTACCACTTTCGCTTCGATCCTATCAGTTCTCCCGAGGCCACTACTTGATATATACTTATATATCTCAAATTTGGCTTAATGTTATGTAATTACATGTAATTACACCCATGAAAATGACAGCTTATTATCTTATAATCATGAGTTAGTGGTATTTTTTTAGGGTTTTCTCTGATCATGTTTGACTTATCTCACTGTTTCCACTTAGTAAGTCAGAACTTTGACTTACATTACCTTGCACATTTGTTTGGTTACCTAACTGCTCATTAGCTGGCAGGTTAATGCCACAGGCTTTCTCTAGATTTCTGCAGTGCTTGTCTTAATCATACAGATTTAAAAATGGATTTCTAGGTCATCTGAAAATGTCAGTGGATTTCTTTTTCTAAATGAAAAATTACATTTGCTTTAGCTTAATACTCTGAGCCCCGGTAGCCTGCTGTGTAATTCCTACATATTCATGCTAAACAATAGAATGAATTGAAATGCAAGGAGTTAAAGTGGTCTTACTTATGCAGCTTTGGGGCTTTCACTTTAATGACACTGTGGTTTAAGACCAGTATTGTCATTGTAAAATCTGTTTTACATCACAAGCTACTTTTACACTATTTATCCGAGAGGAGCGCCGGGTTTAGAGGACCGCTTAGTGAAGATGACATGTAAAAATAATTTATAACATCTCCTAGTCTCTCCTTTTATTGCAATACAATACACACTCTTAAAATACTCCATACATACATATATACAAAAAGAAAGTGATAATTAAATAAATTTCATCTTCAAGTAGAAAAATGATATCTACCTAACAGTGCAGCAGTAGCTTTCTTTTTATGTCTGCGCTAAACCACCGAAGCAAAATTGTGTGGTTCTGTGCATTCTCGCGGAAACAGGAAGACATGTTTCATTTATTGACCTTTTGACCTGCGCAGCTTTCCTTCATACTGGGCAAGCAGAGATAAGGATAAATAAGCAACCTCAGCTCAGATAGCCCTGGTAAAAAATGGAGTAGTTTTTGTGATCACCATATTTGTGCATTTTAATCTATCTTTTACCGTTTCATGAACTCAAAGGAAATCATGACTATAAGAAGACCACCACACCAGTTAATATCTGTGACAATGATGCTGACTAGTAAGAGTGAAAGAGAGGGAGGGGTTGTGTCTGCCATACCCCTAACAGGAAAATCTGTCACTGTTATGCAGATTGGTTTAGTGGAGTCGTTTTTCACCTCACTTTATTTGATGTGTGTGTGGGGGGAGGGGGAGGGGGGTACCATTATTTAAGCCTGTCGTAGTGCCTTTCATATCAAAATGCCATGTATTACACATATGCCCTAAATGTGGCTCACTCTTGCAGGCAGTTTCTGCATGACTTGACCCTAATACATTTTCCTTCTTCGTGCCTGGTCTTAGCTTCTGTATAAATTATTCAGGAAATGATTGTGGTAAAAGGAGAGGGGAAATGTTTCGCTCAAATAATGAGGATGCCGGATCAGATGCAGGAGTGTGGCTGTAACTTTAGTTTCAGTGTCCTCACTCGCAATGATTTTGGGGGGTTTTTTGGGTCACGATAGACTCGAAAGACAGTGTAAGGATGAGGATCGAAGCCCCTCTACAGGGATAGTCCCACACCCCTTTTTACAAGCATCGGTACATACAGCAACCCCTCCTCTGCCATCTGTCATCTCCCGCACCATGTCATTTCATGGATAATACATTTGAGTGAACATCAGTGCACCGGGTGAAGGCAGCACCCTCGTGTTCTCGTGTCACCCACATTACGTGCAAAGGAGACAGAGAGGCAGAGAGATGGTGGGTGGGGAGGGGAGAGGAGAGGAGAGGGTGGGGGATGAAAGGTATCCCAGGTGATGAGGTGTTGAAGAGCTCTCCTCTCCTTACAGTCACTGGAAACCGGCACACGGGCGCAGGCACATGCTGCTATCAGTTCTTTTGCAGCCCAGTGAGGCAGTGGGAGGAGGCAGAGAAGGAGGGAAGTGATAAAGAGAGAGGCAGAGAGAGGAGGAGGAATAGAGTAAGAGAGAAAGGGAGGTGGGAGGGAGTGTGTGTGTGTGTGTCTGTAGGAGAAAGACAGCGAGCCTGAGAAGGAGAAGGAGAGAAAAGGGGGGTGGATGGAAGGAGCTACATGGTGCTGTGATATTCCTCTCCTCCTGGATGCTGCTTTTCTTTTTCATGGCTTTGTCCATCCATTGTACGGACACCCCCTTGTCCCCGGGAGCAGGCACCGGTACACGAATCAGCACTCAGCCACAGAGCTGGGGATGAACCGGCCGCAACAAAGAGCCTTTGAGATGGCAGTGTGTGCTTCTGCCCGGAGGGAGGAACGCATCAGGCTTTCCCAGGCAAGCGGCAGCCTGCAGTGTGCTCTCGCTTGAGAGCCATCCCTCCTCGCCGTTGTGTGCATGAGCTTGAGAGCGTGTAGGTCCGTGTGCGAGCGTAAATGTGTGTGTGAACGTGAGCGAGCAGTGCATAATAGTGGATGTGAGTGTATGTGCACACTCTCGCTTCCAAACCTTCCTGGAGGAGAGAGGCTCTCCTCTTCACTGGACAGCAAGGTAAGGGAGAATGACTGATTTTTTTTTGGTGTCTTTCTCTAACAATGATTTTATCCCTCCAGAGCCCCATCTTCTCTCTTCACAGCGAGGAGAGTGGGGTAAAGTGGGGTGGGGGGCAAAAAAAAAGAGGCTTAACGTCATTGATAAAGAGCAGGCTAGTGTATGCCATCGGTAGGCATCAGTCGTGGTGGAGGAAGAGAAAGAGGATGTGGAGCAAAAGCCAGTGCAGCCAGGTGCAGATGTGGTGGCGGTGGTGGGGAGGTTTGCTGGATGTATTCAGTGATGGACTGCATCTCAAAAGAGGAGCCTTCACCTTCTGCTCACCCCTCCTCCTTAAAATCCCAACATCGTCTCCTCCTCCTGTCTCTTCTGTCCTCAACCCCGATTTCACAAAAAAGGATTCAGCACTCCCTAAAATGCTGTCTCTCTTAAGATGGATCACACTTGATAAATCTAGGATGACTATTATGAGTACTCTGGACACAGATGCTTCCTGTTTTTACCAATGTGAATTCAGGTGATATTTTTAGTTGTACCAGTGCAAGCTTCTACTACTGCACATATATACATACTTCAGTAGATGGATGCTGTGGAAAGAATAAGCACGATAAAGGAGACTCACACGTGACGTCTTTTCCTAGCATAAAGAAAACCTGTTGTACGAGGGGTTGCATGAACGTGGGATGCGATGTTTGCATTGTACTGAGTTTGAGCACATTAAGAAACAAGAAATCTGGTCAGTACTCTGGAAAAAATAGATTTGTAAAGTCTCTCTATTAGTCTGCTATTAGATGCTAAGTCCTCTGTGGAAATCAATCTAAGGTGAAGGTGTTTTAAAGAAGTGTATAGATTGTTTGTTTTAGCCCACTTAGCATTGCCAGTGCACTCATTGTGAATGATGCTGTCGCAGCACTTCTCGCACTTGCTACTAAAAGAAGAAATAATAACAACAACGCTACTGTTAATGATTACATGTGTGAGTTGAGACGACATCTGATCTTATCTGTGCACATAAGGGGTGATTTGCTCATAAGTTTAGTATTGATTGAAATCTGTGTGTTTTTTGAAATTTTTTATTTTTAGTCTGTTGATACGTAACTGAGGCTCTGCAAGTCAAAAAAAAAAGCTCTTGTTTGTGACTCAGGTCATTCATCGATATTCACAGAGGAAGAGAAAGAGCAGCGAAAGGGTAGGGGATGTGACAGAGAAGGTCTCTTTGGTTCACACAAATGCACACAAACACACACACAGCTGGACATCTGCTTCACTCAGGGTGACGTGCGCTCTTCTGTAAAGTCTATATTTTGGTGTTTGTTTTGTGTTGCCCATCGTGCAGGTTTACAGGCTCACAGTAAAACAAACAGACTTAAACACACGCTTCAGGACGCCGACAGGACAGCAAGTGATACGGACCTCTCACACACTTGATCTCGGCACGCAGGTGCTGTTGCGATGCCCCAGCGACCCATGCTGGGCTCACGATTGTTTTCAGGAGCGTCTGTGACATGTTCATGCTGGTGAAGGCGGGGGAGCTGTGCATTTACCAGCTTAGTGTAGCTACTGGCCACGAGATGTCAAGCACTGAGGATTAAAAAATCCTCAGAGTCCAAATTAGGACAGCATGACACGAGTCCCCCCCCCCCCCTCTCTCTAGGCTGAAACAGCACCCATGCTGGGTGACAGAGAAGGACAGCAGAGTTGGTGCAGATTGATACCATAAAGGAATCCGAGGTTAAAAATGGACTGTGCTTTGTCCCTTGGAGAGACATGCTGAGGCCTTGGCTGGGAAAAAATATAAATCAAAGCCTTCATAAGCACATGCGCATACAGTAAAGCATGCGCGGAGTCCCAGTGCATCAATAAATTAGACCCAGGAGAGAAAAGTTGGGCTCGTACCATTGGTCCAGCCTGATCATACGTTTCTATCAGCACAGCGTCAAATTGTTCAAAGCACTTGTGAGAGCCAAGAGGATCTTTAATTAAACAGAGTGTTGGTCACTGCTGCATTTTCTTTCTCTCCTGCCTCTAGCCCTTAACATACATATTGATGCATATTTCCTGACGTGACAGTCTGTGTTTTTCTACTGATGTGTCAGCATCCAGATAACATCCCATAAAATCCCACAGGACAACAGAAGCGTTGTTTTTACAGTGTCATTACGTTAAGGTGTTTGGAGCAGATAGAGACCACAGTTTTTACTGCGCAGTAATGTCCACACTCTTCACTGCAGGGCAGAGCAAACTAGTTTTCTTGTCCATTTTCTCATCCGTGAGAATCAGTGCCATTATGTCAGATGACAGAATGATGTACGTGCTGTGTTGATGCAACTGTCCTGTCCTCAAATCCCCTCCACTGAGGCTTGTTTACTGCAGAAAAGATGATGGAGAAAACAGTTTACATCTTCAGAACTGAGAGAGAGCTCCTATCGGCATCATTACGCTTCAAAAAGTTGGACAAAAACAAATGTCTATGTTAATTTTTGCAGACAGCTTCAAATCTACAGCCATCCTCTTCAGTATTTTTTTCCTCTCTTTCCTCCATCCTAGATTTATCCGTCTTCTCTTTTTTTTCTGTCACCGCAGCTGAGTGTCCGGACTCTCCTTTCCTCCCCCACTCTTACTGCTCCCGTCTTGACCTCTCATTTCTTGTTTCCTCCTGTCAATATTAACACAGGACAAGTGTTCCCTCCTGCGCAGATTTCTGCTCTTAAAGGAACTGACAGCCCACATTGTTGGGCACTGACACTGTTTTTTTCCTGCGTACTTCCAATCCTCGGGCCTTTTCCTTACTTACGCCGAGCATGAGGAAATGACAGACGAGCGTTTTTGATCGTTCACTTTCTCAGAATCTTCAGTGACTTCTACCATTTTAGATTTGCACGACTTCATCCAGAGATTTGAGTGAAAGCCGGCATATGACGCATCGCTGCGAGTTATGTGACATTTGAAAGACCCCGAGATATGTCACTATGAATGAACTCCCTGTGTGAATGTGGGTCATCCATGCTTAATATCTCATTTTATAAACGGAAAAGTGAAAGCACAATATGGATACAGTTGACTATCTAACCAGGAACCTATACTTCCAGGGTTACATAAGGGTCTACTCTGACACTTTGCAACCTTGTCCCATATTTTCTTTACACTTTCCTATATTTGCATCTCTTTTATAATCATCAAGGGTATGAACTCTTAATATTTATCAGCTGCAAGACTGTATTCATTATGTGTTTCACCTTGTGGGTCCTCCTGTCAGTTTGCGTGTCAACATGGCAAAAGTTGGTCCTGAAGACACCTTTAACGGGAGCAATGCCAACGCCACGAGTACTTTGTCAAGTTTGTCTGTGGATACATTTTGGCCACACTCTGTGCAAGCTTACTCTTTTTGTGCACTGCTAGTGATAAACTCTAGACCAAAACTAGTCCATAACACTCACTTCACGTGCCCTTGGGTATGCTCTACATTATGTCCTTACCCCTGAGTGGAGCTTTTGTCGGAGTTACAGCTACATCAAGGACTGAGAAAGTTGCTGTTTGAAAACTGGCACTATGTAGCCACACAATATATCTTTAGTCATCCAAAGAAGATGCTGGTTTAGGGAAATCATACTTACTCTTCAAGTAATCCCAAAGAAAAGAAAAAGAGAAATTCTGCATATTACCTCAGAAAATAAACAAATGGGGCCACATTGTCCTATGTGCATTCTGCCTACAGCCTTATTAGCCTAAAGACAACAGCTAGTAGCAAAACGGTACTGCTTTCACCTTTACAATGTGCTACACTACTTTACATCAATCTTCAGAAATTAATCTTTGCAGAAAAATAACACAACATCTTTCACTCCATACAATTTGCTTATTGACATGATTTATGTGAATAAAACCTTCTTGACAGCTGTAAGATCCCTCTCCTCGACCCACGTTCCCACTTTGTAAAAAAATAATTTTACGAGGGCTAACATATCTTTTGTCCATTACATATTACTCAAAGTATTTATTAAACACGTGTCTGTGGCAAAATGGAATGTGATTGCTTTGGTGATTTCGGTACATCTTTGGGAGCTGGATGGATATGCTGACACCCTGAATAGGCTAACTTGTATCGACGTTTAAGTTGACTCTGGACGATTCACGTTAGCAGGCATTACACTGTTTTTCTTGGCCTTTCATGCATTAATGGTACTGCAGTTTTTTCAGGCAGTTGAATAAGTCATTTGTGTTGGTTTGCGGTGCAGACACAACCCATAGCTTTCTGTTCATATGATTTCTTTTTAGCTAACATCACTTGCACTAAATTCAAGGTATTTCCAAATAATAATAGATGATCCACTTCAAGGACAGCTCTTCACCTTCTGCTGTGCATTTCAATTTAGTTCTTTATATGTCTGTTAACATAGCATTACTCATCCAGACCAGCCCAGGAAACATGTATGGTGCAGAGAACAGCTACTTGTGACTGGCACAAGGATCTGATTTAGCGCTCGCTGCTTTTCTTAGCATTCTTAGTATAATAAGTGAAGCACTCATATTAGATATCAGTCTATCGTGCACATTTAATTGTGGGAAGCCAAAACCCTGACAGAGATTAAGATTCAGTTAAGTGTGCAACACTACTAGGTAGAGTGATAGCCAGAATGCATTTAATGCCGACAGTCTCTCGTTGCATGCTACATGTGCATGTGAGCTACATTTGAGAAAGAGAAACTTCGGACAATGTCCCAGGCACACTGATGACTTATTAGACACAGTGTCAGTTTGATCTTGTCTTCAAGTAAATGTTCAGTAAGTGTAAGCAGGGGGGGTGTATCTAACAAGATACATGAACAAGTTAGTTCATGTAATTTCTTCCCTCTTAGTTCCACCATCATCTGTAAGTGCTTATATTGCATAAGGGAAGCATTTGGAATTCAGAGCAACTCAAGCAGCAGCCTACTTGAGGTTACAGAGGGTCACCGAATCCTGATCCAGGATCTTTGTTCACAAGTCAGACCTAGCAGCCTTCATTCGGCTGGGAGAGTCCAAAGGTGCTAAAAGCACAAGTGGTCTGTTCCTCAAGGAACCGAAAATAAGGGAGTGACTATGAAAAGATGCGATGCTTTGCTTTATGTAAGAAATAGCAATGAGGACATTGGCAAATGTGAGTCTATAAACCAGACAATCAATCGATACTTTTGAACCCGCATTCTACTTTATACGGTAATGTTATTATTGTTATTATCATTATTACTGTTTTAGTTCATGTACGTAGGTATTCCACAGAATTAATGACTTGCTGGTTACACGAAAGAAAAAGTCAAGACATCACCAAAGTTTAACCATCTTTGAATGATCATTGCACCGTAGCTATTTTAGTCTGTTCAACTGCTAGTGTTAGACTGACACCCCAACAATGTCATCTCCAGCACAGTGCAGCTAGCATGCCTGAAGAAACAAAACTGTGCAATCAACCAAAGCCAGATTTGTGCAAAGAATTACTTTATGGAGCTAATAGATTCATGCCGACATTCTCCAGCGTTTCTTATATTCTGAGTGCTTTGTCATGCATGATGTATCAGAGTGCTAGCGTCTTGTTATTCTGTGTCGTTGAATGCAGCTTATTACATCACATGTAAGGTCCTATTGAAAGTCCTTCCATGCTTGCAGAGGTGACTTCAAAGAGAAAGACATCAACGTAAATCATAAACACTGCTATTGTACTGTCCAGTCACGTCCAGCGCCTTGTACCTTTTATGCCCTCAGACAGTGCGTGTGTAAGTGCATGTGTATGTGTTTTACAAAGCACGGGGAAAAGATGACCATCCAAGACCCCCACCCCCCCCTCTAGAGGCAGTCTCATTACACTCAAAGGGCAAAACGGTCATCATAATGAAGCTGATAGAAGAGCAATCTCTAAGCGCTCTACACTGCACTGCAGATTCCAAAAGCACCATTTAAGACCTTGATGCTATCTATACTATTATGAAATAGATGTAACCCCTCTCCTGTAATTCAGTATAGCTGGATTATGCTTATACATGCATTGACAAGTACAAAAAGAGGATTACCTCATCTCCATCGTCTCCCACCCTCACTTCACTATTTGACATGAATCCCGTACAAAATAAACACCCATCTAGTGCGGGAGAGGAGGGGGGGAAATGATGCGTCCTAAAATTAGATCAGTGAGGGACTGAACACCACTAATCCTGCAAGCACAGTCACCTGCACACTCATTACATTTTTGCATGCACGCCAACAAAAAGATAGAAGCAGAAATCAGGGCAAATAGGAAAAAAAAAATCATTCAACAGAGCTGGGAGCACTAACATCGAGCAAATCCAATATCTCTCTTATCTCTCGATCCCCTCCCACTCAACCGCAACTCCTGCTTGGGGTGATCTGAACATGAGAGGAAGGAAAGCATGCTCTCTCTTCTTCTGTCATGTTGTCTGTGGGGAACATATGGATTGCCTGGTTGAAATTCTGGATGGTATGAGAGGCCAAGCCACTCTGGCAGGTGAAGAAGTTCCATCCAGTCAGGGGTAAGGCTATGATTGGATATTAATTTGAGCGTGGATTGGGAAAGGGATTAAGTGGTTACTTTCTGCAGAAAAATAAGTGTATTTTGCATGTGTTAGAGAATCGCAGGCTGCGGAGTCTTTCTTTTAAGGTTTATGTTTAGTCAGACTTCAGAAATACTTATTGCAAACAGATTTTTGCTGAGTTCCAGTGTGTGAGATCTTATTTCTCAGTGATGGGATTTGTGAGGGGTTTTTTTTTAGGTCACGCGTTTGGATCTGTTTAATTTGTTGCTCCTGCATTAAGTTGTGAAGATGAAAAACACTTCATGTTGCACAATTTTAAGAGTGACCTCATCCTGGCTCTCCTTTCATGTCTGTGACAGCAGCTGGCTGAGTTTTGCATCAGCACATTGATAGATTCAAGACAAGCCACTGAGGCATAGGGTCAAGTCCCTGCAGTTTTGAGGGATGTGACTGGAAAGAGATGGTGGACTGTGCAAGTCAAGCTCTGTGGAAACATATTTTAGGGCTTAGAAATCAATAGCATATTGCTGTCAGGAGTGTCATAAGCCCGGCAGAGTCTGAGAGGTCAATCTAAGGCCAGTCGCATATGATTAAAGCTTGTAAATCAATAATTGTATCAACTTTTTAAATTCATTCTGCCCAGGAATGAATCAAGTATGCATGTGTGTTTCTTCTTGTGTCTAATACCACAGTGGTTAGTTTGTATTTCCAGAGTCTGCAGAGGGGAACAGTGGTCAAGTATGAATAATGAATACTGTGATATATTCTGTTCTCTGCTGTTTTGAACTGATGCAACTTGATGAAGTATCATAAAAACCAGCTGCTCTTTTTGCACTGGTACTGTAGCAGTTTGCATTTTACTCAAGTGACTATTGATTGGTATGCTTATAAAAATGCTTATAAAAGAATATGTGAGCGCAAATGTGTAAATATTTGTTCGGGCAATGCCAGCATCGGCATCTTTAACAGCTATCTAAGCAGACAGCCTCTCATGCAGTGCAAAAAGAGAAAAAACGACAGAGATCACAATCTTCTATTTTTGCAGCTTGTGTTTTTTTGCAGGCATTTTTTATTCAAAAGGGGCCACAACTGGCACTTAAAAGCCTTTCTGTGTCTCCATGAAAGAAACTGGGTCCCTGTCTCTCTAATATATCCAGGTTTGACTGTAATCTTGGCCCCGACTCCTCTCACCCCACCTTCTGAGAGCCCTCACATCATAATGTCCCTGTCAGATAGAATTAAAGTCCTTCCCAGCATCACATTATGTACATAGGGAGAGCACAGAGTGGTGCATTTATGCGACACTTAGCATATTAGCCTTGTGATTGAATTATCCTTGGCGAGTGTCACGTCTATTCTAGCAGTCCTTCTTCGCCCCCTCCTTCCCGCCTATCTCATCCTACCGCTGCCTTCCTGTAATGAAGTGGAGGTTTAGCTGATGTGACCAGCGGGCCTGACTTACTTTTACCTTGCAGCGATGCAGCAGGGTGTGTGGCGTGGGTTAGTTACCAATACATCTCTTAACAGGCGTCATTGATGCCGATTAGAGCCATGCTGGTCCGAGGGCGGAGGTGGAAAGAGGAAAGGCTGCCAGTGTGATCGCCTGCTGGTTTGCAGAGGGCTGAAAAACTAATTTTCTCAGCTCCCACTATTTCAGAGTGCATGATGGGAGATTGTATCTGATCCTCTCAGGGTACCTTGTAGGCCTCTGCATTGGCTATTCATTTCAGGGTGACTTTTTGCAAAAACAAACAAGAGTTCTGTGACCATTTAGTTGGCCACAGAAGTGCTTTGAGCTTGACAGGTCAAGTTAGCCTGCTATGGCAGTAGTTTTTACTGTATTAGCTATTTTAGTTTAGCATGTCAACATTTGGTCATTTGCACACGCAAATACTTAAATCAGGACGGAAGTAGTGGACTAAGGAGCAGACCGGCACTGGCATCCCCCTCGCATGGCTAGCTGAGACGGCTTCCATGCTGTGAGCTATTTTAAAAAAAGTATTAATTCCAATCAAGTGACTTAAATGTGAGTGATTATCTCCCCTTACAGCTGTGCAGCCGAGGAAATGAGATGTAATGCATTTAATTATTTCCCCCCCACTTGAATGGAAAATAAAGCTGAATATACAGTAAACCCGAGTTAGTGGCTCAAGAAATACAGGACCATCCATCTGAAGATTAAGTAGTTGCCCTCCCTGCAATCAAGGGCACACAAGCTACTAATTAGGATGGGATATGAAAACGGTTATAAAAAGGCTTTGAAGGATAGCCTGCCATAGTATATTTATGTCTGTATATATATGTGTGTGCATGAATGTGTGTTGTACTTATTCTGCTAATGCACTGAAAGCCTGTGGGCGCTGGCCAGCCCAGCCTCATGCTCATCAGTAAAAGGGCACAGAGAATGAATAAGCCTTAATTGACCAGATATCCTTCATTACACATGTGCTTACAAATCCATTCGCTCTCCTTGGAGCTCTTCTCTGTGGCGCAAGCCTGTGACAGCCAGCAAGGCAGTGTGGGACATCCACGTCCCAGGCACAGCTATTAGAAAAGCCATTTGAATATATATATTCTCTCATGTGGAAGAATCATTTGTTGGCACATTTTATTTAAATGAACCTGGAGTAGTGGGCAAATGAGAGCAGCAACAACTCTCTAATCATTGTGGCACAGGAGTTTTGTTTGTATTTAAATGTCTGGTTTACAGTCACTGAATGTGTTGTTGGGTGCAACTTCTTTAAAGATGATTACCTTTTTTCTACAGGGACATTTTGAAGCAGACAGGCTGCTACCCTTCTGGACCTGAAGATGTTTCGCAAAAAGAAAAAGAAGAGGCCTGAGATATCAGCGCCCAAGAATTTTGAGCACCGAGTTCACACCTCTTTTGATGCTAAGCGGGGCTGCTTTGTGGGCCTGCCGACACAGTGGCAAAGCTTGATAGAGAACCTGCGAAGGCCCAAACCCATGGTGGACCCTTCCAGGATCACAGAGGTGGAGTTGAGACCAAAGAAGGTATGCTATTTAGCCCTTTATTGATTCTCTGTCCTTACCCTGAGGTGACTACTAATGAATGGCACACGGCGTTGATTCCCATTAAGCTGTAATGAGCTTCATTCACAGAGAAATATGTGCTGGTCAGTGCAAAAGTATTTGTGAGTGTTGTCACAGAAAATGCCACAATCCTCTGATAACAACGTGGAGAGCTCTCTCCCCTCCCCATCTTTTTGCTTTCTTATCTATCATGTGGCTGAGCTAATGACCCTGCTGTGTACACTGACTGTACAATGTTGAATACTCATAGGGGCCACAAGATTTATTACTCCACGCAGGCAATTAATAACAGTCCATGGTGCCTTCCCAGAGATGTCAAGCAGAAGGGATAAAAAGTGCAGGTACAGCAAAGGAAATGCCAGTGAGTGATAAAGCCTGCAAATCTCAGGATTTCTGTGCTTCATTGAACATGCCGTTGATGCTTTTTATGGCCCCTCCAGAAAATAAAAAACCCACAAACATTTCGTTAAGTCTATGACGTGATTGTTATTAGTGCTGTGGAATATGAGAACAGTCATTCCAGCATTTAGGTCACTCAGGTCAGTCAGCATGGGTTTAGTGTCATCAGAAACACAGAAAATCCTAAAAGCTAAAAATAGAAAAATAAAGATTCAGCACATTTCAGATTATTTCTACATGATGGGAAGACAGTTTCATTTTGAAAAAACATGTGAAATTGCACAGAGGCTATTATCACCTGCCATTCCCTCCTCACAGCGAGGTGCTACAGTAGGTGAGATGTCATCTGACCTCTACCCCCCCTGTGCTGATGTAATGGCACTGAGCCAGAGAAATGGGAGAGGCAGTAGACTATAACTGAACATGACTCTACCCTGAGTACTGACTACTAAACTAAACCACCATGCAGTCAGTGTTACATCAACCCTGTTCTGGCAAAACATCTAAAGATTGTCTGATGATTTTATGTCAGGGCAAGCTTAGGCCATTTGCCTTTGGTTGCCTGCCAGTTATGCATACCACGAGAAAGTTCATGAGCGGTTATCTCGACAATCTGAAAGCATGTGAGCAGTTGTAAAGGCTCTTTCTTTGTGTTTTGCTTTAAACATTTGCGAAGTATATTTGTTGGTGTATTGTCAGAATCGGCCACTGAGGAAAATAAATTCAAGTCACCGTCTTTGTAGAATGACAAAGATGTCCTTTACAGATTCCCAAGTCTAAATTTAACTCGCCTTTGAGCGATGATTATGTCACCCTCATTCCTCTCTGTCCAAAATCCTTCTATAATGCAATCATGGCTTGCAGGATGTGATACAGATAAATGCTTCTCTCCTTTCAGACCATTGTGCGTGGGAGCATGATCGGACACGGAGACTACATCGCAGCCATGATCAATGACATGAGCCGTCTGTCTGTGACCAGTTCCAACTCTTTGCGGAAGAGCAGCCCTTCAGCCAGGAAGAGAGCCCAGTCTCTGGGAAGGTTGGGGGAGGTGAACGAGGGAGACACTTACCAGTATGAGGGTCTGACCCAGGAGGATGACGACGATGAGGAGGAGGATGCGGGTCAGGAACAGTGGAGGAATAGGGCCAGGAACATCCACAGTGAGACCAACACCCCCTACTTGGGCATGAAGAAGAGCATCACTCTGCAACCTAATGGGATTTTGCCTAAGGCCACGTCCACCTATGAAGTTGGGGTCAGCTCTCTCGAGGGCCCGTCACATCCTGCTCAGTCCCAGAACATCCAGATGCCAAGTCACGGGGCTTATATGAGTAGTGATATGGGCAGTCCTCAGGAGAGAGTGATATGGAAGAGAGATTTCCAGCTGTCAAGGGGAATGCCGCCAAATCAAAGGCCTGTAGCTTGTTTCTACAGCCCTGCTATGACGGTACAGCCACCCCAGGGAGATCAAGGCACAGTCACCACAGAACTCCGACCCAATATACCGATGTACATGCACCAACAGAACAGCCCTGGCAGGCCCTTCTCCTCCTATGACCTGAAAGTAAGCCTTTGCAGCGATTAAGTGCACCGATAATACATTATTTATAGAATACACAATATGTGCATATTTCTAATCCTATGTACATCATTTTTAACTACTCAGCATGTTTCTGCATGAGCTCTGAATACATTAAATAAAGTTATATTTTGTTGTCAAAAAACCATCACGGATCATGTTAATGCTTAGGTTGCGGAACTTTAGTGAAGCAGCTTATTGATTGGCTTTTTCACTAAAGAGGATTAAAGTTCTGAGTTTGAATCTTTGGTTTAATTCTAGACTAAAAATAATGAAATGTGGGTTTATGGTGCCAGTAAGGTTGTAAATGTTGAAGGAAGATGTGTTTGCCAAGATCTTTGCAGGACACTTGGGGCCATAAAACAACACATCAGTCATATCAGGTGAAGTGGATAAGGACTGAAAGTGAAGAACTTGATTTACATTTAGTTTTAAAGTGGGTCAAGAACCTTAGGCAGGTGGCCAACTGCCTTTCAGTTTTCTCTTAATTTACCTCACCCCATTTTTCTGTGTTATTGTGCAGGGAGAATCAGCAGTGAGGTACCACTCTGGTTTCCTGCCCACCGGCACCAGCAGTCCTCTGGTGGGAGGCATCAGACCCCAGCGGACTGTTCGCTCCTCAGCCAGCTACACCTTGGGTCTGTCTCCTAATATGGGACTGAGGCCCACTGGACCAGACCCCTTTCTCAGACACTCCGGATGCCCCAACCCTCCCTATCCCAGACAAGACAGCCCTTCCCAACCTCGACCTTCACCTACAGGCTCATTAGCCACCAGTCCTCCAGGCACCTGCTCCCCTGCCTTCAGACCCCCGCAACACCCATCACCCAGACCCCCACCCGACCCACCTAAAGTGACACATGAACAGTTCAAGGCGGCCCTGCAGATGGTGGTGGACAAAGGAGATCCCCGCTCTTATCTGGAGAACTTTGTGAAGATCGGAGAGGGCTCCACAGGAGTGGTGTGTATCGCAACAGAGAAGCACAGCGGCCGGCAAGTGGCAGTGAAGATGATGGACCTGCGGCGGCAGCAGAGGCGAGAACTACTCTTTAATGAGGTACAAAAAAAATAATCCAACATACAAATGCAAATAATGTACAGAGTGTCATTAACAGCAACATATCTCTAATCTTTGTTGTTTAGCCTGTGGAAAAACAGTTTAATAATCTCTTCTGTAGCTCTGGACCAATCAGGGCATAAAAGAGAAGTCAGTTGCTTCATTTTAAGCGCTAAAAAAGCACTTTAAGTGAGTTAATCACAGCTTTAAAGTAGGGGAGTGTTTACAGCCTGGTACGAGAAAAAAACTGATTCGGTCTCTAGAGTTAATTTTGCCTTTCATAGCAACATTTGAACATCTTTAATGAAGTTATCTGACAGCTTTGGCTTGCCGTGCTGTTAAATGCAATAAAAAAACAAGCAAGTCTAATATTTTATTAGTATTACTTATCACTAACTGGTATCTGATTCTGGGTGACACATCCAATGGCTTATTAAGGTTAAGTGATCACTTGTATTCAAATATGATCATATCTGACAAAAACCAAGAGGCTTCAAAAAGGCAGCTGACACACAGTGTGCCTTTATAGTGTCCATTTTTTATGCACATCTATCATTTGGAGGTATTTTCCAGTCTGAAAGAGTAGCACTGATGTCATCACCATGGTAATCTTTATGGAGTTTGAATGAACTATATTTCTGCTTGGCACTGAATTCCAATGACAGAGCAGCAGTCATCTTTACTCCCAGAGAACCAATAAGTGGCTACATTGTTTGTTATATTTCTAAAGATTATACCACCAAATAATGTTTTGTGCTGCAGGTGGTCATCATGAGGGACTATCAGCACAGAAATGTGGTGGAGATGTTTAAGTCTGCTCTGGTGGAGGAAGAGCTGTGGGTCATCATGGAGTACTTGCAGGGTGGAGCACTGACTAACATTGTTTCTGAAACCAGGTGAGAACGCCATTAAATGAAATATCTTCATCCACAGTAGAAAAACAAAACAACAACAACAAAAAACTGTATTTCATTGATTCCATATGGAACTTATATTATTTAATAACTAAATCAGCCACAAGGGGGTAGTGTAGTATCAACTGGTGAGTTATTGATGTTTCTCCCAGGAGTGCAAAGACTGCCATCCAGTTTTCTCGTGCACGCCACGTCTGCTGCTTTCCTCCAGAGAAAAATTATAATACAGTAAAATAATTGAATTTGTGTGTGTTTATATGCCACATGGAAGGCTGATTTTGGGTAGAAATTTGATCCCCCGATGCTGCGGCGCATACATCAAAAAGGGAGAAAACATATTGACCAGCAGCAGGGAGCTGAAATTTATCAGGGTGTGTTTGTTTGAGCTGTCAATATGGTTTATATTACTAACAGATGGCTGGCTCAATCTCCATAGGGTGACCTCAGGGTTAGATTGTTTGACTCAAAGGGATGAAAATTTTCCTCTCAAGCCAAATGATATATAAAGTGAGCCAGCTGTCACTGCCACTGCTGGTCTAAGCCTAAAATAATCAGGATATTGACACAACAATCAAGATCAAGAGTCCTTTGTGTATGCTGTTTCTCCAGGCTGGACTATGATGTCAGATTATTTAAAAAATCCACCCAGTTTTAATCATTTTATCTTATATAGTTTTAGACAGTTTTTAACCTACAATGATAGCTGTGTGTGGGAGGAACCTTACTCTGTAAAGTAATTGTTACCTAGTGTTATATCAAAGCTACATTAGCATCGCAGCGGAACGGGCATGTTTCATTCGTCACTCTGCTACGTGGGAGTTGTTGTTTTGAACCTTGCACTCTTTATCGTTGCCTTTAATGTGCGGTGATTCATGAAATTCAACTTTAAGAGCTGTTGATTCGTCATAACTAGTAATGTAAAAGTGTGAAATGTTCATGTAAAATCTGTGCGTTTCTGTGTGTGTGCATTTGTTGTCCTGCAGGCTGAGTGAAGAGCAGATTGCTACAGTGTGTGAAGCTGTGCTGCAAGCCCTGGCCTATCTCCATTCACAGGGAGTCATTCACAGAGACATCAAAAGTGACTCTATACTACTTACGTTAGATGGAAGGGTATGAAATGTTTCTTTCTTTCTGTCTCCTTCTTTCTTTCTCTTTTTGCTTTCTTGATTAAAATTAAGGAAAGCGTTTTTGTTCCTCACAGGTCAAGCTTTCAGACTTTGGCTTCTGTGCTCAGATCAGTAAGGACATCCCTAAGAGGAAGTCTCTAGTGGGGACACCTTATTGGATGGCGCCTGAGGTCATATCCAAGTCGCCATATGGCACTGAAGTGAGGAGGCACACATTCAGTTCGCATGAATACCACCAGTGTAGCACTGATTGCCAACAGAGGCAATCTGTGCAACAGTGTGAGACCTGTTAGACATTTTTTTCCCTGTGTCGTGGTTTATTACCAGGTCGATATATGGTCGATGGGCGTCATGGTGGTTGAGATGGTGGATGGAGAGCCGCCGTACTTCAGTGAAACCCCTGTAGCAGCGATGAAGAGGCTGAGGGATGAGCCAGCTCCTACTGTTCGAAACGTCAGTCAGGTACGAGAACAGACGAATGTGCTCGCACTCATTTTTTGAAGATAACTGCAGTATATTTACGCAAGCTAGCAGCAGTGATGGTCCAGATTGAAGTGTCTTGGCAAATGCTGGATGCAACACAATTACACAACCATATCACTGCAATGATTCATTGGAGTTCAACTATATTATATACTTATACGTACCTATTATGTGCCTATATAGCAGCTGGATAGTGTAGTGGCAGGCCTACACACCTTCGGAGTCGCAAGCTCGACCCAGTAAGGGTCCTGGCTAGACCCCCCATGCTAAAAACCAAGCCCTGGAATGGCGCGGCTACGTCTGCAGCCTGTCCGCAGCTCGGGCACAAGCATCTCACTACATGTTGTACTCTGTATGATTGTTTATGTGACAAATAAAGGTTGTTTGTTTGTTGTTTGTATTTCTTCCTGGTGCAGGTCTCCCCAGTCCTTAAAGACTTCCTGGACCGTATGCTGACTCGAGACCCCCTAGAGAGAGCCAGCGCCACTGACTTGTTGGAGCACCCCTTCCTGCTGCAGAGCGGCTCACCTCAGTGCCTGGTCCCACTGGTGGAGCAATACCGCAAGCGCATGTCCCGCTGCTGACCCCACAGGGCTCCTGGTTCCCCAACACCCACCTTCTGTCTGACCCGTCCAGGCCTCAGAAGAGGACTAGCAACTGGGGTCCAACTCCAGCTCCCAAGCCAATGGGCTATCAGCTCCAGAGGCGCAGACCCAGACAGCATTTTGCTGTCGGGGTAACGGCGGCAAGTTTGGTAGACAGACACAGCATGGTCTCGGGCATGAGAGAAGCATCTTAGGAGCGAGTTAAAGGCAGCATGCAATCCCTCACTTCTCAGCTCGGTCCGATCCGATTATCGATTGGTTTCCTGTAACATTCAGTGGGATTCAACACAGCACAATGTGGTGCATATCAAAGTGATAGCAAAAATCAATATTCCACATGACTACATGTACATGTGCTACTATTAAAATCCTATATAGTGTTCATAGTGGGCATTATTGCTAGCTGTGTAAAGCTTTTAAAGCTGGTGTTTAGGCTCAAACCACAGTAGCTCATTGTGACATTATTAGGCAGGGATAAAGTTACCTCTGCACACTCACACTCTGTAGTGGAAACTGGACAACAATCTGTCAATCCACACTCTTTGCATGGCCAAATGGAGGCACACCTGGCCTGATGTGAATGCTTGAATATGTACGAAACAGGGATGTGAAAGACAATTCTCCTTTTATTAGCATAACAAATGGGTAGATGAAAGCCCCAGCTGCTACTATTGGGCTACTGGAAAACCACCAATTCCATGTTTCTCTTTTTTATATTTATTCTTTATTTCAAAAGGTATTGTTGGTCGTTTGTATGATGTGAAGTTGCAAATAAGGTTTCATTATTAGGTATGGACTTGAACCATGAGCAGATAAATTAATAATGTAAATACTGAATATTAGGATCTTACACCTGCTGACTCACTGCAGTAAATTATATGAAACGAATTCAAAATGTTACTTTTCTTTACTGAAATGTGACTGTATAGTTGTTTTTTTGTTGTGTGTGTGTGAGAGAGCGAGCGAGAGGAAGTGCATGAATGTGTGAGGTGACATTTCAGCGTTCGCTTCTGATTTAACTCTTTGTATTGTGACAGACTTTTTAAAAATCATAAGATTTATGTGTGTGTGTGTGTGTGTGTATGTGTGTTACTCCTGAAGATGTGTGTGACTGTATTTGCATTTGTTTGCCTAGATAAAGCACACAGGCCTGGCATGTGATGCTGCAGGACGTCGACCTGCTGAGAAACACTTTGCACATAGTCTTTGTATTCTGACACAGATACATGTTGACATGTTTCATGTATTTCTATTTCTGTGTGAAGCATTCATGAAAAAGAGAATTACACATTTTAATTTTGTACAAATCAATAAATGATGCATACTGAAGCGGTATCCATTTAAGTAACTCTGAGTCCTTTTGGCATATGCATAAATACAGGATAAATGAGCCGGTCTTTTAAAGTGTTTATTACATGTTGAGCATGAATCATACAGTGCACGGTCACTGAATATTTAGGCGAAATACATTTCTTCTTCTTTTTTTATTATAAACACAGAAGCAATATCAAATACATTCGATTTCAGGTCATATAAATCTTATACATGTGAAACAAAATATTCATTTTCAGCAGCTCACAGACTGAAATTGTGTTCATTTGTAAATGATTTTAAACATGGGTTAGCAAAATTGCACTTTATGCAACTTTTATTGACAGGTATTGAAAAACAAATAAGCTGCAACAAAAGCGAGGAATCATTACTTTTCTCAGTATGTAGGCGCTACTGCCGAGCAAGTACCAGAAGTTTAAATGCTGTTAAAAAACATCCACTACCAGCCAATTCTGCGGTTAGACATTGTCCTCTTTCTAGTCGAGGGTGGACTGAGACGAGCAGCTTTCGAACTCACACTTCACTCCACTGATGCTGTCGACGCTCGGCTGACTGTTGACCTGTTGGTGCGTGTGCGAGAAAGGAAAGGTTTCAGAGCGGGACATCCGACCCCTGCCATTCGAGGAGCCCGATGAGCAGTCTATGACCATTCTCATAAATTCGGGTGCAGTGAATCGCCGCAGCAGTCTGGTCCCCAGGCCCGCGAACCCCGGGGTACGGTTGGGGAGCTTCCCTGACTCAATTTCTCCCCTGGCAGGAAGTAACTTGTTGTGTCTGGCAGTCGCGCCAAAGCTGCCCCTTTTCTGCTGCTCTCTTCTGCTCAGTGAAGCCATATCATTAGCCTCTTCATTCTTAGATTTGACATTCTCCTCTGGCACTCTTACAGGCGGATTCTTGCTGTTTAAAAGAGGTTTTGGCACTGAGACAATTTTGTCAGCATCGTTTGTCAAGCCCTGGGTGTTCCCATGACAGTCCATCTTGTCTATCAGGCATCTCTCATCCTGCAGCGAGGCTCTCTTTAATTTGCTGGCTGTCAGGCTCATGTCACGCACATCACCCTGATAGGACTGCTTTCTGCTGCTCAGAAGGTCCAGGTTAAATGACTTTGCTTTGCCCCAGAGAGGAAAACTCTCTGGTGCTTGCTCTGGGAGTCCAGTGTCTCGGCTGACATCTTTCTGGCTTGGCTCAGGAAAAGAGTTCAGTGTTTTAGTACCCCTTAGCTCTCTAAGGTGGCAGTTTTGCAACTGCTTGGCTGTGAAGAGAATGCTGTGATCCCCTTCAGTTTGGCTTTTCTCAAGCTGAGGAGGCAGAGCCCAGCTGTGGCGATGGTTTTCCTCTTGAGATTGGCTCCTGGGACATCGGAAACGGTTCCACACTCCATTGCCGTCGCCAATTTTCAGCTGTCTCTGAAATACCCCAGGCAATTGGTCTTCATTATTTAACTGTTTGGAGAACCTCTCCAGAACCTGCCTGGGGAGCCTGCGGGGCAGACGGCACTCACCCTCCTGAGTGGTACTCGCATCAACAAGTGGATCATCTGTAGCAACACTCCTCCTGCAGGGAAAGTTCAGAATCTGGACACACTGACTGTGCCCAAAGAAGCTGGCAACCTCAATGGCTGAGTGGCCAGCGTTATTGGTCCTGTCCAGCCTCAGTCCCAGTCTTTTGAAAGCCCTGACCAGAAACTCCAAAACCTGGCTTTGCCCAGAAAATGCAGCATACATGAGGGCACTGTTTCCCCAGGCATCAGTGATATCAGGGTCAGCATTGAACTGAACTAGAAGTTTGACCACGTCCAGGTGTCCTATTTCACATGCATGGCTCAGGGCTGTGCGACCATCCTCGTCCTGGCAGTTGACATCCGCCCCTTTTTCCAGCAGCAGCCGGGTGAACTTGGCCCTGGTCCCAGGGTCTTGCAGGCAGACGGCATACATGAGCGGGGTGCGGCTGTTCTCCGTCTTCGAGTTGATAATGCGTCCATCCAGTGCATCCAGGATGAAGCGTGCAAGGTGGACTTTACCGCCATGCATGGCATCGAGGAAGGTCTTGGTGCCAGAGCCCTGGCGCAAATCTTTTGGCCGCATCATCCTACAACAGCTACTTGCGGTGCTGAGCCTTCAAGTGAGCCGAGAAAGAAAGATGGCAAAAAGGGAGAGGAACTGTGCGGCAAGTTCTCCGATACTCACTGTGTTAGAGTGAGCGCTTCACCTCGGAGTAAGACTCAGAGAGGAGCTGCCAGTGTTTTTATACCTCCCTTTCCACATGCCCTCCCCACGTTGCCTAGGAAACAAACGTCTGAGGACCATTATGCAGTGGCAGCATCCATTCAGCCCGAGCACTCTCTGCCTGGAGAGAAATATATGCTATTTGAACAGAATAATTACTCAAGGAGAAAAACATGGCCAGCATTTACCATGTGAGGTCTGTGGGGTTAATTTAAATGCAGTATTTTCACTTTTGTTTGTTGCAAATGAACTCAATCGAGAAAATTTTGCTGTTGACAGAGCAGTCAAAATAAAAAGGAACTCCTGTGATGAATAGTGCATTATGCTCATATGTAAATGTCCCATTTACATGCAAGACTATACTGTATCAGTACACTTAGCAAATGTTTGAGGGAAGATGAGACAGGCTTTGAGAGATCTATTCACTCTGTTGGTGGGGGGGTATGTTAGCAGTTATCCTTTTTTTCCTTGAAATAATGCATCTATCCATCCATCCCTCTCTGTGTTTGTTCACAGTTTGCTCCAGGCTGTCATAATGAAGTGCAACAAGTTCAAGGTATTCTCCTCAACTGTGTGAAGACTTTTTCAAGGTTTCATGATAATGGCCTTGCCTGAAGGTATTTTCTTGTCAAGGGAAATAGTAAATCAGATCAAATCTACAATAAAAACACAGTGAAAGCAACATTAAATTAAAAAACAAAAAACCCCGGAAATCGCTCAATGTCAGATTCAGTCCTCTCAGTGACTCGAGTCCCTTTAATCATACAGATTAAGACCACTGTTTGTTTGAGGATTTCAATGTGATTATCAATCTCCTTTTGCAGTAACACTGAAAATAACAATCAAAAGCCCACATGATTATGAACTGCTCCTCTAAATATAGCTATGTCAAACTACTGTAGTACTTGTAGTATTAGACATTCAGTTAGTACACTTCATAGTTAATGATTTTTAAAAGGGCAGTTGTGCACTTACAGGGAGTGACCAAGACTGATGTGCTAACTACTGCAATTTATGAACATGATTTATAAAGGCTCTGGCCACACGTAATACTCTGTACTGAAAATAACAAGTTGGCATAGATACCTACCAAACATTAGCGATGATGGTGTATCCTCCTCTCAATGGCTGAAGATTGTTAGCCAGTACCTCCTTTTTCTATATGTAGCAAACTTATGGCAAATGGTTGTTTTTGGTTAAATTGTAGGACTGTGTTTGTTATTTAACACTAGTTAGCAGGTATTTGTTTCTCTGCATTGCACCTGTGCAGTATATAAACAGCTTACTAGTCACTATTTCGATATTTTATATTAAGATTTTGCAGACACACTTACTGTGCACAATAAATGGCTGTATGTCAGCCTGCACTAAACTACGTACTCAAAAAAGCAAGTTTAAGAAAGGAAATATGATTTGAGATACAGTTAGTGTGTATTCTGTGCACCGAGAAGCTGGCAGGTTATTCTGTTTTATTTTTCATAGCTTGTAAGAATAATCAAAATATTACAAATTACCACTAAAATCTCAATTGTACACATATGCCTTAAAACCGTGTTTGCGTCATTGTACTCAGATCTACAAACGTGAAGCTCACGTTGGTACCACTAATTAAATTATTTAATCCTTTGTTGTCAAGACTTGTGACTGAGACCCTTTACACAGCTGTTTGCGCTCCACAAGACTAGAGTTTAATTTTAATTTCTAATATAAATCTCAGCAGGACCAAAAGTGTGCCAAATGGTGGAGGTGAGAGGAAACATTACTCCGCTTCCACCTAGCTCACTGTTCACCATCCGGCTTCATCAGACCCTCAGCGGGTCCTTTGTGTGCCACTACGAGCCATTCGCTCATTCAAGTGGGGCTGAAATTCATCAGCAGATGCTTCCTGTGGGTTGTCTTTACCTGGTGGAAGTTATTCTGTCAACATCATCTTTTTTCATAACAAAATCATATCATTGTCAGATCATGGTATCATGACAAGCTCATATTATTGCAGTAACTCAGTAGGTTCCTACGATTACTGAGATGCCACTTTATAGTTTTACGATAAATAAATATAAAGCTGGTGAATAAATTATTCCAAGGCGGTAAGATGGCTTTTCCATAAAGCTGTATATGCTAGAATGTCCACATGGACATAGACTGTAAGAATAATCATACAATTTCAAGTCCTTCAAACAGTGTTTGAGTCATCTGTAAATGTGAACCACATGCTGATACTATAGGAAAAATATGGAATCAACAAAGTCATTTGAAACCACAAAAAAGTGATTTTTTTTCAATGCTACTAGTAAGTATTTTAAGTATTAATGATCATTGTAGCCTAGTTAGCCTGGCATTGCCATTTCTAGAGCTAAATAAAACACTTTGATTCTAAAATGTTCCTAGTTTCTGATCCTGAACATTATACATACACGTCATCAAAAAATTACACTTTGGCCTTACTCACGTGAGTTATTCCAGTGATGCTCATATGACCGTCACCTCGACCCTGCATGATTAGCATTAGCATATCAGAAAATGGGACACATTTCCTGGATGTGGAGTAATAATTTTGAGTCACCTTCAATCTGCTTTTGTGATTTAAGCTTCAGTATAACTCACCCACTCAGGGATTTGTTGTGCACTGAGCATACTGCAGTTATATCCAGATGATCAGTGCACTTCTTGGTTGGGCTACCGTGACATTGCATCGGGCCAGACTCCCTTTCCTTTATAAGAATTCTCAGGCAGCAGTTAATAATCATGCCTCTTTCAAAGACACTTTCTTTAGAGCTCATTCTTTTAATGCCTATTGAGGAGTTTTAAAACTTTTTTCTGGCATACTTCCAGCCTAACAGTGCAATCCATTTCTGAGCTTGCATGAATAATTTACCAGGTATCTACAGACTCATCAATTCCACTCAGAGGTGAAGTATTCCTGTACTTAAGACATTAGCGTGTTTAAAATTCTATATCATTTGTTCATGATAACGGCTGTAGAATTGTCACAGGTCACCAAATGTAATTAACAAATAGCACAATTTCCATACTAGTGAGTATTTTTAAAACTGTAAGTTAGAAAAAATCAAGGCTGTGTCAGCAAAATTACACACTAAAGAAACCAGCCTCGGCTTATCATTTGTAAATTGGAGGCCACCTTTAGGATTAATCTGATAAAGTGGACCTCAGTGATTGGGCAGAGTTCAATAACACTATGCCACTTCTTATCATGAGCTGCAGAACAGTGAGACTCTGCTTGTTTTTGTTTTTTCAGTTCATCCCAGGAAATGGACTTGATCCATCTGGATTGCGTGCGTCCTTGCAGGCTGTTTCAACTATTATTATGTCTTGTGACACTGACAGCTTGGAACTGTAAGAGGAACATTGATAAATTCCTAGAAAACAATTGCCTGTAAACAATAAATTCCCTTTTATCTAATCTTTCTTCAACATAACAGATAGCTACTACATAGTATCTAACTTTTATTCATTGTAGTGTGCTTTGTTGCCCAACACCAAAATTACCCAGTTGTTTAGATACATTTCTTCAAACCCAGGACTGATTATTAACATAATACCAACATAGTGAGGTATGCTCAGTTTACCTCTATGCATGACATAAACCCCCCCTACTATCAATCCCCTAAATATGAAAACTGGAATAAAGAGAAATGAATGAAATGTGGATGAAATATTCAGAATGCGAATGAGTTGGTACCATGAGACTTGCTAATTGCACAGATATATGCAATAAAGCAAAGATGTCGTGGTAAATACCCGATCTCTCATTCACAGCGGGCCTGGCCTAGGCAGGAGCCACTTTGAATGCCTGATTAGAAATTAAAGCTGGTGTCAAGTTAAGGTGTTATCCCCGGTTCTAAATAACTTAATTAGCCACGGGGGAGAATGCACTTTCAGTGATAAAAAAAAAAAAGAAAAGAAAAAAGAAAGCAGTCTCTCAAGGTGCTTCAAGAAACAACTTGCATGTGGAAACAAAACACAGAGCTGGGCCTTCTTGGTACCTTCGCTGAGCTACAAACAACTGGGACTAGATAAGTGTAGGAAGGCAAGAAACTGAGCACATCTGGGACAAGTTCAACAAAGCCCATTCACTGTTACTAAAAATGTTTTCTTATCAGTGACTCAACATGCCCTCATCCTCCACGGACTACTTAATCCTCCTTGCTAATTAAACACACCTGAGAGTGACGTGGTTTGGGTGATCACCTGCCTTGTTCTGTGACAAACAATGCAGCTCGTGGTAACTTTGCGTTTCCATTCCCTGATCAAATTTAGAAAGGAAAACAGTGCCAGCTACAGCACAACTCGCCTAATCAAGTCGTAACGACCAACGTGACATGATGACACTTTCCTAGAACTTGTCAACGTTATTAATGACCTCCTTTCGGAATCACGGCGTAAACACAATCTGACTTTTGCTTCCTCGCAGTTATATAACATTTTAGCACCGGTAGATGTGTCATTTGAGTCGGGGATAGCTTTTCCTGCAGGGACAAAAGCACTAAAATGACGCATTCATATTCACCCAAAACAATCATCGGTCCGTGTGTCTATTCAGTGCCTCTAATGCCCTTTGATTTGATACAAGGACACAGCAGTCTTAGGCTGAATTGAGATTTCACACACCTTCCGTTCCAGGAAAGAGGCAGCAGCTGGCCTGCTGTCACTGCGTAACCATGGTGTGCGTGTCATCGCTAAGGTTGAGGCGAGGTCATTGCTGCCCCATAGCAGAGAGCAAATGTCGAAGAGCAGAAACTGTGAATCAATTTCAAGCTTTAATAAATGTCACTTGTGTTTTTATTTCAGATAATAAAAACATGGGACATTATTGGATTTTTGTTTTGTTTTTTAAATTTCACAATAAGACAGAAGATAGCCATGATGAAAGCGAGATGGATGGAAGGGGACAATTACTAAGAGTTACAGGGTTGCCACTGAAGAACCTGACAGCTCACCAGGAGCTGCCAATCACAGGGACCGCTGATATGTTATTGACCACGAGGCAGACCCCTTAGTGTCTTTGCTCCCTCCGTTATCATCAATTATTATCCTGACTCAGGGTTGCTAGCCTGCCAGAACCAGATGGCAAACAGTAGGTTGTTCCTTCTGCCTTCGGATTTAGAGGACTATAATATTAGCTTTCAGGCGGAGACATTTTGGACAACAGTGCATTAGCGGAGTGTGTTCTTTTGCCACAGCAAAAGGGAGGATTGATTAAAGAGGGGAAGCAGCAATGAGATCCAAAAGTCCAAATCACATCGGGACTCGATTTCTTGTGGTTTTGCATAAAGACAATCAAAAAGTTTAAGAAATGATATGCACAGTATTTCCCTTTTAAAGTGCTGATTGGTAGACTTCTGACCTCTGATATTTGGAGTGGCTTGAGAAGACGCTGTCTTTCAAGCAGTACACTGAATACAACGCACTTTCTTGTGCAGTGGATGAATTTCTGCAAGGGAGAAACATGCAAAAATGCACCTGAAATGGAGATTGCAATGTTTGTCTACAAGTTCTGAATATTTTCAACTTGTCCAGTCTGCAAGTAATGATCATTCTAAACTCTTCTAGTATCTGATAAACCGGTAATTGATTTTCAAAGTAAAAGTTGCATCTTTTGAAATGTGTTGATCGCAGAAAAAGCACAACTTTTACTTTGAAAAGTAACAGTCTCACTTTTTACGATTTTCAGTTTCACTATTGCTTGGCAAGTCTTTTGCAAGTGTTTGCAGACAAGCTGACGTATTTCACGTAAGTACTGGCGAGGCTTTTGGTGCACCTCTGTATACCTTTAGTAGACCAGTTGTGATCACTAGCTTAACTGAACTATACACCTTTCACTAGTAACCAGTGTTTACTATTGGGTCACCGATCAGTTTCTAGGCTTTCATACATAAGACTTTATCAATTACTTTCACAGCAACTGCTGGCAACCTCCAACAACCACTCACAACTGGTTGAGGAACACACATACTTCCCTATCAAACAGAGATTTCCAGGAGGTTGTCAACTGGTCTCCAGGTCTGTGTCTCTAAGGCCAACATAAGGATTTTTGCAAAAACTAAAACTTCTCACTGATTTCCTGTTGAACAAGAGGATTTGCCTTCAATGCCATTTCCTATGAACCACCTGTACCCACTTCCATAATCTATCAGCTCTGACAGAAATTCTTTTTTCTGCAGTGATGTGGAAGAGATGGAGGGCCACAAAGCTCCCCTCTCCATCTTCCACCTGACAGGCCCTTTTCGTGGCCTTGCAGACCCACTCATCTCTGACAGCTCAATAAATTGTACAAATGGATAACAAATGCATTTGTTTGATGTCCACAACATACAGAGGCGGGTAACACTCGGGCGCATCAGGAGTAAAGGTCTGCCTCACTGGGAGGAAGCTGCAGCAAATGGCAGGTTTAGCTGGGTCAGTGGAGAAAGCAGAAAAATTGCACCTGGGGACTTTAACACAATAGCACGTGCCAGATTTCATTTGATATGATGGCTGGACTGCTGACACCGGCGTATCTTTTACTCAGTTTCCTCAAGTCCATCAGTTTATGGACTCTGAGTTAAAGGGAAACTGATCTATTGTTCTTCTGATAAACCTTTTATTGATTTTAAAACATGACCGTCTCTAACTTTAAAAAACACAGAAAAAACTCATCAGTCAGACCTCACCCCAACACCATCGCTTTGTAAATCACAGGCCTCTTCACGCCGTGCTCCCTTGGAGGAATTTCACTTCTTGTTAAATGAACTAATGGCCCTGAAGCCCATGGATATCCATTCTCTCCCACATGCTGTGCCACTCACGTTGTTCAGCGTTCACCTTCCAACTGCTAAAACTGGCTTCTTTGTGTGTGTGTGTGGACACACACATACAGTGTACAATGAAAGTAGCTCTGAGTAAAAGCAAGTTTTAAATGAACCCTTGATAAGACTTCTCTGAAAAGAGGCACTTGGTGACTCACCTGTATTAAATGCATAACATAGAGCACATGCTGTCATGACATTGTGGGTGTTATGTGGCTCAAGACCTTTTTTACACCCACCATTCTCCTGAGCTGCTGCCACATGAAGCAAAAAAGAAAAAAGAAAAGCAGACATGGGGAAGGGAACTAATGATGTAGGCAAGCTGAAGTGATATTGTACCTACATTTAAATAAAATATGTTCATATACTAAAGGTGTACTATTGTAGATACACAGACAACATCAAAGATTTTCTTTCCAGGTGTCCTTTCACTTCATTGGCAGTTTGTTTGTGGTCACTGTCATGCTGAAAAATGAGTTTGTTGCTAGTCAGATGCTTTTCAGATAGTGCTGATAGTGGATCAAGATCAGATGTTTTTCCATCAAGTTAGGAAAAATCCATAACACCACTGGATGAAATGTAGGCCTAGACATGACAGAGCCTCCATCGTGTTTTATAGATAACTGTCGGCACTCTCTCTTGGATTTTTGGCAAATAAGTCTTAGGGAATCACATTGTTGTCTGTCAAAATTTGTTATCTTTGGCCTTCTTTGCTAAGTTGCAATGTGTAGGTTCAATGCTTGTTAGTTAACTGAGTTAACTGAATTAGATTGTTAGATTGGAAACATTTGGCTTACTTTCTGCAGAGCATGTGTTTCATGTCAGTGCTTGAAACTTAAATCAATCAATCAATCATGCATTTTGTTCAAACCTTCAAAAGAACCATTATACAAAATATCCATCTTCTCTTTCTTGTTGACACGTAGACTGACCGCTCTGCATGAACCAGAAATTGGGAGAATATTATCACTTATTTATGTTTTTTTAATGAAATCTGAGTGCTAGACTTTTTTCTTGTTGCTTGTATATCAAATCAAAAAGGTTCAGATTGTTAACAATGCTGAATGAAACTGATAACTGACCAATCATTAAACTTTTGACTGATTTATCAGTGTTTTTAAACCTGCCCAATTACTCTGATTTATTATATAAAAGCCATTTAGGAAATGTTTTAACTATGTACCAATAACACTGCAGAAGCAACAACAGCTCCCAGGCATTTGGCTGTTTACATAACACTGTATTCAGCTGTCAGGGTTTTCATATGATGTGTCTCTGTTCTCTTAACTCACTGTGAGATGGAGGCTCTTAATCCAGAGAGGTTAAAGCTATAATGGAGCTATCACTACACAACAAGGTAACCAAATGTCAGAAAGAGCAAGAGCAGAATAAATCAACCAAACTGAGCCTTAAAACATGAATTTTTGCCACCCGGGAAACATGAAAATTAGGATTCAGGTAGTCATGAGAGTACTGTCTGCTGCTACTTTAAAGTATGTGGGTGTCTGTGCGTGTGCACTTGTAGGTGTCTGTGTGTTTAAGTGAAAGGGCCATATCATCAACACATGTAGGACGCTCAAATCTGCATCTCTGAGGAGGTGGAGGTGCCTCTCACAGGCCCTCAGCGCTCATGTGATACAGTGGAGAAGAGGATGACTGCGACGACGATGAGCCACACTCATTGGGCTGCTGTACCCATGCCAGAATTATAATGTTAATGAGGTTATGTTGGGCATCCAGGAACAGAAATCAACGTATGTATCGTGTATGCAAATCATGATGAAACTGCAATCTTGTACTCTCTTTAAAAACAGAAAGTGCAGTTTGCAGCTCGCAGAATCCTCCACAAACAGGCTGTGAACAGTGCAGCCTCGGCAGGTGGTGTTTATGTGGGTGGTGTGGGTGCTTAATATTCATCTAGGATGGCATCCACTTCGAGCCAAGATGGGCAACGGATCCTGACTCCACCTCCTGTGGGTCAGACCTGCTTCCTCACACAGGAAATAACAAGTAGAAAAAAAATGTGCATGTACCTCGCAGTACCCCTATTTTTAGAGCTTATTCCACTGAAAAATACCAAATCTCTTGTCAGCTGTTCGTTTAACCTCACATGTTCCATGTTTCATATGACTATTGTGCAGAATTCTGCTTTTGATTGCAGAATTTAGTTTGCAAGGGGAGGCACAACTGAGCACAGACGGCAACAGACAAAGGCTAGTACTGTCTTTTCAGCCACTGCCAAGATTCAGTACAGTTTCACTGATGGTAGCTATTAACAGTTTTTTGTGCTTTCAAGTGATATAATTTCTCAAAATTAAAAAAAGGTTGAGGTTAAAGTAAAAAAAAGTATATTACATACCAAATGACATATCAAGACTTTTTAATTAGATTCTATTGAATTGAAAGACCCTACAATAATAGGGAGAAAACCACTATAGTCAAGGGACCCCCTATGAGCAAGCACTAGGTTAGAGTGAGAAGGAAAAACTCCCTTTAATAGGAAGAAACCTCCAGCAGAACCAGGCTCGGGGGGGCAGCCATCTACCACAACTGGTTGGGGGTGAGCGGAGGGCGACAGGACAACCATATGCCATTCGTTTAAAGCACCTAGGATCTAATTAACTTTTCTTAGGAAATTCTTTACCTTTACTTTTATCTCACAGATATAAAAACAGTATAAAACTTTTGCTTTTGCAGCTACTCTGTGATTCATTCGTGTTTGTGAACGGAAACGCTTTCCTCCTCCTCTTTTGACTTTTCATCCAGTGTCACTGAGTAGCCGTGTGTTCCCTGTCGGTGAGAGATCCTGCTCAGGCCATCCCTCTCCAGCTGGTTTGAGACAAACCTGCCAGAGATGTCTTCATCCTTATGTAAGATAATTAGCCCAGTGATTCAGGGCTGACTGGATTCACACCCGAAAGCTAACAGTTCATCTGTGTTGTGCATGAGGTGGCAGGACTTTCGGGCACAAGCTGTGTCTCCTAGAGATTTATCCGGATCCCCCACTTTGAAATGTCACTCATGTCATTTGATTCAGAAGAAGGGTGTCGCGTGGAAAAGGAAATCAAATGAATGAACAGATTGCTCGGGATGATGAGTCAGAGAAAAGCTGCATTCATTAATAAATGCACGCACGAGCGTGTAAACACTTGGGGGGAAAAATGACTCTCACAGGATGCTGTGCATAAGTAGCTGAAATTTAGGCTGAAACCCTGCAATTTCCGGATTTATTTATTTATTTAGTTTTACCCAGACTACCTGCATTATCTCTGATTCACGTGCCTTTATTATAGCTCTGGTTTTAAAAGAGCACGTGATCCATCACATAGCAATTATGTGGTATTGTGAATCAGGTTATAATGTGCAAAATTACACTGAGGTTTGAAGCAATGCGCAAAAAGTAAGAGAGACAGTGGACAGGAGAAAAGAGAAAGGGTTACTGGCAGACAATACCTAACCTCATTTCCCATCACCTCTTCACTTAAGTTCCAGTCTCTGATTCAGCTTCATTTTTTTATATGAAGATGCATATCATTTTGCTGTGTGTCAGTATGATAATTACTTCACTTCAACAAACTACAGTCAATATAATATCTCAGGGATTAGCTAAGAAAGACAAACCTCAGCTTCAGATATTCAACAAATCAACCTCTACAAAAATAAAAAGATGTAGCAGTTTTAGTGATAGAAAAATAACACATATTTCGAGTAACTATAAGTTTATTAATCATCAATTCATCACAGGAATAAAACAGGAGAAACTCCAAAGACTACACTAAAAATCCTCAAAAATAGGTTGAGCCAGATTTTAAGCTATCATCTACATTTTCCAAACCAGATTTTCATGTTTTACATGCAATACAGGATGTGCCGTGCACGTGGAACTGATGTCACAGGAGCTTCAAGCTTGTTACAAAGTAAATTTACCTTTTTTTTTTTAAATCTGCAAAACTGCAGTGGCTACATCACAGAGTCCAAGCGAGCACTTATCACACATGCAAACTGATGTGCCATTGTCTCGCTCAGCCCTGCAGACTCTGATAACCCATTTTTGCATCTACATTTAGTCCCATTTTTAACTTAAGAGAACAGAAAGGAGACCACAAGCACCTCTCTAAGGCTTTTAGAGCTACAGAAACCACATCTGCAAGATATTTGTCACTTTGTCACCTAATTTAGGGTGTTTTTTTTAATGGTGAAAAGAAACAGAAATAAAGAGTTAAATAGAAACTAAAAAAAAAAAATCTTTTCAAAATCATCTAATTTTGGAGTACCTGGACATTTTTGAAAACATCATTATCAGCTCCCTAAAGTATACACCCACCTATGAATTAGCACAACTAAATTGCAACTTCACTCTGAGAACCTCTCATTAAGCAATCTTCTACTATTTCATATCCGCGCCCTGATTATAGGTTATGTAACAGTTTGAAAGCAGATATAAAAGTGAAAAAATACAACAAAACATTTATAGCAGAGTTACACAGAGAGGTAATCAAAAGGCACATCTAACCTAGGAAGACATCTCCATAGAAGCCCACTCCACCCCCACTCTTGTCGACCTCGTCGACCAATTCAGGGAAGTGTGCCCCCACACATACATTAACGGCCTCTCGCACTTCTCGTGGCAGCGATCTTGTTTTCTGATCGTGCTCCTTCAGGGCCTCTTGATTGAGCTGCCAACACAAGGAGCCAAAGGTTAGTCGGAGGATTATCAAGAGAATGGGCTGACATTTTCATGATTTCACACATTTTTCTTTTCAGGCAGGTGCTTATCATAATCCTTAGAGAATGATTTTCTCTGCTGGTGCAAGTAAAACCGAGTAAAAAAAGATCGACCTCAACTGGCTTATACCCAAGTTTGACTGATTGATTGCAAATAAGAGTGAGGGATTTACCAATATGGAAAAAAATGGCTCAATATTCAGTCAGTATGTTAAATACAGCTGCATACATTAGCTCACATTCAGCTCTCTTCATTCATCCGTTTGTTTTTAAAGCCTCGCTTGAATTCCTTCCCCCGCCTCTCGCAATATCGAAAACTCTATCTGCAAGCTAATACTACTGGTGAGACATAAAAACACACCGTCCATCTGGCATTCGCGCGTCAGCGTCTAAGCTGTCTTCTCACACCTCTTTTCACAATGATAACTGCCAAGATTTCACCAATCCTAAGCAAAGTATTGTCATAAAAAGCATTCTGACATCATTTACAGCGGTGGGAGCTTGATGTGTACTTTCTGCATCCCCCAAACTGGATGTGTCACGCAGCAGCATTACGTACATCCACTGAAAGGACAGATGGCCGTGTGGTTGAAAAACAGGAATTTGGTGGTTGGCACAGTTTGGATTATGGATGCCTTTAAGTCAATCAATGTAGTCAGATTTACACTACATTTGTTTGGACAGGAAAATCCAAAAAACTCTTTGCACAACGAAGGTAAGGTTTGTGTAAATTCTCTCTGTGATTTTGCAAGTACAGTGTAAAACATTAAATCTCTATCATTGTCTTTAAAAAGGTCGGGTACTGGTCGACAACCCATTGTAGTGGGGTCCATGCATCCACAGGTCAGGATTGTATTGGACCAGCACAACATTAGGCAGGCGGTCACAAGGTTATTCCCAATCAGTGTGCGTGACATGGAATAATGGGTGAGTACTCTTGGTTGATGCTAGCTCACACACAAGTGAAATGCTCTAATTTTTACTCACTGATGGGCAGACCTATGTAAGAACTTATGCAGCGATGGGAAGAATTTTTTAAAGGACTCTGGAACTGCCAAAGAATGCAAGGAAGGTATTTATTTTTTCTATGACAGTCCCAAGAAATCCGGTAAAAAAGCATAGTCATTTCTAAAGATCAGGAGTCAAGGACCTCTCAGAGTTTCTATTGGTAAACATGACTGTTTTGGGGGTCATTAGAGGTTTTTACAAATCTGCAGATTTAGTGGAAACACGAATAAGATGTGCAAGTGTAGTTTCATCTTTCTAAGAGAAAAAAAAAATAAAACCAGTGTACCCCGGTGTTACCGTATGTACCTGATTGGTCAAGGTCTTGATTTCTTCCAGTGTAGCAGCCTGTTTCTTCATCAGAGCCTCTTGCTGTGGACTGTAATCTGAAGACTGTAACAATACAACAAAGCAGAAAACATGTTGCAAGTGGAAAACACTATCGATTTGTGGTTTTGAAGTGTGTGCGAGCAAATGGGAGTGTGCATGTGGTATCAAGTGTGCGATAAAGACTGTTAGCGTGTCTATATAAGCAGTTCATCTGCTCATATGTACCCGTGGGATCTATGGATGCAACCTGAGAGAGAGAGAATCAATACAGTTAAGTCACAGGTTGCACTTGTCGAGTTAGATTACAGAGCCCCCAACTGGACTTGTGCATTCAATACTGAGCCTGTGCTGATTAAACAAGTGATTGTGTTATAAATAGCTGCAGTAATTAATGAGGAAATGTTGATTAAGTAGATCAACACCAGCTGCAATGTGACCCAAATGTGTGGAGGGATGAAAGTGAGGGGGGGATTTCTGCCATCTAAACTGAGTCGATCTGAGAGGAGCAGAGTGAAATAGCTGGGTCTTTAACCCCGATGCATCATGCCTGAATCTTGATGAGCCAACGGAGGAACAAAAGCAAAGCTCAGTGAGTCATCGACCACACATGGATTAGCTTGTAAACAGCTTCTGAGTAATGGACAAGCCTGGCCTATGGTCAGGGCTCGCTGCACTTTACTCACTGGGTGAAAGTGTGTGTAAGTTTGTGTATGCGTGGCCTACTGTGAGTTAATGTGTGTGCATGTCCAAGCGTGTGTGGGTGTACCTACAGCTGTGCGAAAGAGAAAGGCTTTAGCATGCCTAGGGTATTATTTTTCCATGCTTGCTTCAAATCTTGGCATTCTTAACAATAAGTACACAGCTAAATTAGATGTGATCTGGTACTGGTATGCGTGAGTACATGAAAATTACTAAAATAATCATTTTAACATTTGGGGACACGTATTTCATTTCTGAAAAACAAAAACATTTTGTGTGATGAAGATTTGAGCCTTAAAAACAGGGATGTTAAACTCATTTTACACTGTGGGCCACATACAGCCACGGGTCAGCCGAGTGAAACTCCCCTTTCTGTCTATGTTCAACTACACATTAGATCCCTGCAATAGTACAATTTCAATAATACATCTCAGTTTTCTACATGATAGATGTGTAAAATTACAGAGTGGCTATGGTGGAGAGCTTTATCAATAGGAAAAACTGTAAAATTGTGAAAATAAGGTCCTCCTTCAAATTTTTCAGCCTTCCAGTGGGCCGGATTGGAGTCTTCACCGGGCCACTTCTGACCCCTGAGCCTTATGTTTGATACCCCTGCTTAAAATCTTCAAATCCATTTTTTCTGAAGCTATTTTTATAAATAGTTTTTCCTTTCATCTCTTTTTGATATCTGTGACTGACACTGGTTACTGAAGATGTCACTTACATAGTTACATGTATTGCAAAACTAGTCTAGTTGGCTCTCTTCTCATTTCTGACTCTGCAGTTTCAAAGCACTGACCTCTTCATCTGTGAATAGAGCAAAACTCTAATCGATCCTTCCTCCTGTTTGCCTTTTTTGCAGTATAAGCTTCTTTCCTTTCATGTTTATTTTAGTGCTAGAAAGTACAACAGTTGGCACTCTCACATGGTTTGCAGGGTTATCTCCTGCCAGAATGCTAGCGGTTACTAGCCAGCAGTGTGTTACCAAGTGTATAGAAAGCCACAGTGAAACTCAACCTTCAAATTTTATTTCCAGAAGTAGAAAGTCCTTTAGGTTTTTACCTTGAAAAAGAGCATTTTTCATTACTAAGTTGCATTGCTGCCAGTGTTGTGTTATTTTGTTATTTTTTCAATGTCATTGCTTTTATCTTCCTTTAATAATAATAAAAATAAAAAATATATATTTTTACAAAGTAACATTCATGATTTGAATGTCACAGCTTTAGCCTGTCTCAGCCAGTCTGTCAATACAGTGCCCACAGATGTACACTAAAGCTGCAGCTAAGCTAAATGTTTAACTTAGCATAAAAAGCTAAATGTTTAGCTTAGCATAAAACAACAACAGAGAACAGCAGAAACAGCTAGCATGTGTTTGTTTAAAGGTAACAAGAAAGGTTACCAGTACAAGCTTGTTATAGTTAACCAAAATGAAACTTAAAACTAGACCTTTGAAAAAAATAAAGCTTAGCAAATTAACTAAAATAAAATAACAATATAAGGAAAATGTTTGTACATTTGGTGAAATTATTTTTCAAAACTTACCTTATGAAGCTTTTTATTGAGACTTTGGACATGTATTAGACTTTGAGTCAACTGCTCTAAAAAGTTCTGTTTTTAATGTAATATCTGTTCTGCTTTTCTTACATCTTGCCTCTGACATTTGTCCTCCATACACACATAATTACAAGGACTGAAAGTCAAACTAAATGGAACTAAAACCAAAAAGTCAAAACAAAATAAAAATATAAACTAATTAGAATTACAAAACTAAAATAAGTCCAGTTACTAATTAATGTAAGCTGTAAAGTGTTTCCCTTATTTTCCTTTTTCTAGGCTACGGTAACCCTTTTTCTGGTTGTAGTGTTACATTAAGCTTAGCTTTTAGCAAAAAGATGACCACAAATCTCAAACAGTGCCTTTTATTTTGCACACAAACTAACAAAAAGGTTCGATTGTGTTAGATCACTTTGAAACAAACAACTTCTGTACTCACGGCAGCATTCGACTGACTCGCTTCATCCAACATCTCAGTGCTCATTGCCTTCTTCAGCCTGAATTAATAAATTTATCTTTAATTAATCATCTTGTACAAAATGTTAAAAATTCAAATCTTCACTCTCGCTCTCTTAATTCTTTTATCTTTGTAAAATAAATTGTAACTAATTTAGAGTGATAAATAAAACCTGAATGTCGTGAACTTACTTTGCTTTGTCTGTGGACGAACATTTCATGTTGGCTTTTTTCTTGTTTTCTTTGGTTTCGCTGCAGAGCAAGACAAAGGGAACATGTGAGGATCTCAAATCTGACAGTGAAAAGTGACCCTATAAAAATCCTTTCTCCTTTAATCAAGAGTTGTAGGGCTGTGTGTGTCTTATGTGACCTTATCTTTATAGTGAAAGGAACGCTTGAATGCTGTGTTTTTGTGCCTGAGTGGACAGGTAGATGATCAAGCCTGCCTTTGCTTCCCTACTGCTGTTTAAACACCTGCTGGATAATGGCTGTCCTGAGATAACCATCTGCCAGCTGGGGACTTGGGATAACGCACACACACATATAACACCATAAGCCCAGCCAAGGACATTGGAAGACCCGCCTGCTGAGGTGATTCATTCATTATTTGAGGTATTCTCTTTGCTAAATGTCAAATATTTCACCTCAAATGGCACACAATCGCACACACACACACACAGACAGCAAAGTCTGAAGGGACAGATTGGATAGACTCAGCAAAGCCTTCTGCTCCCTCATGTGCGCATCATGTCCCGAATGTGTTGCATGCGTGCTCACACCTCTCCAGGGTTTTCAGTTCAATGGCGTGCTTCTCCATGGCCATCTCCAACAGTTTGGCTAGTCTCTGTCACAACACAATAAGAAGATGGTGCAGTCACAGTAAGGATGAAGCTCCAACTCATGAGACGTGAATAGCTGTGAGTAACAAAGTGAATGAAAATGTTTGCTTCTGTGCAAAAACTGGGGTCAAGCAGATCCTTTATATACAGATTGATTACTATTAGTAACAGCAATCCAGTTTGTGTGTAATTAACAAAGCCTCTGCTTGTCCATGATCCCAAACACACAGCAAGGAGAGCCCACAGAGGGAATAGTGACTACATCCTGAGTCATGGACATTAATCTGAGGTGAACAGGTAAATATATAACAGAGATTTCAGAGTGAGGAGATTAATGGCTGTAGGAGTGACTAGAGCACACAGAGAAGAGTTTGTCTTTCAGGTGTTACTTTTATAAGCCACTTTATACTGTAAGGACAGGATGTGAATATCATACCCCTTTGATGCCTTTTAGAAACACTTCACAACAGTAGGAAGGCAACAGCTCCAAACATTAACATTATAGATCTAGTAATAGTGTTAATGAATAGCATTGTTACCAGATAACTACTTCTTTTAATGTTGGAAACAGGCCTCACAGGTATCACCGTGCAAAATAAAAATAATATTTTATTTCTCAAAGCAGCTTACGTTTAAATAATATCACCGAACGAGTTGATGACGTCTTATCAGCATCCTGATTTTTACTTAAATTGGGGTAAATCATGTCTTAACTGATTTACACTCATGAGCCACTTTAATCAGCCAATCAGATGGCAGCAACTCAGTGCACTAAGGCATGCAAACATGGTCAAAAAAACGTACTCAAGTTCAAACTGAGAATCAGAATGTGGAAAAAATGTGATTTAAGTAACTTTAAATATGGAAAGGGTGAGTATTCCAGAAAATGCCGATCTGCTGGGATTTTAAATCACGGCTATCTCTGTGGTTTACAGAGAACGGTCCATAAAAAAGAAAATATCCAGTGAGTTTTCTGGGTGGAAATACCTTGATGATGCCAGTGGGCGAAGGAGAATGGCCAGACTGTTTTTAGCTGAAATGAAGGCAATAATAACTCAAATAACGGCTCGTCTCAAGCAAGCCATACAGGAGAGCATTTGCAGCCTAAAACTGCACCGGGTGCACTTCTATGAGCTAAGAACAGAAAATGGAGGCTAGAATTTTTATGGGCTCACCAAAATTGAACAACAGAAGATTGGAAAAATGCTGCCTGGTCTAATGACTTTTGATTTCTGCTCCAAGATTTGTTGGTTTGTAGCATAAACAACATGAAAAAACATGGATTCATCCTGACTTGCAGGATGCAATTGAGGCTGCTACTGGTAGTGATGATGGTCTGGGGGGATATTTTCTTTGCACACTTTGTTGCTGACCATGTCCATCCCTATATGACCACAGTGTGATTGGCATGGTTGCTCCTGCAGGATATCGCACAATGTCACAAAGCTCAGATGATCTCAAACTGGTTACTTGAACATAACAGTGAGGGAGTGTGAGGATATGCAGCTGAGGCATCTGAAGCTATTGTGTCATGCTATCATGTCAGTATGGATTAAATGTCTTTTTGAATCTATTACATGAAGAACCTAATAAAGTGGTAACTCTATTCATATAATCAGGAGACATAACTGGAATGTTTCTCTGGACTCATGTTTCTGTCCATCTGAGTGAGTATAACCCGTTGATCTCCTAATTTACTGTCTTCCAGCACACGTAGAAACGATGGCTTTACAGTATTTAGTAATTATACTTTTCTGGCTCATGTTTGGTATTTGGGCAGGTGGAACACAATAGATTTGATTGGGGTTGAAAACAGCTGCCTGCGTCACGTAGCGAGTAAGCCACTGAACAAACACGGTGTTTTGTGAGTCATAAAACCAAAATAATGAGCTGATAAGATCCTGAAATATTCCTTAGAGCTGAGGGGACCTTTCACTTGCAGCAGTAATCATTCGGTTCACTGTTAATTATGACAGTATTGATTAGTGCAGCTTTAAGCACAGTATCTGGCTGCAATGTGTGTAATGTGTTTATTGTCACCTTCAGTGTCACTAACCTCTGTTGCACACTGCTCCTTCTTCTTCTTCATCTGATCATACTGCTCAGCAAACAGTGTTTTTATTTCAGACGTCATTTTTTCCTTCAGCTCCTGCACCCGCTCTGTCTTCCCGTTGGACTCAGGGGTGTTGTCACCTCCCCTGGTGGAAAAATAACACGACACAATAAATCAGTATGTGCGAGGAATACAGTTTATTGACTAACAGCCACTGCCCATCATAGCTGACGACCATGAGCTTCCAGAAAATACTATACAAAATGCTTATTTGGCCTTTAGTAACACTTGGTTTGCTCTGACAGCTCAGTGTGAAACACTGCAGACCTCACACTCATTTTCTTCATCCTCATCTTAATAGTCAATGTCAGCTAGAATTGCACATTAGCTGTAGCTGTATTTCTCATGTTTCTAAATATAGTCTTATTAATCCAAAAACAGCAACATTATTAGTGAGTCGCTATTAATTTGTGGAGATTTGAGCGCTGCTTTGCAGGAAACAGGACTGTCTCCTTCCAGCGGGATAATCAAAAGCTCTTTTGTCAAGCACCCTAGCTAAAATATATAGCTGCAAATTCACTCTGAAAAGCCCTTTGAAAATAAATTTGGGAAGGAAAGCATCCCCTTACTCTTTTTTCTTCACTGAAACCTTCTTCTTGAGGCCCTTGAAAGAGTCGGAGTATTTCTGAATCAGATCCTCGCCTTTTTTCTGATACTTCTTTTCTAATTCTTTTATCTCCTTCTCCTGACGCTTGATGACCTTCTGATAGCTCTTGTGCTGTGTCAGTTCTTCAGTAGTCACAGTCGAAGGCTCTGCAGCACAAACACAAAGGGTTTTTTTTTTTGTGGAGTCTTCTTACTTTTCAGCACTGGATATGCAATTATAATGAATCTATTCAACAAAAAATAACTCTAAATTGTTCTGTATTATCCTTGCCAGAGCGCTTTTATCCAGAGTGTATTGACAAAAGGGAAACTATGATGAGTGCAGCACATGACGTGCTGCAGTGTTACCTTCGCTGCCCGTCTGTGGCTGAGATGAGTCACCTGATCCAGCAGACTCAGTGGTTGCAACTGTTGGAGAGGGAACGGCCGCAGCAGAAGGCGCTTCAGCAGGTTCTGCAGCTGCACTGGCTTCCTCTTTCTTATCAGATGTAGGCTCTGGGTTTGTACCAGACTCAGTGCTTGGTTCTTCTTTGGCTTCAGGAGCCGGTTCAGGCTCCGGGCTTGCTTTGGTCTCCTCGGGTGAAGGAGAGGCTTCAGGGAGGGTTTCAGATGTGGAGCTTCCTGTGTCTGGTGCTGCATCAGCTGGAGCTTTATCAGTTTGAAGCGTCTCTGCCTTGCTTTCTTCCTCCTTTTTAGCTTCTTCTGCACCAGCTGCTGGTGGAGACTGGTCAGTGGCATCAGCGGGCGGTGTAGGTTCGGATGCAGCTTTTTCTAGAAGAGGAAGTGATTAAATGCACTTTCAAAAACACCAGCATTGAGACCAATTGTGTTAGCAGCAGACAAGCTCAAAATCTTTGCAATGCAAGATCTGAAGTGTCACCCTCTAAAGCTTCATTACCTGCAGCAGGGGCTTCACTTTCTTTAGCTTGGTCTGCGGGAGGTTGTGCTCCAAGAGGCAACTCATAGGGAGACACATAGTCAGAAGATGACTGCGGGAGTAAAAGAAGAAAAGGACAGGAACATAACAATCTAGCAAAGCTGGTCATATTCCAGGAACTCAATTAGTGTTGTTAGGATTTACTGGAAATCCAGAGGTATTGCTGATGATGTTTTTTCTTTCTTTTTTTACCTGTTTGGGAGGCTTTGTGGTCTTCTCTGTGCCCTTTGTTGGATTAAATAAGGCATCTGTGAAATCTGCAAAACAAACCATTTTAATGAGTGTACAATGATTTATTCTTAAACCAAACGTAAATGTGGGTACAAAGACAAAGAAGAAAACAAAAATGCTTCCAATCTACATTAGTCTCCTCTTCTCTAACTGTCACTCTGGCAACAAGGATTCACTCGCAGCAGAGGTTTTCTTCTTTTGCAAAAACACAAAGTAAAAAGCTAAGCACCCGCAAAGGCAGCAGGGATGTAGTCCTTGACCTCAATGTACACAAAGAGAGCAGGCAGAGTGAGGGGCATGTTGCTCTCACTGCGCAGGCAGATGTGATGGAAGCCTGCAGGGCATGAAAATAAAACCTTGGTGAAATAAAAGCAAGGCAGCAGCTCGCCTGATGCAGAAGCTGGTTAAAACAAGCTGGCAAATGTTCTAAGGCCTAGAGTGATTCATTGCTTTAATTATGTATATTTTATGAAGTATGAATTCAAATATTCTCAGCTTCGCTGACCTGACTGGATGGCATCAAGAGGGATGATTCTGTGTCCCACGAATTTGCCATTCTCTTCGTGGACAACGATTCTTAAAGATGCCAATTCTGGCAGCAAGATCTAACCATGAAAACAACAACAGATATGTTAGTGACACATCATTTCATTCATTTATTCATCAAGGAGCCAGACTTTCTTGTAATATTTCAAAGTGGTCTTGAGTATGATTTCTCCAGGCTTTCTGAATTTCTTTCAACATTTTTCTTTGGACACCGGCTGCTTTTTAACTCCTTTTCAGTCCTGTCCTTGTACCTGGGCATTTTCAGAGGAATGCTTTTGTGTGTATGTGTGTGTTTGTTAAGATGCTTAACACTGATGTATAAACCATTCAATCATAATACAGGCATCTAACTCAAGGTGTGAAGAGGATGGAGGAGGTCAGGAGAGAGGTGCAACATCTGGTAAGCATCTAAATGGCAAAGGCTTCATTTTTTTTTAGCATAACAATGACCCCAAAGACACAATAAAACACTATCAGTCTTGAACCTTCTTCCCTAGAGCCCGGACTTCCACACTACTAAAGCAGTGTGGGATTGTCTTAACAGAGATCGGAACAAAAGGCAGGCAGCATCCAAAGAAGAGCCCTTCAAGGAGCCTGAAGAACTATTCCTGTCAAAGAGAGTTCAGGCTGTGTCGAAGAAAAATGGTGCTCATACCAAATACTGACTTTCAAGCTTGTTAGAATTGTACAAGCTCTGTTTTTGCCTTCACATCAAAATATGAAGACTGGGGAGTGGCTGAAAACGTTTACACGGTGTTTTATTCACCTTCTCAAAAACAAATGGCTCTTCATTCCACACTGGATTAATGGCGTTGGGTGTCGTGGACCACTTGGTGCGATATTTCTTCTTAGGGTCTCCTGGCAGCCCAATCACTTCCACCTCAACCCCTGTTTTTACATTCTTGTCAGACAGAAACTGCCCTGAATAGATCTATGGAGACAAGTAGATATGACTGGACGACTTATATATACAAGTCTTGACATTTGAACAGCTGGACTCCTATATGAAGCAAATCATGTTTTTATTAAGATATTACACAAGGACAACATGGACAGACTTCCCAAAGCCAAAACAGCCATCTGTTATACACATACTGCACTAATTCTTCATGAGTGTCTCTGCAGGGAATGCCAGAAATGATGCAGAAATAAAGGATGGAGCTTGAAAATCAATTACTCTGACATTCAGCTTCCATAGATAATAGGAGCCCACACTGATGGTTAAAGAAAGAGAGACTCTGTAATAACAGGGTCGTGAACCTGCCTTGATGGTCAGTGTGCTCGCCACAACGGTGTCAATCCTGTCACAGAAAGGGTCAAACTTCTTGTCATTGCGACGCATAACATCGTGCTTGAGGAGGTAGCCCGTTCGGCCGTTGAATTCAAACAGGGCCATGTTGAGCTGCATGGGGAAATCTGTAAGCGAGACACAAACAGGCTATTCCTGCCACTTCTCTTCAGCTTAAAGAGAGGCAGCGAACAGAGGCCTGTGCAGCACAAAAAGGTGCAACACTGACCTGCTGTGGCGAATAAACAGAACAGATTTTAAATGACTAAAACACACAATGTCATCAGTGTGTCAGAAAACTATATTTAAACAGGAACGGTAGACGAATCCAAACATCCACAAAGGGTATTAAGTATATTTCTGAGCATCTTTCAGTGTCATATCTCCATTTTTACCCATCGTCTGGTAGTTGAGCGCCACCATCTGGCAACCAACGTTCCAAAAAGGTTGGGGATTGTAGTTGGAGGAGTCCATTCTTGTTCCTTTGGGGTAAATCCTGCTCATCTGCCTCTTATTATATCTTAGAAAGACGGTTTAGGAAGTATTAATTTATATCTCTGTGTTTTTCCCCCCTGAACCCACTCAACTGAATGCATAGAATATATTCAGGTTTTCATTTTTGTCAAGCACGACAGCATCTGCTGCACTCTTAAAGGATACTCAACAAATTCAACGGCACTCTTGGCGATCATTGCCTCCCCTTTGGTCTCCACAAAAGAAGAGATGACGTAACTCTTGTTTTTCTCTGTGAAGGGAGAAGAAAATGACACGTTACCAAGGTTACATAGAGTTGTACCTGTTTTGTTTGAGTTTAGGTTAAATTCGTTGTTCGCAGACATACTTCTGGCGTTTTCAAAAGAGATGAATTTGTTGGGCTGGATGTAGTTGACTATGGATGACATGGCCTCATATGCTGTTACTTCTTGTCCAGCTGTGCCCTGCGGGGCGTCGAAAGGAGGTTAACTTATATTTGGACTCTCCTGGCTGGAACAAATGATATAAAACAAGTATTTACTTCATCTGATGTCTTCATTTTCTCCTCATCCTGTTCCTCTGTGTCTTCTTGCTCCTCATTTTCCTCCACAGCTGCTTCCGGTTCTGGTGAAACACATAAAAACAGTGTCAGTGACACCTGGAAATAAAATCACTCGTCTAAATCTGGAGTATAACTGAATTTGCCTTGTGGTTTTTCATTTTCATCTTGGTTCTCCGGGGTGGTTGCTGCTGGGTTGGCCTCGTCCTGGGAAGTGGCATTCGGGGCCTGGGCGTTCGTAGCTGCGGCTGCGGTCTGGTCAGCGGCTGCTGCGGCAGTTTTCTTATTCTGTGCCGGTTTCTCGTGGCTGCCCTTCTTGTTCTTGATGAGGATCTTACCCAGGAGCTCAGACGGGCTGGGGATCTGCTGGCCCGGCTTCAGCTGAATGTTAGAGACACAAACGAGAAGTTTAAACAATGACAAAATCGATAATATTCAGAAAGCATGAAACTTATATTCTTGCTTTTGTTTCAGAGGGATTTACATCAAAGTTGTTTAATGTTCAAAGTGTCATTGCTAAATTTAATCAACTTAGTTTGTTTTTTGTTTGGCTGTTGAGCATGAAACAAATGTAGTCTGAGATTTTATTGCTGAATAAAGGAGAGCTGTTAAAAGGCAATGGACCTCATTTATTAACATTGCATATGCACAAATATGTGTAATTTAAACACAAAATATAAATTAAAAATAAAATGAATGGCTGTTATTGACAGGTTAACTTAAAAAGACATTCACATAGTGGACTGTAGGGTATAGCCATACTCCTATTACATCTTCCTATTTTCTTTGCTATGCAGTTTTTATTTATTATCCTGGGCTGTGTTTTGGAGAGACTGTTTATTATTTTAATTAACAGTAAAATACAATAAAACTGTTATTATTTATTTATTCACCGTTTTTTTTATTTTTGCCTTTTGGTCAATTTTCAAAAACATCATACTCCTCCAAATTTTCTGAATTACAATTAAATTTAAAAAAATGAAAACAAGAAAAAAGAAAACAAAATACTAAATTGAAAGGTGCAGACTTTAATCTTTTTCTTTTACACATAATTGACAATAATAGCTATTATTTTTAGTAGTAGTAATAGTAGAAGAATTCGTTTTAAAAGCTTGTGTTTAATTTTCCTAAGACAGTCAGGTCGTCATGTGATCATATGCATGGTCACAGGGACTGCTTGACCTTTTAAAACAAAAAAGCAGCCAAGCATCTGGATGCATCAAAAACCTGAATGCATCCTCTACATTAATGTTGCATTCACTGACATTACCTCAGTTCAATAATTTAGCCCAAATACCATCATGAAAGCTGACTTTATTGCCTGCACACTGATAACAACCTGGATGGTCACTCTCCCATTTAGCTTGTTGCCTTTACTTAAACCCTTTTTTTTTAAAAAAACATAAAATTAACAAAATTCAAAATAAACATTTTTTTTTTCCATTCTTCAGAAGTTGAGGCCTGGATTCAAACTGTCTGCTGACCTTTCTAAAACACTGGTTTTGTCCCTAATACCATCTGAGATAGTTAAACAGACACTGCCTCAGGAATATAAACACACGCAGGCCTAAGAGGAGCAGACAGACTTTGTTTCTGGGAATCTGAGAGGTTCGTACAGCAGATACAAGACAGAGGACAACAAACACGCCAGTGAAACTTGAACTTTGCCATTTATTCCCTTTATGTCGTTGTGATTAAATAGCGAAACTCATCCGAGTCACCCAGCGTAGCATGATGTGGTCTGTTTAACAAATCCCCCCCATCTAAACTTTATCTGTTATTTTGACAGCTGGCTGTGCTGCAGCAGTGTACTCACTCACAGGGTATTTGTCCAGTGGCTCTGTTAACAGGGCATCACCAAATATGGTTTTGCAGTAGTTGGCCATCTTCTCCTGCTGTTTCACCCTGGAAGAAATCACATTAATGCCTGTTATTATTCGTGATAAGTGCATCAGAACAGCAGCATTAATGGCATGTTATGACACGGCTTTATTTAAAGCTCGGCTCTTACGAGTCAACGTGGTTCTCGAAGGAGAGGATAACGGGGTACTGTGAGGTCTTGAAGGCGCTCTCTGCAATAGCCTCTATCACGTCCTGTCAAGTGTCACAAAAAGAGGCCTCTTAGTTGGTATTTTATAAAAGTGGATTTTTACTTTTGACTTGCCTTGAACTTAAATTTAAAGAAATGAAACTGGCAATAGCACATTAGAAAACTTCAAGAAGTTCATGAGACACAGTGCAAAAAAGAAACAAGCTCACTAAAATGAAAATTATAAAAACGTGAACATTGTATCAAACTGCAGAGGTGGTTTTTGCAGAGGCTGTGATGTCAGTGAACTGAACCTGGGCGTTGTGCCTCGGCCCCCTGGGACTGTTCATCTCCTGCTGCCCTTATATGGAAGTGTTGAGTGTAAGAGAATGGCCTATCAGTGTGTTTGTGTGTTACTGTGTACTTACACTTTCTTGTTTCGAATGTGCTCTTCAGCATGAATTAAAGATAAGTGTGAGCAGCTTTTTGGTGTGCAAGAAGCTTAGATGTTGCACATTCAAGATGTGCTGGCAGGAAAATGGTGACGGTCATTTACTTGGACTCAGGCGTCGCTTTTTGATCACAAATTTTTAACACCAAAAAATAAATGCTAGAAATTTGAATATTAAATTTGTTTATCGTTACCATTCCTTTCTGTAAAGGCTGCGAAATATTAGAGTGGACCTTTTATGTTTTTCCTTATCTTTTATACTACATAGAAGACATGAAAAGATAATAACGTAGGTATACTTAACTACATCAGCTCTATACACTGGTGGATGGTCATTAGTTGTGCCCAAAAACTTCCAGTGACCCCAAAACTCTAACATTTTAGCACAACATTAAAAAGGTGGGAATATTTATCTATGGTCATCTCAGCTTTGAACAATAGCTGAATCCAGCGGGAATGTGAACTGTTGCAGAGGAAAACTTTCAAATACTTGGAGGGTGGGAGACTGAGGGCACATGAGTATGTTTAACAACCTTGAACAGGATCTCAGTGGTCATGGTGAAGCCGTGAGTAATGATGGGCTCTTCATCTGGAGGTTTACCCTTCCAGCAGTCCAGCTCTAGGCAGCGGCAGCCGGCGAGCAGACACTGGCGGTACATCTCTGGAGAGGACACGCCCGAGAACTGACCAGCTGCACAGGGAGAGAAAAATGAAAAATAAGGCACATACAGATTGTTAAGCAGCATCTTAAAGAAATCACATCAATTTCTCTTTTTTTTCTGACCTGTTAGGTATGTGTTGTGTGACGACTTGATGAAGTAGTGAGGTATGGGTTGGGTCATGTCTTGACACTTGGCCAGACTGTCTTGCATGACCACTGTTGTCTCTGGACCCATCAAGTAGAATAAAAGACCTTCTGGAGAAATCAAACCTGAAGATGGGAACAAGAGACCATTTGAAGCAAAAACATACGGAGGGTGATTGTGCCCATCATTCCATCCTCAGCATAGCAAAGTGACCAAGGCTGAATCTCACCTCTGTTAGAATTATTGGACAGGGGTTCATACTTGTCAATCAGTGCCTTGATCTGGTCTTGCCGGAGACGCGGAAACAGTTCCTCATTGAGCCGAGAGTCTCTCTGTTTCTCGTTGAGGAACTTGGTGAAATTCTCCTTCGTCATGGTGGGTTTGGTGGAGCTGGAGGGCGGGGCACAGCGAGACAATCACATCTTGGACTTGCATTTACTTCAGGCTGCAGTGTTTTGCCTGAATATTATTACCTTTGTTTCTGATATTACTTTGACTAAGATATTCATTTTTATTCTCTGTCTGCGCTTCACTGCTGTATGGGTTTGGATGCATGCTCGCGTATGTGCAACTAATTTATGCAACTTATGATTGCACTGCTGTCCTTCTTGGCCAGGACACTCTCTTAAAACAGATTTTTTTCATGATTAAATACGAGTAAATAAATAAATAAAAGCATCAGCAATGCCCATAAGGTTCCTCATGCCCATCACGGCCAATTTCCTGCCATTTTAGCTCAGGCAAGGCTGCTCAGGCATGAGCTGGAGTGCAGACTGGCAGCACAAGACCAGCATATTACATGAGGCACCTCTAACTTTAGTTTGTCAAACTAGAATAATTTTTGCTTCATACATTTTGAACAGACAATGACATAATTTTTGAAACGAGTAGATTTCAATGCCAGATGAAGAAGGTTTACCACTAATCATCAAATTTATTAATATTTTTTTAATTTTTTGCAGTAACAAAAAAGTGCAATAGCAAACTAATTATGAATAAAGCATAACTTTAGGTGTGTGAAATTCAGGTTGTACAATGATCAGCTAAGGACACTTCTACATGTTACTCACTAGGAAGTGAAGATCTCATAGATCTCAGGCCGAGGACAAAGGTGTGTCATAAAGCTCCTGAAGGCAGTCTCAGTGAAGACATCAGGCTTAATGGTGTCATACTGATTTTTTTTAATTGCAAAATTAAAAAGAGCAAAACAAATGTGCAGACGGATTGTCAGAAAACTGCAAAAGGTTTTCATTAAGTTACATAAGAATAAAGTCCAAATTTAAAATGTATTTCCACTCGACAGGAGATTTATTTTCTGACCTTTCCTTTGGGGAGCTGTGCTGCTGCCAAAGCACTTTCTACCCTCTTCTTATCCGCAGGGAACATCTTGTAAATACTGAAAAAAAATAGTGAACCACTGAGTAGAAAACACGGGTATCTACTGTACAAATGAACCAGCATGTGGTTGTCCTGAAACTTACTGTTTCACTGGGATCTTCCCATCTTTGTTGGTCTGAAGAGAAAGCCGGACATATCTAAGATTTAATAGTATTTCCATTAGAATTCCCAGAGCACGTGTTATCCAGCGCATGATGTGATTGCATGGTATTATGTTCCCTCATCATCTAGAAGCCGTAGATTACATGATGATGTTCACTTACATTTTATCCAGGAAGACCTGCCTGCACGCGTTGTTTCTTGCGGCGTTGTAAGCGGTCGCGAGAATGTCGTCCGCCCAGTTCTTATGTGCATTTTTTTTAATTCACAAAAATAAACAGAGGTGCTGCATTAAATTCGGTGTCTGCATGAGCTTGGCTTAAAAGGTCATAAGCGTCTATGCACAAGCTCACCACTAGAGGGTGTTGATACGGAGTTAGGTTAGGAAATGAGAGCAGTGAATGTTGTATTTGAACAAAGCACTATTGAGATTTCATTACAGCAGATTAAATCCGGATGTTGGAGTCACAGAGTCTAATTTAGACTGAAAGGGCAGGGTTGGAGGGGTTGAGAGGGAGAAGAAGCAAAGGCTCCAGTGGTATAAGGGCTAGAGGCCTATGGCTGTGTTTGAACAGTCAAAGGGGAACAGCTACTACACAGATACAGCGGTTTATTACCTGTGTCACTTTTTCCTTTGAGGCAAAGAAGTTATGATAGGTCAGGTTCACCATGTCTGGACCCGAGACAATAGTTAGGGTTTTTGCGAGATGATTGCTGTCCGGGAAATCCAAATTAAACACATTTCGGACCTTTGGGTGCTGTGGACAAAAAAAAATGTATTAATTCATGTTTTAGCTGACTGAAAAAATCTAAATCTGCAGCACTTTGCTGTCTGCACAGATTGGATGCCTGAAAGGTGCTTCGACACATGCAAATATGCTGACCAGCATATGCAAACATATGCACGACACAATGAGAGTCGCGCACTCGCGTACATATATGCACACACACAAACACCAGAGCACAAGCACAAATGTGCTGCCTTCCTGTGCATGATGCTCTACAATCACCTCTCTATGCACGCCTGACGTCAGCATTGGAGCAGCTTTCCCAAAAAGTCCTAAGGGACCCAAAGAGGAAGATGTGCTTTCAGCAGCACCCCATCTGTGATGATGCATTCTCCCTAAGGAGAACAGATTTTTCAGATTTCCCTCCCGTAAGGGATGATGACAGCTGCATAATGCAGCTCTCTGTGGAGGCCAGTGAGGAGTGGGAAAAGAGACGAAACTACAGCTGACAGCTTTGGAGCTCACTCGAAACTCGCTCACAGAAATCTCCCGCCATGACTCAGCCTGTCGTAGGGTGTGTGTTTATGTTTGTTTGCGTGCCAGTGCATCTGTGTGTTTCTGTAGTGGAGGAGTAGCCTGGGTTCATGTGTCCATGGCGCTTTTTTTTTTCTTTGCAATGCAAATATGTCTGTCAATATTAATGGGCAAACAAAGGACTCGGCAGATATATTTGCATGCTTGCAGAGATTCCTCCACACGGAGCACAATCATTAAGCTCGATTAAATCAAAGTGAATGCCACAAATTAAATAATACAAGGGGACTTACTTTGGGAAGTTTTGCATATTTTCCTGTTCTGGTATCTCTGATTGTAGCAACATCCAGGAATGTTGTCTCCTAGAAACAAGAGACAAACAATCATTGTAGATACTAAATTCAACATGTAGGCACCGGTCCAGATATGGATTAGATACAACTCATCCTTTGGCAAAGTAGAAAAAAAATATGTCACACATCAGTAAAATGTGAATAATATCACAGTAATAAACAAGCTATTTAAGGCTGGGGATATTGTATTGCTGTTTTAACCTATAAATGAGAAAATAAATGCCAAGTTCATTCTGATATTTTAACAAAGTAGTTTTCCATGTTCACTTTCAAACAATACATCTGTAATAGCAGCAGTGATGGGGTGGTCATGAAACGGTAAAATGTTGATGAGAGCATGGTTGCTTAAAAATACTGCATGCTGATCATGAGGAGGGTCAGCGTGGCAGAGGGAGCTATTACATTTTTCTCCTGTTATTACACGGAAACAAATTATGTGGTTTTAGGGGAAACTGTGACATTTAGCTATGCATGTTTCCCAGTATTATAGCTAATACTGGTGTAATTACAGAATTATTACCTGGTAATAACTAAATCCCTGTTATTATTGATCCGCAAAGCTCTACTTAAGGATTTTTGATATTATATAAATGTATTCTCTTTTTCATTATATTTGTTTTATTTTAAACATGTATTAACATTTGCACAAAGACCAGCGTTATTACAATTTTGCATTTTTCATTAGTTTTTTATTAAATTTGGTTTCATTTGTTTGACTTTACCTGACTCGATTTATTTTTTTCCTTTTTCCATTTTGTTTTGTTTTCATCTAAGGCGCATCATCAGGGGGAACATTTGAGAAGCTATTATGAAAGACATCACAACACAATGTGAAGAATATGTAGACATCACAGTCACAATAACCATATGATTTCCTATATCACTTCCTCCTGCTTCTAGCTGTGGTGACCAATATGACCAAATTAGGGGGGGGGGGGGGGGAAGCAAAGACATTTCTTTTATATTATTTAGTTTTTTAAGCACCTTTAATTTTTTTCAGTCCACATTTGCTTTTTACACCTATTTTATCTTAAAATTTAGTATTGGTTAACTGTGGTAACACATTTAAAGGAGACCTTGACTGTTTAGTGAGAAGAGAGAGACAGAGATGAAGGATAAACAGTCACCTTCACTGAGTGCATCACAGTCCAGCTGCACAGCACAGCAGGATGGTGAGCCCACATCAGCACTGATCAATAATCTATACGGGCTGCTGAGGCCAGAAGGTGGTGAATGAAGCGCTTAGATATCCCACACCTTTAGCAGATCCTAATCACATACATTTTACTCACAAATCTGAATGCTGCTGGCTTTTCCCCACCTTGCTTTGGTTAATCCAGTAGACGAAAAACCCTTTTGGATCCATCTTCATGGTGACAGGAACGGTTTTCGTTGAGTCCTTGATAGAGACAAAATTATTCAGTACTTCTTGTATCAAGCTGATTGACAACAGTAGTCATCTAAGGGTAGTGTGTATCGTAAGATGAAGACCGTACAACATTATAGAGGAATAGTCTTTGACGTGGTTCGGGTAATTGTTTGAGATGGAACACGTGAAACAGAGATGCTTTTTGGTGATGTGCCGATACTGAACCTGATATTTAAACTGCATTTGTAGCTATATTTAAGTTATTAAATAAGAAATTAATGATTAGTGTTTTAAAAACAGATGAAAACCATGGAATTTCACAGAAAAGGCTGTATTGCTCACAGGAGAATGAAAATAAGCAACACTTACTGATGTATATTTAAACTCCTAATCACTTTGGCTAATATTCAGGAATCAACAGCTTAATTTTTTTTCAATATATACTCACCTCTGACCACTTCGTAAACCTTTCTCCTTTGACCAGGTAATCTTTGATCTCTGGAGGATCCAGAAAGTATCTTTTCTTATTCATTTTGTCCTTCTAGAGTGGACTTTGTTCCAGTTAAATAGCCTATTATTGCTAAAATATATCCACTATCTGATTATCCAACATGGTCAGAACTATTAACCAGCTTATTCCAACACTAGCAACCAAAAGGATGCACTAAACTGGAACTCAACTGACCTGCCTGTGTCCAGGACGCACCCAGGAAAATATGCATTGCAAATTAAGATGAAAAAAAAGAAAAGAAAAAAAAACAGGACTGAAGGTTAATCTGTTGGCCATAGATTTACAGTTTATATGTGTAAGATAAAGGTTACGTAAGTATATGAGAAGATTCTGTCATTCACTTAAAGTAAAAGCATTCACGTGTTTATAAAAAAAGATAAAATAATAAAAGGCACTAATTAGATATTTAAAACTCTTTTTTCAACATACAGCTCCTCCATTAACTGTTGCTGTGACAACAATAACTGAAATTGCTTTCTACTGAGGAAATAGTTCCTTTAAAAAGTGATAACAGAATAATCCTCTGGCTTCTAAAAAAGCCCCAAATGAATTCATAAGTGTTTAAATGGCAAGACACAACTGGAGACAATGAGGATTTGCTTTTCTTTTAGCTTCCATGAATTGACACTTGGTTAGTTAATGAGTTCCTTCTTTACACAATGATATTGAGTTGTCATTATTTATATCAGCATATCAGATTATGTATGCCTGCTACTCAAACTATAGTTGAAGCAGCATCTGTTGCACTAAGTGTTTGGTTATTTCTGCTATATGTTGTAAATAAATGCCTGATCTGATCACACTAGTTCTTAATTTTGCATTATCAGTGGAATATTTTATGAAATTGTGACCTGTCCAGGGTCACGGTGTCATTTATTACTCAGGGCCAGACAGTGCTGTTTCAACAAAAGATCCCGGCCCATTTGGATAACATTCAAATAAACCTTCAGACAGCGCAATATCTGATGCAAACAGTCAGCCACTGAAGAACCAAAGAAGTGACTTCTGGTGAACCAACCACAGGATCAGTTTATTCAAGATACTGGTGATTTTAATGGGGAAATAAAACCTTTTAATGAAAAACCGCTATGCACAACCTTATCAAACTCACATCACAGCTGGCCACCTCGCTCCCATACCGTACCATACCATAAAACACTGCAATGAAAGCAGTCATTACAAACAACCCCCATTAGATGTTTGTTAGAGCAGGGCTTGTCACACCCGTCACGTGTAGAAACTTGTGCTGACGCTCATCCTTAGAAGCAGATTGGCTGTCGCAAAACAAATCATTTTCACCTCTGCAGCCAAGCCACTATAATGTAGGTCATTTTTCCACTTTGTATCAATGTAACAAAACCATAATGTTAACTGTAGACTTGGCATGACACATAATAGTCAATCACCTCAAGGCGCTTTATAAGTTAAAGACACTAAAACAATAGAGAAACCCCATCAATCAAACAACCCCCTTTAAGCAAATGGCCTGTATTTGTATAGCGCTTTCCTCAGTCCCTAAGGACCCCAAAGCGCTTTACACATTCAGGGTAAAGCGCTGAATGTGTATCACCATTCACACACTGGTGATGGCAAGCTACATTGTAGCCACAGCTACCCTGGGCCACACTGACAGAGGCAAGGCTGCTGGACCCTGGCGCCACCGGGCCCTCTGACCACCACCAACGGGTGAAGTGTCTTGCCCAAGGACACAACAACCGAGACTGGCCGAGCCGGGACTCGAACCGGCAACCTTCCGATTACAAGACAAACTGCCAACACTTCAGCCACGATTGCCCATCGCAAGCACTTGGAAAAACTTCCTTTTAACAGGAAGAAACCTCCAGCAGAACCAGGCTCAGGGAGGGGCACCTATTTGCTGTGACCAATTGGAGCCGATGGCTAGCACCACATTGGACTTCATTTTGCTTTTAAAGTGTCTGTAATTGTTTGTGGCATATATTCAAGACGGTGCCTCAGAGACAAAACATTCCTCAGAGATTTTAGTCCATGTTGACGTAGCAGCATCACACAGGTGCTGCAGATTTACTGGCTGCACATCCATGATGCAAATCTTCCTCCACAACATCCCAAAGATGCTCTATTAGACTGAGCTTTGGATTGAATGTGGAGGTCATTTGAGTGAGCTCATTGTCATGTTTAGGAAACCAGTTTGGGATGACCTGAGATTTGTGACATGGCGCTTTATCCTGCTAGTAAGCAGCCATTAAAAGATGGGAACACTGTGGTCATAAAGAGATGGATGACGGTACTCGGGTAGGCTGTGACATTTAAACAACATTTGGTCCTAAGAGGCCCAAAGTGTGCCAAGAAAATATTTCCCCGATTGCCCCACACAATTACACCACACACAACCTGAACTATTAATAAAAGGAAAGGTGGATTCATGCTTTCATGTTTCATGTTCCTGCTGTTTAGTCCAAATTCTGATCCTACCATCAATTTTGCAGCAAATACAGACTTTTTAAAAAAGAAAATCTTCTATTGTCCAATTTTGATGAGTCCATGCAAACAATTTCCTGTTACTGAGCGTGCTCCTGTAGACCATCTGCTTCAAGGTCCAATGTATGACGAAGTGGTTACTTGAGTTATCACTGCCTTCCTATCAGCTCAAACCACTTTTCTCTAATCTCTGGCATCAACGAGGCATTTCCACCCCGAAAGATGGCCTTTTGGGAAACTCCCAGTAGATCAGCAGCTCCTCAAACACTCACAGCAGCCTGTGTGGCACAAACAACCACGCCAGTTGAAGCTATACCATCCTGAGGCTCGTTCAGCATGTGGACCACCTCAACATGCCCAAATACACCGAGTGATTGCCTGATTACATATTTGTGCTAATTAGCGGTTGGCCGGATGTACTTAACAAGGTGTCCAGTGAGTGTATAATAAACAGCGGGTACTTGTTATATAATGTGTTCATTTATTTGTTTTTAAGTGCTGTGCGATTTATGCTGAAAACTGGATTTTACTCGCTTGTTAAATCTGTCGCTTCACCTTTTTCACCTTCCCGGAGGACACTAGCGATGACAAACTCGGGTCGCTGTCCATTGTGCTGAAATGGCGCGTTGTAGAGCAACCAACAGGTACATCATAAGCGGCATGAAAGTCACTCGTTACGTATGGGTCTGGCTACGAGTTTAACACGTGATTACGTAAGACATCAACATAAATGAAGCCCCCCTCTCTATGATTGCTCGGAGCACATGGACTACCATCCTTTCCACTCGGGTGAACGCAATGAAGCTAAAACACACGGTTGACCGTGTTCATCCCCTCCGCAACATCCTGTTCTCCGTGTGCACTTCTCGCGTGCTGATGTGAAGGAGATGTCGTTGTTCTTTTTGTTTTTTTTAGGGTTTCTGCTCGGGTTGCTGCACAGCTGCTGCTTCTTTAAGAGCCACCACCCGCCCCCTCTCCTGTATTTTTAGCTGAGCCAGCCACTTCATTTGCTGGATAAGACAGACAGTTGTGTACCGTATGATCTCACTTAATCGTTTTAATAAATGACATCAAATAGTGTACTGCGGATTCGCCGTGGGCCTGCGGCCAGCTGTTCCTTGGAAACCTCGCACAGGAGGAGGAGGAGGAGGAGGGGGGACATTTGTCCCGCCGCTGTCGGATGCTGAAACGCGCAGTCAGTCAGCCTGTGGATGCTTGATGTCCATTATGAAACGCAGTGCTGCGCTGGCTGTACAATATGAGGCGCAGTTCCTCTGAGATCAAATGAATTACGGGAAATCTGTTTAGGTGCAACATCTTCCTGTGGCGCGGACAGTTCAAGGTGGTCCAGCATCTTCCCCAGGAGCCTTCTGCTTCCTCTTCTCTTGGACTGTGGATAACATAAAGCCTTCAAGACGGAGGGGGTGGTGGAGCATCGAGGAAAAAACAGGGGCAATATGAGAGAGCGGGACTTCATGCCCAATATGGAGAGGGGCAAACCTGCTACTTATACGGGGGACAAAAAGGCTAAGATGGCTGCTAAGACTAACAAGAAGTGGGTGAGACTAGCCACTGTTTTTGCATATGTGTTGTCTGTGTCCTTAGCAGCCATTATCCTGGCAATTTACTATAGCCTGATCTGGAAGCCAACCAGCGCATCCTCTTCTGCTGGGAAGCCGGTGGTGCCCACTCCGACTGCAAACATCTCAACTAACATCTCCACAAACGACAACATGACAGAGTGGAACTCTACGCAAACACGGCTGTTATCTCTCAACCAGACCAGGCAGGTCACAACCCCGCACGGTCCGGCGATTCAGTGGGGTGACAGAGCGGAGAGAGTGGCGGTTTCCCCGCGGGGTGCGGGAGCAGAAATTGCGCACTCGCAGCAGGAGGAAGGACTCTACGCGTCTTCCCACGGTCACACGAGCGCGGAGAGGTCGGGCGCTTTGGGTACAGAGACGCAAGGGTCTTCTCAACCCCGCGTGAGCCACTACATCTCGTCGAGCACCGCGAGGGAGTCTGTCGCTGAGGACAAGGGGGAGAGGGAGTCGCGCGGGGTGACAGAAAAGCGCGAGCCCGAAGACGCTATCACTCTTCCTCCGACCTGAACGGCGAGCCGAGGTGGCCATGGAAGAGACTGGTCGGGCCTAATCCCCATCACCACACCATCCTTAGGACCCCCCCCCCCATATTTAAAACAGCTACCCCCCCCCAAAAAAAGGAGTGTTTTACATTCTCAGTACCGCAGGTCGGATAACTCACGTCTTTCAAGTGAATTTGCAGAGCCCCGTATGGATACTGAACTGCACATGTTAACAGACATCTTGCTTTTATTACCGAGAAAAGAGGAGAGCTCCTCCGTGGACCCTGTCCCCCCTTAACTATGCGTTTCCTTTTTCTTTTGTTTTAGGCCATCTGTATGCCTTAAATCAGTGTGTGTCTACTTTACCTCGGACAGTTTCTGAGGCCACTAACCTGCCTGTATGTGTGCAACACTGATATATATATAAATATATATACACACTCTTTCCTATTCATTTAACAATATATATTGTTAAACGAATAGGAAAGAGGCTCCAGAGATGCGTTTTGCAGGACCTAAATATGTCTTGCAGGCATACAGCTCCTCACATCACTGCCATTCTTCAGCCAGTTTAAATCAATACTACATTATTGCATTTTTAACACATAGGCCGTTTCTCCTTTCATGGATTAAACCCAGGACACCAAGTAGAAGGACCTACGTTATTGAGTTATGCTCAGGTATGTGCATATAACCATGTAAATGTATTGTGTATTTGGTTGTGTACATATAAGGCAGGCATACATCTTTGGGCCTTGACTTAACTTTTAGCATAATTAGATGATTTTTATTAAAGCTATAGTATGTATGATAGGAGGAACTATATCACAAGGTTACAAATAAACATCCTAAAATGATTCATTTCTATGGTTTTATAACAGATGTATGTAACTCAAGAATTAGTCACTGACATTATCCTGTATGTTACCAATATTTTATTTATTTAGAGCCATAATGGATACTATAGATTCAAATAAATGATAGTTTTTTCCTAACATCTTACACTGGGTTTTATATAGAGAGTTATTTACATGAACTCTTTGGAGTGCAAGTATAATTATTGATTGATATGAAGGCGTAGGTTCGACAGAAGTAACAGCAGCGCCGGCACAAAGAGGACTCAGTTTAGAGTCAGTGTTTGTTCTTGGGGTTTAATCAGATTTGGGCTCTTTGAATCACCTGAGTGAACCGTCCAGCCTGTGATCAGAGGGACTGTCGGCTTTTCTCAGAGAAAGAGAAACCTTCACCTCGCAGTCTACCACAGTTTTGGTGTGCTGCAGCTCTCACTGAAACCACTTCACACAGTCACATGTGGTGAACTATGAAGTGGAAATAAGACCAACCACCCCATGCGCTCTCTCAGCAGCATGTGAGGGAGGTGTATTGATTTGCGAGCTCTGTTGTTACACTGTACAAAAGAGAGAAGAACACATTACACAATGCCGCTTGGTGCTATTTTGATCCAGCTCCCTCTGAAAAGGCCTATTTGGCTGAAAGGTTTCCGTGCTGGCTGTGACCAGCGTCACTCACTATTGCACCGAAAATAAAACCACTTGATTTCCTCCGTGCAGCCAGTACCTCTGTAATAATGTAAACGGTGATGACATGCACTGTTTTCTTAATGTGACAGATTTGCAGAACCAGAAGCTGAGGTATGTGTGCCGCTGTGCTAAATGGGAAGCCCATTCATCAGGGGAGACAGCAGACAGCAGACACACACACACACACACACTCATACACACACAATCACAAAGCAAGCCTTGTGTACAGGAAGACAACAGAGAGTGTATAACTCAGTGACACTGGCCTCAGTTTATAGGATGACTTTGGCAAATGTGTTTCCAGTGCCTCTTATGGCTTTGTGATATATGAAAGGAGCAGCGTGTGGCCTATTGATGAAGGAGTTTATCTGTGGTGACAGTTATTGCAGAAAGCTACATCTGAGTCAGGACACAGCATCTGACCTCATGACTCTTGAACCCCCCCTCACCGAGGTAGATGATCACATTATCTAAAGTGAAATCAGTCACATGTTACATAACAGTGTGATATGAGAATAATTTGTCTTGTGACTGAAATCAAATAACGGTTTGCATGACCACAGGAAAGTGAAACTGCAGCTATTAAATCATTAATACATATGTATATATATATATATATAAAGCTGTATATATAATTACTATTACTGCTAAAAGCCTGAGGAGTATATGCATAAAACGTTGGTAAGAAGAAAAGGAAATTGTTTGATAGTGTCCCCCTTTTCTCTAGAAAATTCTCTAAAAATGTATTTTAAAAAACTTGGCTTTACTTTTTCTCTATTACTGAACCCAAATAGCTTTCATAAAAACAGTTTAACTACTGGACCCAGTGCACAAACCCTTTCTATGTCACATTATTGTCAGGTATTGTCACACTCCTTTCACTCTGTGGAGTTAGTCTATCAGTGCAACAAGCATGTTTTTAGGGCCACCCCTGTGCAATATGCACAAATATATATGGTGGGGGGCGGGGTTAAAAAAAAAGCAGACTGCTTAACTGACTCCAGATGATAGGCAGTTGTTTCAAGATAGCATTTCTTCAACACATTCCCTTCATTCTTCTCCTTAAGGAAGTTTAACTGCATGAACTGCTTTAAAAGCTCTGTTTCTTTGTTGGTGCTTTTGTTTCTATTTAAGTTAACTCCTGTATCAGTAATCAGAGGGAAAATAGCTAATTTTGTTATTTCAGGCATCTTCAAAAACTCACCCATCTATTGTTCAAACTTCTGTTTACAAAGGTCAGCCAATCAACTTGGACCACATGAAGCTGCCACCATAAGTGATCTTTTAACACATTTAGGTTTATCAGACGTTCTGCAGATGAATGTCAGAGTGGTACTTAGTGTTTAAAAGGCTCACAAACATCATTTTGCATGGTGAATGCTAAACACCCGGTTAGTCCCAGAGACCTTTCCAAAAATAACCTTAGGGAATGAAAGTTCCATCAATGCTGCATTTAAGCAAGACACCATCACAAAAGATAGGAGATGCTGTTTCGCAGTAGTGACAATGAGAAGGAAGAAAACAAGAGCTTTCTTCAATTAACAAAAGGGCAAACGTGTGGCTCTATTAGGAGCTGATGCAAAAGGAAAATGAAGCTGTGTAGGTAAAAAGGGACCAGCTGATTCAAACAATGTCACGAGACTAAAAAAGAAGAATCCACCAGAGGTTTTTAACTAGATTTATTGCATGATGCTAAGCTGACCTCAGATCTGTATGACAAACAGCATATGTGCACCTTGTCGACCCAGGCCTCTTGTTTCCAGGCCAGGAGAAAGAGGAGGGGCGAGGGCACTCTCCTTGATCCTTTATCACGGCAGCTGCCGAGGCGTGGTTGTTACATGCTTAACTATGACCGGGCTGGAGGGAGATGATGAACAAACCCAGCGGAGGGAGGTTGTGTTAGGGTCGCAGGTCCAGACTCGACATCACTTCCGCTTGACCGACATCCATCAGCTGTAATGAAACACCTCGAGAGCCTCCGACTGTTAAATCACTGTTAAAAACCTTGGCTAATAGGAGGTGTTGCTGACACGAGCAGGAAACCAAAGGAGCGCTTTATAGACAACAAACAACAGTTTCACACAGTTTTATATTTTGATGCACATCTTTGTCTGTAACCACAGACAAAGGTCAATAAGTAACAGATTACATCTTGTTTGCTTCATTTGTACAAAAGGTTGTGTTTTTTTAAGGAGTGTTTATGTTTTATTACCTGGTACTTACTGGGACTTCAGGAAGTTACTGATCCCATTCAGGAAACTTTCCCATAAAAAAAACAAAAACAAAAAAACCCCCACAATCTTGTTCCCACATTTCAGCTTTCCCATAAACTAAAGTTGCCAAACTGAATGGAGTGAATCAGCAGCAGGTATACCAGCATGTTGCTGACTGATAGATAAGTGGTATTGATGCTTAGGTGTAATTGTATTTGCCCGGAAGAACTAGTAGAAGTACTGCTTTAACCTCTGTGAAACAGCCTGGAGTAGCGACTCTTTTCTCATCGGCAAACGCCAAACCAAAGCACCAAAACAAAAGGGTGTTGTTGCAAACCAAAAAAGGATGACAGGCTTCAACATCACCTTGCTTTAAAGCTGCTTGGACCAAATGTTGATCTCTCTTTTTTTTAATTTTCCTCAGGATAGCAAGCCTCTCTCCACTGCAGAGCACAGCTGACATAATCCCACACTGCACTTCAATCCTCTAACACAGCCTACAGGACTCATTTCCATAATATCAACACTCCCACTTGTGTGTGCTATTGTGTCAAACCCTCCAAACCATTAGTTAGCTTATAGCATTAAAGTGATCCAGAAGTGTTGCTATTTTTTGTGCTCGTGTGTTAAAAAGTAAAAACAGCGTACAGCAGGTCACAAGCTCAAAGGCCTCAAAGGTAGAGCGCTGCCATGGAGACAGACTTGTGAGGAGATAATTAAAACAGTAGCACCTATGGGATCCCACCTGCAGGGCTGAGAGGAAGCTGTTTCTAATGCAACAACTCTTCAGAGAACTCATGTGAAGTTAATCAAATTAAACATGAAAGCAGAGTCTGTAGGCAAGAAGTCAAACTGTATGGACCGTTGGTGCTGCAGCGTGCCGTCTTTATCGCACTGGTCCTCCGATAACGTATTAAGAGTGACGAAACAAAAGAAAAACCAGCACGCAACAAATTCATCGACTACTGCGTGTTCGCTCAGGTGCACGAGTAAAGTGAAGTGAACAGGGTGACAAAACGATGCCAGTCGGAGCCTTTGAAACACAGAAAATCTTTATTCATGTGGCGTACGCTTCGTTCCGAGCGGTTCAGCAAATGAAGTCATGTTGCACATGGACTCAATTTAGAGTGAGCACTCAGAGCAGCAAAAAGGCTGGGGTCACACCTCGAAATGCAGCACACACGCATACACAGGCACATCTAATTACAACAGTGCGTGAAAACACGGGGGGGGGTACTCGCACACGCCCCGCCAACCAACTCATCTCACCTCAGAAACTTGACATTGAAGGAAGGTGACAGTGCAGATGTTAAACAAACTGAATGAACACGGACTAAACACTTACATATAAAATGCTCTATGACTGATTTTCCTCCACTACATGAAATCCCACAGGGAGATTTAAAAAAAATACTTCAAAGGGAATCAGTGACCTGTTTTTCACACAGATGTTTCCTTCTACTGATAGATTGCTATCCACATATAATACAGAATAAGGCCCCTTCTTCCTTAACGGATGGACTGGCTTCAAACATTGTGGCTTGCTTCTTGCTTTTTTGATTTTATGTAACCTCCGTAGACACAGACAAGACCACGCAGCTCAGAGCATGTCCGCTGTGTTTTCCACTTACAGTTACATAACTGTTTACTACACAGTGGCATTGACGAAAGCCAAAAACTTCTTTGAGGACAGAGCTTCTTTAAGGCGTCTTAATATAGCTGTCGCTTCTTACCAAAAATAGCATCAAAGGCTGGCAATAGATTTAAAAAAGGAGAAAAAAAAAATACAACTCACAGAGAAACAGCTTGAGATTTACTTGGTAACATTCTGCTGTCCGAAATGGAAAGGCAAATAAATAAAATAAATGAGGCAGTTAATATACAAACCATAAATTAAAGTACACCTTCAGTAGCTGAAGAAGCCAATATGCAAGGCACAACAACTGGCTAAGATATTAATCAAGGGAAGCATTTCAAAAGATATTAGGCTCTCTTTCACAAATATAATACAGAACAAATAATACAAAAGGGAATTACAGCTGAATCCCGGCATTCTCAATTCACCCCAACTCAAAATGCTTGAATGATATTTTTTCCACCCACAGGGGCCCAAAGACCAGAATTTGTACACTGTTTGTTTAGAATCAGCTAACATAGTACATTACAATCCCAAATTCAGTGCCTGGAAACCATAACATAACATAAGAAGAGTGAGGAAGACCGGATCATCTGGATTCAGCTGTAAAACTGTGCTTTAGGGAACACAACAATAGTGTGCAAGGTTTCAGCTCTGCAGTGTTATAAATCAATATTTAAACATCCAAATGTTTTCAAATGTGTTATGCTTTGCCGTCAGCTGGCTGTTTATTTTAACAATAAAGGAGTACACTAGTGAGTTATGTCACCTTACAACTGGATCACATTTCTTTCTTTCTAAACCTAGATCTGCATTAAACACTACAAGCTCGAACAGGCAAATTTGCTCTTCTAGGTAGCCTCCTTGGGCAGCGCTGCAAGTTACTCCAGTGTGGCTGCTTTTTTTTTTTTATTGAGTCAAGGCTTTTAGAAGAAAAAAGAAAGAAAAAAAAAAAAAAAAAAAGAGGCATTTTCAGGGCGCCACCTGATCCAAGTTCCAGTGGTTTGGACTGAATGTTCTACTTCTGATGTCTCGGGATGTTACAGCACAACTCTGTGCTGATAGTCTGAGTGTAGGGGACATATTCATGGTGCACAACCCTCATAACTGAAAAAAAGAAGAAACGAGGATGTTCTGGATGTCCTGCCTTAAGGCTCTGACAGGGTAGATTCTTCCTTTTTAGGCTGCTCTTGGCTCTCTGAGACATAGATCCAGTTCCCCAGTGCTGATCCCCCCCCCCACAGTGTGACACAGAAATGTATTCCTTCCTCTCTTTTCCCCGGTGAAAAGTAGTCTGACCACAAAGCAATGTAAAAACAGCAGGCACGCTGGATGTGGCCCAGAGCTGCACAAGGAGACGACCTTGATGAGTAAAAAGGCCAAATTTAAATCAAGTAGGTTTCTTTCACTTACTTATGGGCAGAGATATGAGTTTCATGACTGCAAAGCTGTCATCCCCAAATTCAGATAATCTTAACCAGAGTATGACATCATCAGGCTCCTGTCTTGATATCAAAAATCAGTGGCGTGCTCCTTTCACCGTTCTTAGTAGCAGAAACATTTACAGCATGTCAGTAGTAACATTTTGTAAACTTTGGACTGTCTTGGTCACTGGCCAAAGACATTAGGGTTCAAATGTGCGTTTTAACAATATGCTGATTTACTTGTCAAAGGCTATTTATGGATGCTGGAAGCAAAACTCTACTGGAGGTCTGCAACTATGTATCGTCATATATTACAATCTTTATTCGGTTACTGAAAAGTTACTCAGGGACTAGAGCTGAAAAGTAGCTTTTAGCTATATCTGGTACAATATATTTATTGTGCATTGTCCCTGCTAAATAAGCTGAATAAATTAAAAAATATACCTCTAAGGCAGAATCAGGCACTAAGTAATTAGACTGTGGCTTGGTTTAATGTCAAGGGCTATCTAAGTTTAACCGATTAGCTAGCCTCCTGATATGTACTTCAACATTTTCATACAAATGTGTAAACATTCAGTGATATTGCACTCAAGCAGCGTACTTCCATACAGAAGGAGATGTCAGTACACATGTTTTTGTACACAAAGTGCTCGGATGAAAAAAAAAAAAAAAAAAAAAAAAAAAAAAATACTACTACTAATAATAATAATAATCATCATCATCATCATCGAGCAGGAAAAAGGCGTCTCACCATTCATGTGTCAAATTTGAGACAAAAATTCAGCTCCCACAGCAAAATTAAACCACAGTTTTGTCTGTAAGCTATAAACAGTATTGCAAACGAGCTACTTTGAAGCAAAAATAATGCATCCAAATGCTGTGTTTTGGTTTCAGTGTTTATATCCCGAAAACGTTGGTTAAACAATTTTCCCATGCTCTCGTGCCTGCAAAAACAAAAAAAAGAGAGAAAAGGATAAAAATTACCAACTGCAACTTTCTGTATTTTACATTTACTATATTTTCTCATTCCCTCCTCAGTATGAACGAATCCACTAGGCAATCATACATTATCTGTTCCGGTGGAAGATGAAATGAAAAACCATTCTCTCATGAAACTATTTCTCCTGCACTCCATCAAGACTCCGAGGGGCTGAATTAAAATTGGATAATACGCAGCTGCAGTGCAGATATATTGCATAGCTCTCCTCATCCATTTAAATCCCCATCCATTTGCACTTCCCTCCATCAGTCCATTTGCACATCTATTGATTCTCCCTCACTGACCTTGTCACTGCTGGTGGAGTGTGTTGGGTGTGCTTCTCCAGACTCCAGGCTCAGAACAGACAGACCAGAGTCTATCAGCTCTTCTGTGAAAACAAAAGCATGGTTAGTTTTACTTGGAACATCCACACAGGCTGCCAGGAGAAAAAAAAAAAAAAAAAAAAAAAAAAATCAGGCTCGCTGAAGTTCAGGCGTACCCGTGTTTGTGTTGCTGATGTTGCACTTGGGAAGCTCCACGGGCTGGATCTCATGTAGAGGGGTGCAGGCTTTTTCAGCAGGGGGGGAGCTGGGAGCTGTGGGTGGGCTGCTGTCCTTTTTAGTGCATTCAGTTTCAGATCCCTGCTGCTGTGCAAGAGAAGGTGCAGCTGGACCACCTCCTTTATCCTGAAGACTCCCATCATTCTGCTTGGCACTTTCAAGAGGCTGACGTGGCCTCTGCATTTCATGCTTGTTCTTTTTGGGTGAGGAAGCTTTCAAAGAGCTGGGACCTCTGGATTCTGACTCTTGAGAGTCCGTGGTTTGCCTTGCATGAGCCCCCTGGATGAGTTCCTCAGAGAAGCGCACTTTCTTCTCCAAACCCCGAGAGGACAAACCCTCTGCCTTCTCCTGAGTCGGGGTGTCCTCTCTAAGGATAGCAGCTGACACCGAGGCTGCTGATTCACTCGCTTCCTCGGGCGTGCTCAGTGAATCCAGGCTCGGCGACTGCTTTGTTTTTGCGTCCTGATCTTTCAGCTCGTCTGCATTAGCGTCTGTGAGGGCATCAAGTTCCTCAAGGAACTCCTCCAGCGTCGTCTCAGGCATCTAAAAGATGAGATCAAAGCGACAAACAGGAGTGTTTTTTGCTATATGGATGTCTTTTATATTTCACTTTATAGCAGGGTCAAAAGAGGTTTCACCTCTCACCTGTAGGTTCTCTCCATCATCATTTGCCTGCCATCTGAAAAAAGGGTATTCAGAAACAAAAAAGCAGTGTGTTGTGAATCTCTTTTTCTTTGCAAGTTATAGCATGGTGTAATATTGTATATAACAATCAGCCACAAGAGTAAATAACAGATCATTTTATCACAATGCAACGTTCAGCTGGCAAAGTTTGGGTCCTGGCATTCGTGTGGTACTTTGACACATACCGCCCACTTAAACATTACCGCAGAAGAAGCACACCCCCACAAGCTTTCTACAATGGCAGCACAGCATCTCACCCTTAGCAGGACAACATGTCACACCACAAAGGAAAAACAGTTCAGGACTAGTTTTTTTCTTATACATTAAAAGAGCCCAACGCTCTCAGTTAGCCTTCAAACTGTCTGACTGAGCATCTGTGGGATGTGCAGCAATAAGCCCTATTCACAGAAGCCCCACCCAGCAGATCATGGGTCAGAGACATTATGGCGGTAAGAGAGAGCCTTCACTATAACTGGCAGGTAGTCGTAATGTTGTGTAGTTAAGCACTATAAGGAGAAAGGACAAAGAAGAGACTGCTGCAGGTCATTTCAGTGTTGCAAAGTGAGTCTTATAACAGCATTTGCTTCTCAGTCACATACATGCCCAAAAAACCAATGACTACCATGAAAGTGATGACCACTGGGAGTCATATCGGGTGATTGTCCAAGGATGTATGGAAAGCAAGAGCTGTGATTCGAGGTTGGGTCTCAGCTGTTGTGATCGTAATGGCTTTTCATGCATGAACTCCAGACAGTGTCAGGAGACTCAGGCTGGGACACCGTCCTCAGTTGTCCTTTGTCACATGTAGACTCAGTACTGGATATTGTGTGTTTTAGGTAAGGGTGCTGTCTGGGTAGAGTATGCAGCAGGCAGAGCACGAGATGACCACTTGCTAGCTGTGAATTCATATTATATATATCATATTATTCACATTATTAAATGCCCTTTTTTCCTCACATCCGCGATAGGAAATCGCACCAACTTTGTACTAAGGAACTGGCGAGCTAAAGACTGTTTAATACTGTTTCATGTTTAATTCAGCTACATCAGACATTAAAGTTCTCACACGCACCTCCATTTGGATAAAATCCAGAAACATCGAGCGCTGCAGCACATGTGTGAAAATGGCTTTGGTGGCCTGTGGGCTGCCTTTGCCCACACTCAAATCTGTTGCCAACTGTAACAGCAGCACAGCCTGATAACAGGAATCTCACACCTGAGTGCTGTTTTACAGAGGCGCCCCCCCCAATCCTTACCCTTTCCTACTTTTACAGAGACATAAAATCAACTTTTTCACTCCAGGTCCACATAGTGCCTCACTTTCAGCTCTGTGGCTGTGGATTTTTTGGACATTATGATTGCATTACAGCGCACCTATGACCTTTTCCACCAGTACCAACTCAGATCGGCTCAGCTTGGTTTTTAGGGTTTTCCATTAGGTGGTAGTACCTAGTACCAGGTACTTGTTAGTACTTGATGGGGTTCTAAGCAATCTGAGACGACCCCAAAATGTGATGTCAACAAGCTGCATGCCCTGGATTGGCTAGATGGCCTCCTCACTATCAAGTGGGGTTTCACAGCAGAGGAGAAACTGGGGGGGGGGGGGGGGGGGGGGGGGACAGAATGCGGCCTTCTGGGTTATTTAGTCAGCTGCCACCACTTCTAAATTAAGTCTCATGACATCCAGGGGAATTTGTACATTAGGGCACAGTGCAGAAAAACAACATGTCTTTCCACATCCGTTTTACGTACTGCATTAGTCATGCCGATGTTTCTCGTAACCACTAATTGAAGCTATGTTGCAAAACGCTCTGATGGTTGAATCACCTTTGCCAGCAGCCCGTTGTGTTTAGCTGTTACTGACCTTCTGGCCCGCCCAGTCAGGCGATCTTTGCCTTTTGCTTTACTGCTCATCACTTGCACGTTTTTAGCTCCCTTGTCTTTGCCTCGCTTGTCATGAGCTAGGTAAGAAAAATACCAAAAGTTTAAAGTCTAAACACTATACGAGTATTTTATGGGATATAACTGCTCACTAAATTATGTGGGGAATACCTTTTGAATCGCTGCCTGCTCTGGGTCCTCTTCTAGCATTTCTTCCTCCTGCAGCAATGTGATATGTCTTTTTTATGATTTGTTATGAAGTGTCTTACTCCTTACATTCTCAGTAAGGTCCGTGTCTTTTGTCTTACCTCTGCTGGAAGGCCCCCAGTCTCTGTCAGAGAGGGATTTGTCTGAAAACCTAGAAGCAGAGGCTTCGTTTTAGACAGTAACAAAACCCAGCGCGACCAATCTCTTTATCATGTTCCACAATCATTCACCCCCCCGGCACTATAACATCTCATCTGCACTACATAAACAGGCATTTCAGTATATCACCTAACATCACTGTGAGCCTAGAGTTTAAGATTGTGCAGAGATTTCACTCCACGAGGACCCACTCCTACATTCGACATCCTCTGAAACCACATAAATTGTCGAATCAAAAACACATTTCCTCTTCTGTTCTTTCTTGGGAGCCTTGTTAATGCTTCGCCAAATAAGGCAAGGCATTTCCATCCCTTACCCCCCAGCTAAAAATAGCTGCTCTTTCCTTGTGCCTTTACATTTGGATACTTCCCTAAACAGCACATTAATTTACTCTGCAACTTGGTCAGTCTTTGTACAGCCACAGCTCAGTTTGTTTGAAATCTAACAAACAGTTCACAATAAACGAGTTGTATTTCTTTCCCGCGGTCAGTTTGGGGTGCTATTGTGTGATTTCTCCCAGCAATGCAGGCAGCAGCCTGTAAAGCTGTTTGAAATGTAGCTCATGAACTCCTTCAGCCGTAAAAAGTTATATTATGCATACATAAGTAACTGTTTGGTTGTGTAACATCGTCTGTGTAACATCGTCCTGTGACATGGTGACAATCAGCCTTGCGATCATGTGGTAGAACATGCACAACATCCAGAAACCTCATCTAATGGATTCTTCACTGAATAATTTAACTACAAAGAGGCAAAATGTTCTCCGGGGTTATTTTCTCCTCTTCATCTGCCTAAGTGAAGTGAGCCTTTCAGTGAAGGAAGAATTTAAAAGTGAAAAGGGGAATTCTACAAAACTAATAACTAAAAAAAAAAAATGGCCTTAGTGCTAATAAGACCATTTTTAGCATGCATGGTACTGCATACTGAAAGTATATTAGTACTGAAAAAGCCTCCTCTTAAAAGTGACAGTCCACTGTTCAACCTCCAAACCCAACATGGACTTTTTTGTTCTTTAAAGGAATTTATAATGCTTACTTCATTATACATGTTACTCCTAGACTCTCTTTACGAAGCACAATGTTCCTTCCTGTTAAAAGGGAGTTTTTTCTTCCCACCATTGCCAAGTACTTGCTCATAGTGGGTGGTCTGACTGTTGGGGTTCTCTTTGTTGTTGTGATTTGGTGCTATATAAATAAAATTCAATTGAGTTGAATTGTTTGGACAATCTAAAATCCTGGAGTCCTGACAACATTTTCAACTAAATGAGAGCAAAACTTTATTTGGCTTATCAAGCGCTACGGCACTTGGCCGTCTAAACTATAACTAAAAATCCTGGATAGTTCAACCTCTAACAAACAAAGAAGTAGTTTTGTGAACAGCAGCTTTAAACCATCACAGAATTACAGATATAGAAACAGTTATCCACACCTCAATCACCTCCCAGTTGGATTATTTTAACTCCCCATTTATAGGATTACCCAATTCTAGTCTTTTTCAGTCACAGATGGTTCAAAATGCAGCTACTCATCCTGTAAATCAGGGGTCTCCAACTCCAGTCCTCGAGAGCTACTGTCCTGCAGCTTTTAGATGCATCCCTACTCCAGCACAGCTGAATCAAATGGTGGAATTACATCTTCAGCAGTCAAGTTTGGGAAAGGCCTGGTAACAAGCCATTCATTTAATTCAGGTGTGTTGGAACAAGAATGCACCTGAAAATCAGCTCCACAGTATTTCACAGATCTTTGAACTCCATGTTTTGCCATATTTTGGTTTAAAATGTTATTATGTTGCTTTTATTTTAGTCCTTCAGCTTTAACAACTACAGCCAATGGGAATATGAATGTAAACCTTTAACTCTTTAAAAAGTCTTACATATTGTCAGTTTTATCCATGTCCCACGCTCGTCTCCACTGGCCCTTGGCATTTTTATGGCGTGCCACCCTCTCCCTGTCAATCTGCTCACGCTCCTTCTTCCACCTTAAATATTCCTCCTGCTCCTCTCTCGATGTGGGGACATTGAGGTCTGTGATGGCCTGCAGGTTCTCGATATCCTATGTGCATGCAAAAGAGAGCATTTCAGTGTGTAAAGTTATTATAATGGATACATATACAAATCTGTGGGAACCACAAATGTGTGTATTTCTCCTACGCTGATGTATTTTGCATAACTTTAAGGGCTAACCACTGCCTCCCTGGGTAAATACTGATCAGTGTTCCAGGAAAAGTACAGTTTATAGCAAATACAATTAGAAGCTCTTCCTCCATTCCCCTCTTAACCGATTTATTGATTACTGTGATGACAGCACAGAGGATTGCTGGCTAATAGTAAAAGGAGATCTGATACAGGCTCATTAACACATCAGAAAGGGCAGAAGCTGCTTCTGTTATAAAGTCTTCAAGCAAACCAAGACTAGAGATGTCACGAAAAAGACCAGCAGTTTCTGAGAGAGCGTGCTGATGTCTAGAAAAAAAATACATTTGTGGGATTTTCTGAGTACCAGGAATGACCATAAAAACCTGTATTAAAGCTCAAAGCAGCAGTTAAAACAGTGAGAGAAAAAGAGATGCAACACAGTGCTGGTAAGAAACTATGACAGGTCATGTTTTCCCCTCAGGTGTGGACCAATCAAATCGAAGTAAACATGTTGCCCTCCTGCCTACACTTATTGGAGAACATGGCATCTGTCCTCATCCTGTTTTCCACCTCGTCTCTCCTTGCTCTGTGCTGGCCCTCAGAGGACATCAGGGGTCACACGGGAAGACGCTTCTCACATGTTCCAACAGGCCATGTCCTGCTGCCACCCCAGCTGCTAATTAAATTTTTTTTATGTTTTTGCCTCTGTGGGGCCTCAATGGGATGTTGCCAGGAGCCAAAGAAGGCAGGTTGGATGTTACAAAGTGAAGCTGGCCAGTTGCTGAGATCATAATCTTTCTCTCGACGACGGTTGACCTTCCAAAAGCTGCACTGATTTAGGTCCATATGTTTTATTTGTCACACAAAAGAGTAAATTTCTTGTGCAACATGATGAGAAAAAAAATCTACATAGTATTTCCTTGAATACTGTCTAGGCCAGGACTGCAGCAGCCAGAGAGGCATGAACAGCATCAATTGTCATATGGAGAATCCGCCGTGCCTTTGAAGCCCATCCTTCCTGCCTCCCCAGTCAGTCTGCTTATCGCACGCCCGATCTGTGAGACAGCTCTGAGCTACTCCAGCAAGGCTGACATGCAAGCCAGCGGGAGGCAGATGGGAAGAAGCGCTAGAAAAAGGGGCACGTGCATGGCAACGTGTTGTGCTGTCTGTGTGTGTTTGTGATGAGGACAGAGCGCATATTTGCATTTGCTATTCCCTGCGCTTTGTATGCTAACGTAGTGTTAGTGAAAACCTTGTTTTCACAGACTGATCATCAGCAAATCACGTGGTCACGATGAATTGAAACTGCAGTCCTTTGAGCTGGGAGAGGTTAGACACAGTATCTAAATGTTTACATCTGTGTATGAGGGTTTTTTAATTTACCTGGCATTGCTCTGACACCCCGTGATGCTCCTCAGTGTGCTTCTGCCCCTGTTTGACCTCATCCTGTCAGAGAGGAGAAATTAAAAGATGAGCTTAGCAGTTATAAGTGTGACACTGCAACTTGTTGCCTGCTAATTAAACACGGTTGTAAAGAATCGCTTTGCTGCTGTCACAATCAGGCCACTGACTCATCCATTAGGAAAGACTGAGAGGTCTAGACTGCCACCCAGTGGTTTTAAAGTGTAACTGCACAACTTGGCACAACAGCTTCAATTATAATGTAATTTCTGTCCACTCTGCACGGGGGCAGACTGCAGTTAGCAGGTAGCTGACCTTGGAAACCACCTGGCGGTTTGCAAATCAAACACAGCTTATTAGAGGTACAGAATTGTGCTAATTTCTATTCTGGTGTAGTTCTGATTTCAATGATGCGCTCTGGTGAACACAGAGGATGAGTCATGTTGCTATTAACAGCAACACTCTAACAGCCGATGGAGGATGGGGGACAATATGCACCGGGGAGAGCGAGTGGGCTGGTAGCACACCTACGGGCTGGGACGCCCACACGATCATTCGCACGCCCACATCCAGAGAGAGTATAGCACACACATACACAAAGACCCCCGGCTACCTCATTTCTCTCTCACCCCACTACTCTGTCTTCCTCTCCCTTTTTCTTGGCACCTTGCCAGGTCTGTCTCTTCGGTAGCATAATGAGCCTTTTCAGAGTGAGAAGGCAGTTGAATGTTAATTAGATCAAATCGGCCCTTTCAGGATGGTGGGAATAGGGAAACAATCGTGCCAGAGGAGTGTGGACCACTTAAAGTTTCAGGGAAAAGAAATGAGGGGAGATTGAAACAGATGGCACGGTTGCCAAGTGTCTGTCTCTCTCTCATCCTCCCCTCTGTTCCTCTCCGTCCAACTGCATTTCCTTACCCCTGTCACTCTCTCGCGCGTGAGCGTGAGCAGTCTGGTCATGAGGTTCCTCCAGGCTCCATGAGACACTGCTGCACAGCCACACCCCTGTCTCTCAAAGAGTCATTATTTATTTCCAGGGTGTCTCTCGCTCTGTCGCACACACACGCACCCATACCCATCAGATAATTATTTCAGAGGCAGGGCAGTGCAGTAGCAATGTGCACCTCAGTGAACCAACGCAAATATTTTTTTAAAGCTTGCCAGATGGATCCATGGTATGTTCTCCTACGGTATCACCCTTGAGCAGCTTTCTCCCCCGCTGATCTCATATAAACCTAGTGAAATGACACTGGTTACGTAAACCAGGTCTCTGGGATTCACAGATGACTGGTGCACTGGAGCCCTGGCTACTGTTCAAGTGCTGATTCAGTCCACATGATAAATGGGGGGGGGGGGGCAGACCTAGTGGGCCAGAAATAAAGGCAAAAAGAACAATGTGTTCAGCCCATAGATTCAGTGCACATTAACCCAGACAGCCCAGTGAGCAGCACTCAGTGTATCGGCCAATCAGTAGCAGAGATGCACATTTTAGACTGAACCTGTACTTCTGCAGCTCCTGCTTTCGTGTCCCCTCCCTCCCTCCCACCCCACCCCACCCTATGACCAGACTGTGTCTGTGTTTACAGTGGCGAGGATCAGCTGCCTGTGCATCAGCTTATTTATTTCAGTCTGTGAGTGTGTGTGTCTGCGTCAGGCCTCAGACTGAGGCAGAGCAGCTGTTCCAGACTTTCTGCATACCCGGGGGGGTGGGAGGGGGGCTAAGGTCAGTGACAGTTTTGCATTTCACAGCCGAGGCGGGGGCACACGAGTCCTTGCCTGCATTAAATATGGCATCTCAAGCAAACCGGAATAACTTGTAAAAGTTAACTGGGGACGATTTTGGGAGATTCAGGTCAAGGTATATTCCTCAGTTTCCCTTTCTTACATGAAACACACAGCAGGAGATGACAGGAAATTCTTCATGCGGTTTACTCGAGGAAGTTGCCTGAATCGAATTTTTCACATGTACCTTTGTCGAGTGACATCTAGAGGAGATCAGAGCTGCAGTGTGTGTGTAGAAACAGCTCAAAAAGGTTTAAAACTTAGTTATGCAGAGCATCTATTCAACCCACAGCTCTATTAGCCACCCTCTCCTTTCCTAATCTCACACCAGTCAGTCACAGCCCCGGTCCACCTCCTGTCAACAAACCATTATGCTCCATCACAGGGATAGAGGGGATGGGCCAGACAACATGTCTCATATCTATGTAAAACACGTCGGTGCAGCATGTGAGAATAAACAAAGGGAGGGGGAGGGAGTGAGAGTGGAAGCAGGCAGGAGTGTTCGGTGTGTGTGAGTCGGACCTGTGGTGCTGAGTCTCTCTTGGTCATGTGAGATGGCTGCTTCGCCCTCCCCGCTGACTCCACACGCCTCGCCTGTCCATCATTGGCGGGGCTGTTGACGTCCACAGGCCCAGCCTCTTCTCAGGCCTCTCACTCACCACCCTCTTACCCTGGAGAGTCAGTTACTCATATTATTAGCATTACATAAGTGTCAGTATGTGCTCTGCAGTACATTTTGAAACATTCATTTAAGGGTTCTTAGTTACGAGTACTTAGACACTAGTTTGTGGGTTTGGTGAAGTCATTCATACGCTTTTAAAATTGGCTCATTTTTGTGATGTCCCCAACTTTAGCGCCATCACTACATTTTGATTAATCTCTTAGAAAACTAACTATAAGTCTCAGCTGTACTTTAGCCCTAATTAGCCAATGAATGGACCAATCAGCATGTCTTATTTAATATTAAATAATACAATAAACATGGTAAATACAAGCTGCAGATTGGTGTCAGGTTAGCATGTGAAATAAGGATACATGGTTAAATCGTGTTGGCCTCTCATTGAATTTGGTTAAGGAGAATATATACCAACTCTGGATTAGACATGCATTTGGATGGATGGATGGATGGATGGATGGAGATCCAGTTGCTTTGTTGTGTTATATTTTGATTTGCTGGCCCGGTGTGGCTCCAAGACTTCTAAGGGAAATCTTTAAAAAGTTGTTCTAAGAAATCTATTTCATCGTGCTATGAAATGGTTCCACTTCATTGGATACACTTGTTCAATAAGTGACTCTGAATGTGGCATGTATGTCGGTGATAGACTGGCTGGTTTGAGTACTTCAGAAACTGCTGATCCATTGGGATTTTCCCACACAGCCATCCCATGGTTTACAGAATAGAGATCCAGAGTCTTTTAAATGCATCAACACTCTTCTGGATGCACATTCTTGCCTATGCAAGAAGAGCTCATGGAAAAAAATAAATATATTTGTAATTCTTAAAGTACAGATCTTTATAAAAATGTTTTGTGACATTCTTCCTTGTTACAATATAACTAGACTTTAAGCTACAGGGGTTTTGGCTCTCCTGTACTGGGTCCTCATCACTTTTTCCTTGTAGTTAATTTACCTTTTTGCCAGCCATGGTGACCGTTAGCTGCTTCCTGTGTCCTCGGCCAGCAGTCTGTGGAGGAGCCTCTCCCCCTCTGTCAGGTCCAGCTTCCTGCTGTCCCTTCCCAGCTGGTGAACCGCCACTGAATGGCTTTGTCACCACCACACGACTATCCTGCTTCCAATCAAAGAAAAGGACAGTCTATGAAATATTGATGTAGTTAACAGCATTTCTTCTTGAAAACAGATGGGTTCTGGCGAATGCAAAGACAACACTGTGGGATATTAGTTAATGTAGCTTTTTTTATATAAGGCCGGGGGGGCAGAGACTCAAACCGGCCCACTGGACATCTTTGAAAAATGTGAAGGAGGACATCCTTTTAATTGTATTCTCATAAATTGTACAGCATTTCCTACTGATGGAGACCTCCCCCACAGTCCTTCATACAACACCAAAGTAATAAATAAACAGAAATAACAGAAATTCCTGGTTTTGTCTTTTTTTTTCTTTTTTCTTTTTTTTTTTTGCACATTAACAAAACTTTCCACTTGAGGAATGATGTACCAGAACTTTTTCTGTAGTTTAACTTATTTAATTTATTTTTTATAATTTAGGCCCAAAGATTCATGCTGATAGATTTCCTTTATTAAATAGAGCAGCATTTCTTAATCAGGTAGTAAAACTGAGACGTGTTAGGATTTTTAATTAAAGATAAAATTATTATTTTTATCATTATTTTTGCTGACACTCACACTAGTGGACTTGCTGATTGTGATGGTAAGATCATCGGCTTTGCCCTTCCGGCTCTGCAGTGCCATTCCTTCTTCTTCTGCTCTTTTCCTGTCCTCCTCCACCTCCTACAAACAATAAAGTAATTAGAAAAACTGAAAGAGTTGCAAGCTCCACACATGAGATCTCAGAAGCTTTTTTTATATGTGAAGACTTCTTCTCACCTTGTACCTCTTCATGAGAGCTTCATTCTTCCTGCGGAGAGCCTCAATCTTCTTGTCCAGCTCCAGGTCCTTCTCATGATCCCTCTTGGGCATCATGTCACCGGGGGTCTGGGATGAGAAATTTTTAGGTATTCATTAGAAAAATAAAAACATTTACGTTTCATCGGATTGATCTAGGCTTCTACGGCTTCATACAACCTGGTTTTCTCACTGCTGTGCGAAATTTAAATAAAACAGAATAAAATGATCTGAACCCTACTGTTCACTGGAAATACAACAAACAGGATATGGCACAAGCTCAGAAATAACCCAGTCTCATGTTGAAGTTCATGCATCCAACAGGTTTTACAATTCTTTTAGGACAGGAGTAATGTTACTACTTTGTTGCATCACTTCTTCTTTAAACATTTGTGTGGGAACCTAGGAGACAAATTGCAGTCATTTTGACAGTGAAAGGTTTCCTATTTTCCAAACACAGCTGTGTGAAACAGAACACTTACTGCTTCCCCCACGAATTACGGGTAGCATCCAGCTGCTGCCAATCAAATGCACTACATTAAAAAAAACATCACCAAATGTGTCCACCTCTATCAAAGCAGAGGGTTTGGGGCAGTTTGCTGCTCTGGATCACCTAAAGATCAGAGTATACAATGCTCAGAAAAGATGCAAAAGAAAAACTCAAGAGCTACATCTGAGACACCACAGGCCTCAGTAAACATATTAAAAGTTGAAGCTTGTGACAGTACAAAGGAGAAAGCCATCTTTTCTCTAAAAAGAACATGGCAGCAAAGCTACATCTGAACAAACCAAAAGACGTCTGAAACAACGTCCTTTGGACAACCAAGATCAGTGTGTGGAGATGTCTGGCTATAATACAAAACACCACGTACCAGCACATCAGGACTTCATGGCAACTGTCAAGCACGGTGGTGGAGGGCTGATGACTTCGGCTTGTTTTTCAGCTATAAAACCTGGACACCTTGAAGTCCATGAGCTCCTCTATATACCAAGGAATTCTAGAGTCAAATGTGAGGTCATCTGTGACAGATAAAGCTATAAAGCTCATGCAACAAGACAGCAGCAAATCTACAACAGAATGGCTGAAAAAAGTAAAAGAACCAATGTAGCAATGTCCAGACCTCTGACTGAAATACTGTCCTACAGGCCACTGACTCATGAGATGTACTTAGAGTTTCAAAGGACTGCATAGAGACCTCCATAAACTTTCTTGACTCTATTTTCACTGCCTACAAGCCTTTTAGCACTTGGACCACTTTACTGCAGAGCCATGGAAAATCATCAATGTTTCTAACAAGCTGTTCAGATTTTTTTTTTGTGAAACATTTTCATTATTTAACAAATTTAATTTGTACCACAAAAAATAGTCTAGAAATGAAAAACTTTTGTTAGCAATTGATCTATACTAAGCAATGAGCAAATAAGATTACAAACCAAACCATACACACCTGCTTTAGCAGTGTAAAGAATCTGATATTTATTTTTCTAGACACATTTATCAATAAAGAAGAAAAAATGCCTACATTCAACACTCAGCTTTACTCTTGTATTTCTGTATATATTGTGAGTTAGACCATAATTACAATGACATTTAAATAAGCAACTGCAACAATATATAAATATAAAACCTGCTTATAAGCAGAGGAGAAACCAAGGCTGACAGGTGAAGTAACCATCAGCTGATCAGCTAGACTGACAATCATTTTAAAAAGGCACCTGTGTGCAGCAGTGTGCAGCAGTGTGCACCCTATTAACAAACTAATAACACTAATAGATCCTCACACCCACCACAGATGGAGCATTCATCATGAAGCTCAGTTACACCAGCAGAATGCATATGCAGACCAAATTTAAATACCCCAATGCAATCAGCAGGGCACAAATAGAGGCTCCATACTGAAAATGTGCTCCATGTGCTCTCATAGAACCTGCTTCCTTCTGAGAGAACCTCACTTTATCATATTATACCAACTGCAACTGTAAAAGCAAAGGCAGGCATTAAGTTAAAGGACTCTTAAATGTGCACAGATGTTCACAGAGCAGGGACAGTGAAGCATCAGATTTCTGCATGAAAAAGAGCTAATTTCCTTTAACCTGCAGCAGCTTAGCCTCCTGTTCCCTCCCTCTCTTCCTCCCGGGTCCAAAGTGTGGCTCAGAAAACTGGTGAAGCAGGAGCACTCCTCTGGAGCCCAACGGCTAAAAGAGGCCATGTTACCTTCTTTAAAGCAAACAGTCATTCGAGGATATAGCCTCAGAATCTGATAAAAGCAAAGTGCAATCTTTCTAATTGCCACTGGGGGGCGATTCCAAAATCAGGCAAATTTGATAGAAGTCTATGAGAAAATAAACCAAATAATCCATTTATTTATTACCTAAATGTAGGTCACGAATATGAGTTTGTCGTCACAATTGCTAGCTGAAACTCTCATGTAGCACAACATTGTGTTGGTTTTGTAAACCATGGCTTAATTTAAAGTAAAAGACACAAAAGACTCATGCACAAGTTTGAGTGTGGCTGATGTGATACACAAATATAGAATAGAATAGAATAGAATAGAATAGAATAGAATAGAAATATGTGCCAAAGCTATTTTTAAAAATAGAGCAGACTTGTCATTTCAAGACTATTTCAATTCTCAGTACTTCTTCTCTTATAGCAAGCAGCATCATTTTTCTTCTTAGAAAGAATTAAAACACAAACAGCAGTACGGGATTAAATCTCAATGGACAACATTCGCTGTCAATCAATCAGCTACTTGTCTCCCTCTTTCATCACTGCCGGCATCATCTGTTGTTATTCACAGCTCTGGAGAAGTGACAGTAACGCTGGCAAATAGAGAATTTGCCACTTCTGCTTGTTTGCATCTGTGAGGAAAACATAATTCATTTTGAAGTGTCCTATTCTTCACTCTCTGCATAAATGACTCTGAGGGGTCAGACCATCCTGACATGCATAGGAAGTAGATGTGCCAAAGTGAGTCAGTCATCCTCCACTGCTGCTTCACTGACGACATACAAGTCAAGGTTTCTAGCACATAACGATGACTCACTGTGAGGACCGCAAGGAATCTATTCATGTTTTTTTTCCCATCACTGCAAGGAATGGCTGCCACTGGGATGCTGAATAGTTGAATTCACACTGAGCTCTCAAATCGGTCAGACTTTTTGCAAAATGACAGCAACTACATATCCTGAAATCGTCTAGGAACCTGCAAAAAGCTGAGCGGTTGTGAGAAAAGTTTGGAGTCATTCAAAGGGGCGAACAGGCTGGAAAGTGGTTACCTCACTGCTTCTAGTTGTCAGGGTACCCAAACACAACAGACCATGAGGACATACCACCAAGAATAGGCGCAACAGAGAGACTCGCTGTCGACTCCGATTCTCAGGGAGGCCAATGGCGGAGAGTGAAGCGAACCCCGGCTTCCACGAACCAAAAGTGGACAGAATCTTTGCAGAAATGGCAAACCTCTGGCTCCTGGAGACCTGTGACAGTGCAGCAGCACAGCTAACAGCCTCGCGCGATCAAACGGCACACGGAGGCTGCCAGCGGATGGCATCCATGCCCGGACAGGCGGGCAGAAGGGGAGGAAGCGGCCTGTAGGGAGAAAGCTGCCAAGGCTCCCCCCGCCTCCTACCCAGCGATCCTGCCACCTACGGGAGCGACAGCAGGGGGGAGAAAGAGCCAGAGACACAGCTGAAACTGCGACAGAGCAGAAGAGGAAACGAGGGGGAACCTAATACTAAAAAGAGAGAGGGAGAGAGAGGGGGAAGAAGAGAGAAGGCACTCACTGGTCTTTCCATGTCAGCGCTGGGAGCTGGGTTGGGTCCAGGCGCAAGGCAGCCGTGGCGGCAGAGAGGGCTGGCTGGAGTCGACGATCATGCCTTGATTACAATGAGCCAAGTTGGGCAAGCAGCCAAGACGTCTAACAAATGCACAGAGCTCCCCTGTTAACGGATTTCACAGCGCCCACCCGCTCTCTCTCTCCCTCTCTCTCTCCCTCTCCAAACCTCCCACCCGCTTGTCCTCACTCCCTCCCTCCCTCCCTCTCCCCCTATAAAGCACTTGCTCTTTCCCCTCCTCACTTATCCTCTGCTCGAGGCACGCCGGTTAAATCGTCTCACCCTCCGATCATGCGACGCACTCTGTGAATCTGTTAGCGCTATTGCTCAAATGACACTGTAATAAACAACAATAAGAAACACCTTTTTTTCCCTATATGTAAATAGAACGTCACATGCTTGGCAACAAATCCGCCCGATTTCTCGTATGTTTTTATGCTTCAGACACTGGCAATATAATAACAGTTTCCCCTTTATTATCTAAAATCTAGACTAAAACTCGCTGATTCCAAAACTGGCACAATTTGGTTTATTAAAACATAAAATACTACTCTAACTTTTTAAACAGAACTCCTTTCCTAGCTTATCATACCACTGTGTGGATCCAGGCATCACAGAAATGAGATGCATGTGCTGTTTGTTCCCACTGTGGTTTCAGTAGCTCTTTTTCCCATGATGTCAAGACTACACGTTGAGAGTACTAAAGAAGCATCCTAAAGAAAGGTGCAGTGCAGGGGGAGTGGGGGGCTTGCATTTCCCACCATTTTTCACACGCCAAGCGCTGCCTCTACCAAAGTCTGAGTGCTGAAGACATGCAACAGCCTGACACACAAATGCCACAGGCATCTGAAAAAGGGCAACAGCACTGAGGTCAGTCACTTAAGACTCCGAGTCAGTGCTCTGCAATTTCCACTGCATTATGAAAACAATAACACCATTAAAAGTTACCACTGGGAGTTGTTGCATTTTCTTCATACTCAAGTCCACATAACTTTAAATCTGCACATATCAATCCTGATAATGAGCAAAAAAAATAATATTTTAGAATAAATAAAGTAAAAATATATGTGATGTTAAGGCCCCTAATATATCAATATCAAAACTATTCTATTAAATGGGGAAGTAAGTTGTTAAATATTATAATGACTGCAAGGAAGTGTAATAGCAAGCTGTTATCAATATCAGATCAGAGAGAAGCCTTACATTAACATTGTATTATAATTTCACGGTTATGTGAACTGTCACTGGTGCGAAAAGGACCAAACAAAGTAGAATCAGAAATGCCAAACCAATGAGAACCCACAATGCAACAGTCACATGTAAAATATAAAAACACCGTAGTGCTGCAAGATTATTAGTTAGTTACTTACAAGTAACCAAAAAGTGATTGTCTGCCAAAAAGTGATTTCCGGTATTTGCCAAAAACTGATTGCTCGTATTTAAACTGCTATAAGTAAGTTGTTGGGCTATAATATGTGAAACATATGTCAAATGCATCCCTCATGGATGACACAAAGTCATACTGAGCCACAAACAACATTCGTGTAACAAGATAGAAGGCGCAATCAGTTTTTGGCAGTGACTTTTATATAACCTTTATTTATGCAGTTAAAAAAATGTCATTAACATTAAAAATGTGTTTTGTAAGAGTAAGCTGGCCAAGAGGACAGCAGAAATGGCAGCAAATATTACAATAGTTCTGTAAAAATATTTTAAGTGGGAATAAAGGAGCGGATTGGTTATAATAACACAGATTTGTAAAGATACTTGAAAAAGCAGATAATTTTTTAATTCTATATATAACCCCTTTGTAAACGCTGTTCACCAAAGTCTATTTACCAACACACGTAAAGATATTACACATAAAAAATACACGGAAACATTGGAAATCACTTTTTGGCACAACACATGTAAATTCAGAAAAAAGAGGAAGCCCACTGTAAGCTGAAATTAAAAAGAAATACAAAAATAAAACATTAGTATAATGAAATATACAAACATATAATGTGTGAGATGAGTGACTAATGGTTAGCTTAAAGCATCGTTAGACTCTTTGAAAGTCAAAGCTTAAATGGTAAATACGGGGTAAGTGGAAGGCAAATTAACTTCACTCGAAAGACTTTATAAATTTCTTGCCTGACAGTTCAAATGCTGTGCCTAAAACAAAACAGGCAGACAAAAAACTACACTCATGTCAACAGCAGCAGAACTCACCGCCATCGAAGATAGCAGAGACACGGGCTGCAGTGTGACGTCATGTCCACCAGGTGGCGCCAAATCATCGTCAACGTCAATGACTGTAGAAAACCGTCATTGGTCGACATTAGCGAAGTCTCACGAGACAAGACGAGACGCCGAGTTATTGATTTGAAAATAAATTTATAGAAAATCATTCTTACGTCATTTTGGTAGCGTTTGCACGAGTGTGTGTGATCATTCTGTCTGTAAGCACGATAACTCGAAAGGTTTTGAATGGATTCTGATAAAACTTTGTAGGAGTGTAGAGTGGGTCATGATAACAATGCATTAAAATCACATGGCTGACATCCAACAAGGTCTTCAAGGTCAATTTAATGATTTGTTGCCTGAAAAATTGGCAAAAAACCTCACAAGTGATTATGATTCTCACAAGTGTGGTATGTATTGTCAACATCTAGAAAGTGGTGTTGAACTATTTAAAATATCACGTGACATGATACACGGAATACGTCACATCTGAATTTGATTTAAATTTGTTTGAGTGCAGAAGCAGTGCAGAGAGTAACAGCAGGTATAACTTAGCTGATTCTGATCAGTTGCCAAAAACAAGCCACAGAAACCACAGGTTTAATCCTCAAGCTTGTCCTTGAGGCAAACATGACAAAGCGTTAAATACAGGGCTGTGTTGTAAGCATCAAAATTGTGGATTTCCTTATGAATGGGATTGCATAAAATGGTAAACACAGGGCAAGAACCAATGTGGTTGAAGTATTAGTAGTCTCCACCAGAGGATAAGCTTTTAAGGTCTTAAGCTCAGACAGTCTTAAATTCACTCCATGAGACCTGTCAGATTAAAAATTACATGCAGGTTATACAACAAATGCAAATACTTCTTGATATGAAAATCTTAAGTTGCAGAAAAATTAAACATACTGTAAAAAGTACTGGTAAAATAAACATTTAACCATGTGGGATTGAAATAAAAAGGCCGGCTGGAAGACTCGACGTCTCAGCCGGCAATAGCATTGTCAAGAGTCAGCCGGTCTTCATGTGCTTCTGTCTTGTTTCCACTTTTATGTGTTTATTACATCATTTGTCTGTACTGTTTGTATTGTTTGTCTAAAATAAGTAGTCCTCTGCAGATACACCACTGCTTTTTTCTTGTGGAGATAGAAAACAGTACAGGGATTATTTGAGATTTTAATATAAGGTTTTTTGCAGTTGAACCAGGTGCTTTAGTATTTTCACGGCAGTAGAATGTTCACAACAGACACATTCGCGCTCCAGACATGCCCACAGGCCAGAAGGCAATATCTGTACATCAGACAACAGATCAGTAAAATTGCTAAGAACTTTGGGCATGTTGTTCAAAACTCTTCTGACGTCACCCAAGTCACGAGGCATTTGTTTGTCTGGCTGAATCACCAGATGTGGCGTTTCACACTGGGGAAGTACCAAGCCAGAGACTGAAGGTGGTGTAATGAACAAAAATGGGTACAGCAGTGTGTTTTCATGTACTGCATGAGGACCATTTAAACACCACCATAAAGCACTGCACTCAGATGGTTTAGACATTATTAACCTCAAATTATGAAGACAGAACTAATGACCCTTGGAAAGTAAAAAGGAGCATCTAAAGAAGTGTTGGCCATACAGGTCTACACCGAATATTCATTCATGACAGTCAGTAAATGTATCATGTTCTATTATTATGACTCTCAGAAAGGCTTTCCACATAAGCTGTCTAAAATAACTAAAGTTTTTTGGGGGGTTTTTACCACTGATAAAAAAAACTGTTGACCAAACCAATAACCAACATCAACACCAAATAACCAGAGACCAGTCAGTTTACTGCATGAAAAGAAAGGGAGCCATTTAGACTGTAGGATTTGGTGTCCTCATTCAAACCCAACCCAACAACGGAAAATAGATTAATCACATCTATCAAAACCAAAACAAATAACAAAACACGGGTTATGAGGGTGACAGAGAGACAAAAAACCAGTTTCCAGCTCCAGTTCTGGTCTTTTTTTCTGGCCACAACTGGAACCAGACACACCTGCTAATAACTAGTGTGTACTGGGAGTGGCACACTGATGGTACTGGGCAAAAAGTTTTGAGTTTCGCAATAAGTCTTGACAGACTTCATTGCTTTGTGTTTTTCCAGGAAAATGGCAAGTAGGTACAGCGACTTATTGCTTATCATGCAATCATACATGGAATTACAAGTCAAAAACAAGATCCACTGTGAACACCACTGGCCTAAACCATGACAGAGCCTCCACCATGCTTTACAAATGCCTGTAGACCAGGGGTGTCGAACTCTCTTTGTAGATAGAGGAATGGGAACCAATTTTGTGTTTTTGTATAAAAACAGAAAAAAAATTACAGCAATTAAGATGTTTATAGAAAAATGTTGTTTTGTTAAGTTGCCTGTAAAGAGTTTGGTGTGGCTGTTATGTGTAATCATGGCACCACTTAATAATCCCACGTTAGGTGCCTTTGTTGATGCTTGAATGATTCATAGATCAGTTTAGCAAACAACAAAATATTCCTCTCCAAATGGTGAGATACAAGAATGGGTTCGAAAATGAGTAAAAAAGCAGCCAATGTCCAAAAAACTTTAAGAAGAAGACCATGAAAAACCCCGGTGAACTATAGCTCAAGCCCACTTCCAAGGAAGTCTGGCTTCTTGGAAGCAAATTAAAAGGACATGAGAGGCTTTTTCACAGTACTGTAAAACACATCTGAGTTTTAGTTTGGCTGTCTTTGGGGTCATGTTAATGCATTCCTAAGCCTCTTGTTCTTAAGCGCAACTATCATAATTAAGTGCAAAAGTCTTCCTCTAGGTCTAAGAAAATGACAGTTTGCCTAAAAGCAGCAACTTTTAATCAGAAATGTAAAACAAAACAAAAAAATATTTACAGTGGCCATGTTAATATTAAGCAAACTACTATGTTAGTATTTTTTCAAATAAAAAAGCATTGATCTTAATTCAGATTTTTCTTTGCAGCACGCTTACTGCAGAGACAGTAGCTGTGCATGACCGGTTTGGTTTTTCTAAGAACAAAAGCTGATGTGTAGTTTTCTGGCTACACCCCGCCCACACTGAAACATTCATGTTCTTCGTCTCTGCCCTATAAATACAGCTGTAAAAGCAGACATTAGACACAAATCCTTCTGCTTTCTGCATCGGGTAGGTAACTGGTATTATTGATTTCTTGTGATGATTGATTGCATGAAAAGTTCAAGACTTATGTTTTCCTCTCCTTTTTTTTCAGCTAAAATCTTTTCACGAGGCAAAATGAGTGACCGTAAGTCGCATTCTGATGGGGTTTTTTTAGATGAAGATCCCTGACATGTAGTACCTAGGTTGAAAAACTGTGTGTGCTATTACTGCATTTATGAAATTACTGTAATGTTCACTGCACTTCTATGTACAGCTCATTTTTTTATTTGCATTTTGCTACTCTTTAACTAGACAAATGGGTATAGTTGTGCAGCTGCAGCCATATGTTGAACATTTCAGTGTTTGACTGAAGAACTATTTGTGCTGTTAAATATAATATAATATGCCTTTCTTGTGTCTCTGAGAGCTGTTTGTCTGAAAGGCCACATTGTCTATGTTGTTCTTCTGCAAAGTTATGTAACATATTTGCTTTCTGCTTTCTTTCTGAGTCTTCTACTTACAATATGTCTAGTAATTTTTCAGTAATCAATTTTGCTTTTTGTTTTATTTTTTCCAATTATAGCAAATGCCCAGGTGAGTCAATTTATTTCCTTAGATGGTTTTACACCTGTGACAAACAGCATAGCAAACTTATACTAATAAAGCAATTTTCTTCTCTTAAAAGACACCTCACGATCAAGGATCCGCTGGAGTAAGAAAACTTTCTCTTGTTTGCTCTTTGCTGTTTTGCTTTGCCAGTTGATGCTGTAATCTCGTAGCATCCACGTGTTGATTTGTCATTATCTCTTCCTACGGTTGGGATACCGTTCTCTTCATCATTGTATTCCCTTTGAAATATTACATTCAAATTTTGTCTTACAAAACAAGTCTATACTCCTCGTTTGAATGATTTTGTGATCTATATAAAATATTTTACATGCCACACACAAAAAGCTGTTTTGACTAGGTGTTTCCCCAGTTTAGATGTGTTGTTAGGGCCAGGTTTGGATGTCATACTAAAAATGCTGCAGAGATTTAGTCTGAGTGTCACCACTAAGGCAAAACCTACACATCAGCATCCTTTTCCCATCTTCTCAAGTTATTGTCACAGTTATTGAAGTTTGTGAGGAGTACCTATAGATGACCAGTTCAATGAAAAGCACTGAACTGAAGAGTTCGGTACCCAACCATCCAAAGCATGCAGCTTTTCCAGTCTTTCTGAGTTTGCTGCCAACTGAGTTTCAATAAACAGTCATTTTTTATTACGGTTGTTCACAGGGACAAGGCAAACCAGGTGGAGATGGGCATGGACATGGACATGGACATGGGCCTGGACAGGGACATGGGCCTGGACAGGGACATAAACATGGGCCTGGACACGGACATGAGCATGGAAAAGGACATGGCCATGGACATGGAGACGGAAAACCCCATGACCATGGGCATGGAAAACCTGCTAATCCTCCCAAATAGATAATGAAGAAGCCACTGACTCATCATTCTGTGTTCATTGTTAAGAGATAAAGATATCTTCAATAAACTAATACATAAAAAAAAAGACTGTCTTGTTTATTCACATAATTAATGATCTTCTGCTAAACCCCACAGTGGCACATTTATCCAAAGCAAATGTATGGAGTCTTTTAGAATAATAACAATTAATGATTTACTGATGAAAAAGATGACATGGCAAACAAATCAAATGTGCTTAAACTGTCCCGTTTTGGAAGAATCTTCTACATGAGAGGACTTCTTCTCAGCTTGTGCTACTTCATAAACGCTTTATTGTTATATATATATATATATATATATATATATATATATATATATATATAGTGAGAGAGAGAGAGAGAGAGAGAGTGTTGGTTGCTTCAAAAGTGGTGTTGACCTACTTAGAGTGTCCACCAGGGGACATCATAGACTTTTGAGAGAGAGAGAGACCGCAAATTCAGTAAAGTCATGTTTATAAAAACATTTTTGGAAAATTGCAAATAGAAGTAACAATACTGTAAAAACAGAAGTTTATTTCTTGTGAAAACATTAAAAAAACAAAGAGAGAAACTGAAGGAAAGATTTAGTTTGAGAAGTTGTCTACAACCATTGCAGACTCGATGAGTTATTCACCAAGTTATAATGTAACGTTTATTCCATAGCCTTTTATGTATTTACAAAGGTTCCTCTATTTTTTAAAAGACTGCAACTTTAAAGCCGATGCTGACCAACTGATTCAAGCTTGTGCATGTTCACATGGAACAGGCACACCCAGAGGTATTGAAATGTTAATTTGATTTGTTATTAAGGTAGTAGAAAACAAATAACGCCAGAAAACAAATAACAGTTCATTTAAGAATTCTTGAGAATTTTGGGTGAATCCTGTAAAACTCTTCCTCATCATGTAACATTTGTTTCCATTTGTTAGTCCCAGAACACACGCCTAGCTCACATGATGTGACACATCAGATCCAGTTGTGCATGTTTTAAGACAGTGAAAGGCGTGTACCATGTTGTGTATCATTATCAGACATATCAACCTGGAATAATGTGGACTTTTTCTGTTGTAGTTTGAACAGGTGATGAATAGTTACGAATAAAAACAAACATTTCACACATAAAGCTTAAGGAGATGAAAATGATGGTATAAATACATGCTTGTTAATAAACATAGAGTTGAGATGTTTTTAAAACACTCATCAGAGGTATGACTCATATTAATTTGGGGCTTTTAATTTTTTTGTTTTTTCTGTGTTTTTTTTTTAAGGGTGGAATGATTATACAACACACATTAAATTACTTAAAAAATAATTAGATGCACGAGTTTGAATTTACTTTATATCGTCTCTAATTAACACAGGGTCAAAATTATACATACAGACTTAAATATATACAGATGCACACACACACACTAATATTTGGTTAAATGTAATTTAGCAAGTTGCACCTCATCCAAATTTGTTGGTTTCTTGACACAGACCAGGCTTTTAAGCAATGTTCCCTCTAATTTTTCATATGTCTGAGCGAACACACAAACTCCCTGAGCGATCCCTTGGACCACTGTGAGCGACATCAGACGTGTGCACTGTGGTCACGCCAACATCTAATCCATCCAAGTTACATGGTTTATTAAAATAATCAAATTACAGCATTTACATTTATGTTAGACTACTTTTAATTAACTGCTTTAGCCCACTTACAATGAAAATTTAAAAAATCTTGTTCATGACCTGTGTAGTATGTTAACACTATTGGAAGTAAAAATAACTTGAACTCCAATTTTGAAAACACAACTTTCTTTCTTTTCTTTCTTTTCATAAAGCTCTGACTTGTATTATGAGTCTGTGGTCTGGGAGAGTCCTATAACTCTCTGTCTGCAAAATACAGTAATGACCAATGCTGGGCAATTAATTATATAGTTACTACTTCAAAAAAGTAACTCAGTTTGGCAAACAACAAAGTTTTTTGCAGCTATTTATTTTTTTTAATGCAGCCAAGGCATTTTTTACATTTTTTACTATTTACAGAACAATCAGCTGTTTTGCATCAAATCTGATGCCACACAAATTATTTGTGCCACTCCAAAAAATAATTTCTGTCCACTATGAGATAAAGGAGAACAACAGCCTGATACCTGCAGGCCTGACAACAGGAGATGTATCAGTCCTGTAACACCTGTAACATTCAGCAGCCGCCTCATTGTTCTGACACACACAACAAAACTATTGACTACACTACACACTAACTACACACTAACTACACAAGATTTGCGCTAAACGTCTCAAATCTCTCACATCTCAGAACACCGCCGTCACTCCTAACACTTCCCCCGTTTCTTAACAACTAGATGCCACGTTGCCATATCATTTTTTGATTGGTCGACATGGTACTTTTTTCGACCAATAGGAAAGGGTGGGGGGTTTGGTTTGGTTTTTGCTCACAGGCGGAGAGTGCTTTCGAGCGTTTTCCTTATAAAACGCCGTTTTTACCGTTTCTTCCCGCAGTAAAACGATAGTATTCAGGAATAAAACCAAACATTGAATATATTTTTTATCATAACTCTGGTTTTACGTGGCCTATCAACACAATTTAAAAACTGGTATAAAGTCCACACTTTTCCCGTCAATTGTTCCGTCTGTCCTGCTCACATCTCCAATGGTTGTACACGTTGTCATTAATGTGGCTTCACTGCACATCAGCCACGCCGCTTTGCTAGCTAAAACACCGGTGTCGGCACATAAGGACGCTGTCATAGCCTGTCAACAACGTTGATTGGCTGCGTATATACGAATGTGAATCGCATTATTGGCTGGACTACAGGATAAAGTGGCATCGTTCTAATCCCATACAGGAGCAGCCAGTCACTTACTAACACTGCAAAACAGAATTGTTAAAGTTTTAATTTTAATTTCAATTCAGGTTAGATTTTTTTTGTGCGCAACGCAGATTTTCTGTGAGCAGAGACCGTGCCAGCAGTGCGCAATTGCGCACGTGCGCAGCTTAGAGGGAACATTGCTTTTAAGCATAGTCTTTTTTCAAATTTTCAATAGACTTGAGGTTGGCGGTGTGGGAAAACCACTCCAGCCTGCTGATTCACTGATCCACAACACCAGGATATACAGCAATAACATTGGAATGTCGTTCGGACTGGAGAAGTGTAGTCGGATGGAAATGAAGAGAGGTAAGGTAGTCAGAACCAAGGGGATCGAACTACCAGAAGGCAACATTGCAGACACTGAGGACAGCTACAAGTACATGGGAATCCCACAGGCAAATGGGAACCACGAAGAGGCTGCCAGGAAAGCTGCAACCAACAAGTACCTGTGGAGGGTCAGGCATGTCCTGAGGAGTCAGCTGAACAGTAAGAACAAGATCCGGGCTATGAGCGCCTATGGCCTGCCCGTGATCAGGTACGCTGCTGGTCACGGGCTATGAGCGCCTTTGGCCTGCCCGTGATCAGGTACGCTGCTGGTATAATAAGTTAGCCAAAGGAGGAGATAGAAGCCACTGACATAAAAACCAGGAAGCTCCTGATCATGCATGGAGGGTTTCACCCCAAGTCCAGCACCCTGAGGCCGTATGCTAAGTAGAAGGAAGGAGGCTGGGGACTGGTGAGTGTCAGTACCATAGTCCAGGATGTGACAACAAATATCCGTGAGTACATCAGGCAGATGGCCCCAACCGACTGTGTGCTCAGTGAATACCTCAGGCAGTCGAAGGAGGAGGAAAAGGAGGAACCATCATGGAAGGACAGGTCCCTGCACTGTATGTATAGATCAAGGAAGTGGCTGACATCCAGAAGTCCTACCAGTGGCTGGACAAAGCTGGACTAAAAGACACCAAGAGGCACTAATCATGGCAGCACAGAAACAAGCTCTGAGCACAAGATCCATAGAGGCAGGGGTCTATCACACCAGGCAAGACCCCAGGTGCAGGCTGTGTAAAGATGCCCCTGAGACAATCCAGCACATAACAGCAGAGTGCAAGATGCTAGCAGGCAAGGCATACATGGAACGCCATAACCAAGTGGCCAGCATAGTAGACAGAAACATCTGTGCCGAATACAGCCTGGAAGTCTGGAAGTCCTGAGGTCAAAATGGGAGACGCCCCCTAGGGTGGTGGAGAATAACCGTGCTAAGATCCTGAGGGACTTCCAGATAAAGATAGACAAAATGGTGATGGCTAACCCACCGGACATTAGAGGTAGACAAGCAGAAGAAGATGGCCGTAGTGATAGACGTAGTGATACCAGGACATCAGGAAGAAGGAACACGAGAAACTGGAGAAGTACCAAGGACTCAGAGAAGAGCTTGAGAAGATGTGGAGGCTGAAGGCAACAGTGGTCCCAGGGGCAATCAGAGCACTAGGTGCAGTGCAAGCTAGGCAAGTGGCAACAGCAGATCTCAGGAACAACATCCATGATCTCTGTCCAGAAGAGTGCAGTCCTACAAACAGCTAAGATACTGCGCAGGACCCTCAAGCTCCCAGACGTCTGGTAGAGGACCCAAGCTTGAAGGATAGAACGCCTGCAGGAGCAAGCGGGGAATTTTTTATATATGTTTGTGTGTGTGTGTGTGTGTGTGTGTGTGTGTGTACGATCAAAATATCTGATTGTAACTGTAGATTTAGGATAGTTTTATCTCAGTGAAAAACATTTTTGTGTTATCACAACCCTCAAAAAGGCTTTCTAAAAATACAATAACAGTCATGAATTTTTTATCATTTATTAGCAAACTATAAAAAACAAAAAACATTCATGTTAAAATAAATATAAGGGAAGCGACACAGTCACAAAGAGGCTGGTGTTCTCTCTTAAAACCAGCCTGACATCAGACACTCAAACACAAAAGAAACAACAAAACAAAAGTGTAAACTTTTCAAATAGCTTCAGTGGTTAGAAGTAAGAGAACCAGTTTCCTCCTTGTTTTTTACTGGTGTTCAGCTTGTCAGGCCAGAACAGATACACCTGAGGGGAAAAACACAAACAGATCACAGACATCAGAGGAAGCAGGAATGGGGGAAGGTAAAAATCTCAACAATGTACACTGTAGATGACTCTGACTAAGTCCAAATATCATTCAAACACAGTCCAAAGGAAAAATACAGACAGCACTATGACTTTGACAGAGTTAAACCCAAAAAAGGAATCCGACTTACCTGGATTTACCTCCTAAAAGCTTTGCAACATGAGAACATCCAAAGCTAAAATCATAACTGATTTTCTTATTCTGATAACTGATTTCTAATCCTACCGTCCAGGTTAATTTAGCAATATAACGTGAAGCAGTCCTAATAGTCTTACTAATAATTCAAAACATATGTTAATCTGTCCTTCTGATCTTTTTATGCCTTGAAAATTATTCATTTAGTCACTTCAAACTTGGCTACCCATTGCTCGGGAACCAACAAATTGCCAAGTTTCACACCATTTGGATGGGTTGTTCTCATATTTTGACTGAAAGTTGTTCTCCATTGCAATTGTTTCCTATATAGAAGCTATATATATATTGTCTTGTCAAATATTGTCATGGTTAAAACAAAGTACATCAGTTTTAAGGCTTTCCATATCAGGACATAAAAATCTGCGAATACATAGAATATGTTGTTATCAGCGCTCATTTAAAAAGCCTGCATCTCTGTGTCCTGGTTTAGGGGGGCATCAGTGCCAAAGGAATTTCCAGCTTACAACTAATAGGCACAATCAGTGCTCAATGTTTTTAGAGCAACATACTCCAATCAGATGAAATCATTTACAGGGAAGGCCTTGCATATTTCAGCAAGACAATGCTAATAACAACAGTATGGCTTCATGATAGAACAGTCTGGGTGCTGATCTGGCAGCAGCTGGTCTCCTCAGTTCCCCAGATGTGGCCATCAAATTCAAAATGATCTCTTTTTTTTTTTAAATGTTACAATTTCTCAATTCACACAATTAATATTGTTATTAAATTTAATATGTTTAAATGTAATATGTTCTATTGTGAATAGAGTAGCATTCTGTTTTTGAATGAATTGTATGCAAATTTTACATTTCACAACATCACCATAGATCCATAGAGCTCATCTGTAAATTGCTTCAACAATCTTAAACATTAAGAATGCAATCGCAATAAAAATGTATTGTGTACAAATCCTTACAAAATAAAGATGTGTAGACGAAAGCAACACACAGCAGCAGATATAAGACAGGCAAAAAGCTCCTGACTAAGCAGTTTAAGTGTGTAAACGCCGCTCTGCCTCTGTGTCTTCTGTGCTTCCTCTGACACAGCAACTCTTTTTCTGTCGGACGGTTGAGTTTCCAAATCTATTATACAAGTTCATTCTTGCACTTGTTGATACACCTGAGGGGAACTTCCTCCCCATAGCAATTGCACAAACGTTCCTCCAGGTGGTTCTTTTAGTACTTCTTACTTTTCCAGGCAAATTTTCAAACTCAAAATCTGCTAACAGCCTAATGTGCTGGTGACAAATTATCAGTATAAATGATGGAAACAGTGACAAAAAGTCACAGTTTGCCCTTTTTATGATGTGATGATATACACATACATGGATTCAGCTTTCCATTTAAGGTCAGAGAAGCCTATACAATATATATACTTGTTGTATAAAGCAATAGACATAATTTGAGCAGTGTGTAGGTATGTGTGTTTGCAACAAAGCTAACAGTGTGATGTTTGCTGTTTGAACTTTGTCAGTTAGGCGGACTTCTGTATGTCAGGGCAGGTGAGGATAGAGACTAACCGGTTCTTCAGTCCATCAAAACCTGCCTCCATGCCTCTCAGCTGTTTTTCATCTGTGCAACTGCAAAGAATGCTGTCAAACTAATTGCAGCAGAGCTTTTCAACACCTCTCTTCTACTCTTTTCAGACTTTGTTTAGTCACAGGAAAACTAAAAATCTTGCACTAGTACTTCTTTTTACCCACACAGGAAATAAATCAGGATTCAGTAAAGAAATTGATGGAGAACTACACCTATACAAACCCTTTAACTGCAGTTATAGTTATCACCTGGTTGCAGCTCTGTAAAAAGAAAAAAAACTGGGTGTGGAAAATAAACTTTTTTTCAGATGCAGTTAAATAGTCACACCCAAAAGTCTTTCAGACATGAATGCAGAGAGGAACGGCATCAATGTGAGTCCACTATGCCAAGTCAGCGCTCACACTGCTTCTGATGTCTGAGATCTGAGTTTGATTGACAGGATGAAACTAGTGGGCACACCCGCTTCATGAGAGAACAAAAGTGGCCTTTGCCATGCAAACATGTCACAACCCTGAGGTGGAAGAAAAATATATGTCTCCTGTTTTTTTTATTAAAGGATTGTTCGGTCTAATTATGATGGTTTCAACTGACAGCAGGAGCCAAAAACAAGCCTGACAGGACAAGAAACAAAGACTAAGGGATGCTGATGTCTCAGCTCTCTCAGAGCTCCACCTACCGCTGCAGAGCCCATATATGCATAGAAAGAGATGGATTATAATGACAATATATTAATTAATTTGGAGATGGTGTATTTTTATACACTACTAACAGAAAGGAGAAGCTGCCTTGTCAGTGTGTGTTGCTTCATGTAATATGTGGGCATCATTGACAGCAGCCACCAAGTTGTTGACATCTTTGATGGCATGAATATCTCCAGTGAGATGGAGGTTAAACTGATTCAGTAAAAGGACTAGATGTTACAATCTCTGATAATGGCTTGCTTCACATGGAGAAAGTCTCGAGGGATGGCTGCTATGAGGAAAGGCAGCCCAGAAATTTTACCAGTGGGACACATCGTTGTGTGCCTAAACTTCACAGGGTGTTTCGGTCTTTTATCCCAAGCTAATCTGCCACTTTTTAACCTCCCTTGGTTAGGTTTAGGGATTAGAGCTCTGATCTAGATTATCATAAAATTTGGGACACATCGTCAGTAGTGGACCTTGGATTCATCAGATGTTTTGGCCATTATCAGTAGACACCCTCATCCAAGGAGGCCCTGCCAGGGTTGTTCAGGCCCCGGAGTGTGTCACTGGTTTATATTAAATTGTTATTTCTCTTCTACTTTCTTCTGTTTAGTTTTCTACAATTTATTTTCTTCTATCAATTCACTGCAACTGAGAAGTAAAAATAATAATGTATACTTTCTTGATCTCCGTGGGGAAATTCCTCTCTGCATTTAACCCATTCACTCAGTGAAGCAGCCATTGGGCACCCGGGGAACAGTCTTTAGGGACGGTACTTTGCTCAGGGGTACCTCAGGGCAGCCGTTCAGTGGATTCAAACCCTCGATCTTGCGAGCATGGGGCCACCACTCTACCTACTGAGCTATCCCTGCCCCTAACACTTCACTCTTTAATATTTATGGAGCCTCACTTCCTCAAAGGGATAGAAAAGGTGATAGAGAGAAGTAAGACAAAAGAGACAAAATAGGAGAGAGCGGAGAGCCGGAAGGGGGGCGCCTGATCTGGCATCCCACACCTCCTGGCCGGATCGGGCTGTACACTCGACCTCCCCACTGCCTCACAGAAAAGGTAAGAAAATCAGAACATTTTTCCTTTTCCTTTTTTTCCTCTTTCATTCCTCCTTTAGGTTTCACTACACGGCTCCCAGGAGGCCCTGAGACAGCTGTATCAGTCAACCAGCAAAATTTCTAGTGTTAGGTTTTCTACCCTTTTGACGTCCTCTACTGAGGCAGACCCACCACAGGTTGATCAATCCTAGCCGTGTGTCTCATGGTTAGCTGACTACCTTAGCTGCCCAAATGATGTCAGCCCTCTTTAGCCACAGCCAGTGGCTAGTCCTCGCAGCAGTGTTAGCTAATTCTCTTGTAGCCTGCCGTTGCGACTGTCCAATCTCTCTAAGCAGTTTTGCTGTCGTACTAGCAACAAAGCCCCTGCACCCCACTTCCACCGGGCGCACCTTGATCTTCCAGCTTCTGTCCTCTGCTTCAGCTGCCAAGTTGTCATAGCGCAGCTTCTTACGCTCAAATGCTTCCTCAATTGCATCCTCCCACGGTACCGTCAGCTCAATGACGTATACAAGTTTTTGGGAGTTATATTGCCAGTGTCTACCAAAGTCTAAGTGCTGAAGGCATGCCGCAGACAGGCAGCATACTGGCACACAAATGCCACAGGCATCTGAAGAAGTGCAACAGCACTGAGGTCAGTCATTTAAGACTCTGAGTCAGTGCTCTGCAATTTCCACTGCATTGTGGAAACAATAACACCATTGAAAGTTACCACTGGGAGCTGTTGCATTTTCTTCAGACTCTAGTCCACTTAACTTTTATTCTGCACATCAATCCTGCTAATGAGCAACAACAATCAATGTTTTAGAATAAATAAAGTAAATATATGTGATGTTAAGGCCCCTAATATATCACTATCAAAACTATTCTACTAAATGGGACATTCAGTTCAATTCAATTTTATTTATAAAGCACCAAATCACAACAACAGCCTCCTCAAGGCACTTTATATTGTAAGATAGACCATATAGTATTACATACAGAAAACCCCAACAATCATATGACCCCCCATGAGCAAGCACTTTGGTGACAGTGGGAAGAAACCTCCGGCAGTACCAGGAGGGGCGGCCATCTGCTGCGACCGGTTGGGGTGAGACGAGGAAGACAGGATAAAAGACATGCTGTGGATGTAACAGTTTGGTGCTGTGGTGGGAAGGATGAGGACCCAAATGCAGAAGGACGAACTCAAAGAGGCAGCTTTTATTGCGCTGCCGCAAAAACTTGGACATTACAACTGAGGGAAAAACAAAACCTAAACCAGAAACTAGGAACTCAGAATAAATGCGCTAGAACACTGGTAAATACGGAACTGGGAGTTACAGGGGGTTACGAGGAGACATGGAGATAACACACAGCACATGGAGTGGTGTGGTACAACATGACAACAAACAGGGAAGACTGAGGACTAAAATACACAGGCAGGATACAGAGAGGATGGGGAACAGGTGGAAACACAGCTGGGACTAATCAGACATAATGAGACCGGGGGAAAGCAAAACTCAAAACACTGAACAGAGGACACAAGACTATCAAAGTAAAACAGGAAACACCAGAGACATCCACAAAAACACAGGCTTTTTGAACATGGAACACAGGACGGGCACAAAAACAGAAACCAAGAGACAGAAGTAATAAATAATGAAATCAGAGCCCAACGACCCAGGACCATGGCAGCGGAAGAGAACCAGAGATTAATAACAAGTATGATTCAGTGCAGAGAGGTCTATTAACACATAGTGAGTGAGAAAGGTGACTGAAGAAGAAATACTCATTGCATCATGGGAATCCCCTAGCAGCCTATGCATATTGCAGCATAACTAAGGGAGGATTCAGGGTCACCTGGTCCAGCCCTAACTATATGCTTTAGTAAAAAGGAAAGTTTTAAGCCTAATCTTGAAAGTAGAGATAGTGTCTGTCTCCTGATTCCAAACTGGAAGCTGGTTCCACAGAAGAGGGGCCTGAAAACTGAAGGCTCTGCCTCCCATTCTACTTTTAAATACTCTAGGAACAGCAAGTAGGCCTGCAGTGCAAGAGCGAAGTGCTCTAATAGGGTGATATGGTACTACAAGGTTATTAAGATAAGATGGGGCCTGATTATTTAAGACCTTGTATGTGAGGAGCAGGATTTTGAATTCAATTCTGAATTTAACAGGGAGCCAATGAAGGGAAGCCAAAACAGGAGAAATCTGCTCTCTCTTTCTAGTCCCTGTCAGGACTCTTGCTGCAGCATTCTAAATTAACTGAAGGCTTTTCAGGGAGGTTTTAGGACATCCTGATAATCATGAATTAATAGTCCAGCCTAGAAGTAATAAATGCATGAACTAGTTTTTCAGCGTCACTCTGAGACAGGATATTTCTAATTTTAGAGATATTGCGCAAATGGAAGGAAGCAGTCCTACATATTTTTTAATATGTGCATTGACGAGCATATCCTAAGGTTTTCTCATAGTGTTACTGGAGGCCAAGGTAATGCCATCCAGAGTAAGAACCTGGTTAGATACCATATTTCTAAGATTTTCAGGATTTCTCAGTTTTATCTGAATTTAGAGGCAGAAAATTAGAGGTCATCCAGGTCTTTATGTCTACATTCCTGTAGTTAAACTAACTGGTGTGTGTCATCTGGCTTCATGGATAGATAAAGTTGGGTGTTATCTGTATAGCAGTGAAAATGTATGCTATGCCTACTGATGATACTGCCTATGGAAAGCATGTATATAATGTAAGCACAATTGGTCCTAGCACTGAACCCTGTGGAACTCCATAATTATATGTGAAGACGACTCTTCAATTACATAAATAAACTAAGTGTATTAATTCGTTGGATTCTTGTTCAATATTGTTATTACTGCAAGGAATTGCAAGCTGTTATCAATATCAGACCAGAGAGAAGCCTTGCATTGACATTGTATTATAATTTAAAGATTATGTTACCTGTGGCAAAGGTGTGACAAGGACCAAACATAGTAGTGTCAGAAATGCCTCTGCCAAACAAGGAGAACCCACAATGCCATACTCACATGTAAAATGCAAAGGCACCTTTGTGCTGCAAGATTATAACAGTTAGTTATTTACAACTAAAGTCAGCAAAAAAGGTTCTTTTTTTAACTGAAGTTAAAAAGAAAAGAAAATATTAACATAATGATAAAAATGCAAAAAGCTAATGTGTGGGATGGCCTAATGCTAAAATGAATAAACATTAGATGAAGCAGGAGCGGTTTATAGATGCTGTGCCTAAATTAGACTCAGTGTTCAATGAAAGCACTCGGTTATAATTCCTGTGTCTAAAGTTCAGTTTGCACATGTAGGGACACAGGTTTAAGACTTTAAATGCAACAGATTTAAGCACTTAGCTTAAAGCATCTTTGATAGCCTTCATCTTACTCATACAGAGTAAGAAGATGATGAGATAAGATGAAGGTAAATAAACCTGACTCCAAAGACTCCAAAGATAAATTGCTTCCCTCAAAATTCCAGTGATTCGTCTTGAACAAAACAGTCAGACGGAAAACCAGCAGCACTACTCGTCGTAATCAGAGACAGGCTGCAATGTGGTGTCAGGTCCACCAGGTGGAGCCAAATCATCGTCAACACGAGTCACGCGTCAAGAGACGAGACGCCGAGTTAATTATTTCAAAATAAATTGTGTGGTATGCATAGTCAGCATATCTAAAGTGCCATGGAAAGATTTAAAATATAATGTCACATTTGACCTGTGACCTCTCTTTCAAGGTCAATAGAGTAATATGAAGGTCAAAGTGATAATATTGCTATACAGAGCTATTTAAAATTACAGCAGGATGCAAAAGTTTGGGCAACCTTGTTAATAGGTTGCCCAAACTCAGGCAGGTGCTTTAATTTGGGCACCACAAAAAAGAAATGAAATCAATATTTAGTAGATCCGCATTTTGCAGAAATGACAGCCTCTAAACGCTTCCTGTAGGTTCCAATGAGAGTCTGGATTGTGGTTGGAGGTATTTTGGACCATTCCTCTTTACAAAACATCTCTAGTTCATTCAGGTTTGATGGCTTCCGAACATGGACAGCTCTCTTTAACTCACACCACAGATTTTCAATAATATATTTAGGTCTGGGGACTGAGATGGCCATTCCAGAACGTTGTACTTGTTCCTCTGCATGAATGCCTTAGTGGATCTTGAGCAGTGTTTCGGGTCGTTGTCTTGTTGAAAGATCCAGCCCCGGCACAGCTTCAGCTTTGTCACTGATTCCTGGACATTTGTCTCCAGAATCTGCTGATACTGAGTGGAATCCATGTGTCCCTCAACTTTGACAAGATTCCCAGTCCCTGCACTGGCCACACAGCCCCACAGCATGATGGAACCACCACCATATTTTACTGTAGGTAGCAGGTGTTTTTTCTTGGAATGCTGTGTTCTTTTTCCTCCATGCATAACGCCCCTTGTTATGCCCAAATAACTCAATTTTAGTTTCATCAGTCCACAGCACCTTATTCCAGAATGAAGCTGGCTTGTTCAAACGTGCCTTAGCATACCTCAAGCGGCTCTGTTTGTGCTGTGGGCGGTGAACAGGCGTCCCCTGCATCACTCTCTCATACAGCATCTCCTTGTGTAAAGTGCGCCGAATGGTAGAACGATGCACAGTGACTCCATCTGCTGCAAGATGATGTTGTAGGTCTTTGGTGCTGGTCTGTGGGTTGACTCTGACTGTTCTCACCATTCGTCGCTTCTGTCTATCCGAGATTTTTCTTGGTCTGCCACTTCAAGCCTTAACTTGAACTGAGCCTGTGGTCTTCCATTTTCTCAATATGTTCCTAACTGTGGAAACAGACAGCTTAAATCTCTGAGACAGCTTTCTGTATCCTTCCCCTAAACCATGATGGTGAACAATCTTTGTCTTCAGATCATTTGAGAGTTGTTTTGAGACCCCCATGTTGCTACTCGTCAGAGAAAATTAAAAGGGGAGGGAAACTTACAATTGACCCCCTTAAATACTCTTTCTTATTATTAGATTCACCTGTGTATGTAGGTCAGGGGTCACTGAGCTTACCAAGCCAGTTTGAGTTCCAATAATTAGTTCTAAAGGTTTTGGAATCAATAAAATGGCAACAGTGCCCAAATTAATGCACCTGCCTGATTTTGTTTAAACAATTATTGCACACTTTCTGTAAATCCAATAAACTTCATTTCACTTCTCAAATATCACTGTGTGTGTCTCCTATATGATCTATTTAACTGACATTTTTTATTGTAACAACCAATGATTTATACAGGAAAATAATGACTATTAACAAGGTTGCCCAAACCTTTGCATCCCACTGTATTTCTTACTGCTCTTATATGGATTGATAACATAAAGGCATATAGAGAATGATACATGGGGATTTTAAAAATTGCATTGCTTTGGACCCTTGCATTGGCAACATTTAGGAAATGATACTGGTATATGGGGATTGTAATAATCACACTATAGTTTCACCTCAGACCTCACTTTTGCATTTCAGATGTGCTTTTCTATATATAATCAAAATCAATATGTATTGTAGACTCTTGAGGTCTTAAAGCTCATTCCATAAGACCTGTCATATCAAAAGAAATGAGATGCAGGTTATTTAACCGAGACACTTTTTTATGAGAAATGTTTAAGGTAAACAAAAACCAAGCACGCTATGAAAAGTATTGGGAAAACAAACGTTTATAAATATAAACAACAAAATAAATAATAAAGAAATATAAATTACTATTACCATTGATAAAATAAATATAAAAAACTGCATTTTTAAGAGTCGTTCAGTTTTCATGTGCTTTTGTCTTATTTCCACTTTCATCTGTTTATTTCATAATTTCTTTTCACTGACAGTAGTCCTCTACGGACGCACCACTGCCTTTTCTTCTGGAGAAAAAAAAACAGTACTGGGATGTCAATACATAAAATTTTATTTGAGATTTTCATTAACGTTTTTTGTTGTTGTTGTTGTTGTTTTTTCTCTTTAACCAGTACTGTAACATTTTCAGGGCAGTAAGATGTTTGCATCAAACGTTCAAGTTCCTGCATGTTGCGATGGAACAGACATGCCCACAGGCTAGAACATTCGAGAACAGATCACTTAGATTTCTAAGAACTTTGGGTGTGTTGTTCAAAACTCTTCTGACATCACCTAAGTCACGAGATATTTGTCTCTTTTAATCACCTGATGTGATGTTTCACACCAGGGATGTAACAAGCCAGAGATTGAGGGTGGTATTATGAACAAGAATGGACAAAGCAACGTGTTTTGGCAATTCTTTTTGCGCTCCCAAGTACTAGACTAAACTTTTCAAACAACACCCTGTCTCACTGTACTCAGTTGGTTTAGACATTATTAATTCCAGATTATGAGAAAGAACCAATGCACTTTGGAAAGTGAAAAGGAGCATCTAAAGAAGTGTTGAGCATACACTACTGTACTGAATATACTGTACTGAATATTCATTAATGAATATAATCAGAAGGGCTTTCCACAAAAGCTGTCTAAAATAACTAAAATCAGTCAAACCTACTTCTTCTTCTTTTTTCACTGTTGATAAACAAAAAAACGAACAACCCACAAACCAACATCAACACCAAATAACCAAAGACAAGTCAGTTGGCTGCACAAAAAGAAAAGAAACCATTTAGACTGTAGGATTTGGTGTCCTCCTTCGAACCCAACCCAGCAACGGAAAATAGATTGGTCACATCTATTAAAACCAAAACAAATAACAAAATACAGGTTTAAAACATCCCATTTAATTAACTGCAGTGGCTTGAAGGAGGAGGAGTGAGACAGAGAGACACAAAACCAGTTTTCTAGCTTCAGTTCTGGATGGTTTTTCAGGCCACAACTGGAGCCAGACACATCTTGTGTGTACTGGGAGTGGCACACTAACAGTGCTGTGCAAAAATCTTGACAGGCTATATATTATATTTCCCTAAGAAAATGGGAAACATGTTGGGTGACTTATTTAAACATGCAATTATACATGCAAATACTGTATATAAGTAAAAAAAAAAAAAAAAAAAAAAAAAAAAAAAAAATCCACCAAAACCACTTGTACCTCCCTCCTGTCCTCCTCCTCTCTTATATATTGATTATGATTTGAACAACATATTTCAAATTTGGATTCATCACTCAATAAGACCTGTTGCCACTGATTTTCAGGCCAGTTCTTGAGTAATCTGGGACACGGCCCAGCCTTTTCTCCGTTTCCCTTCCTTAAGATTAGCTGCTTAACAGCCAACTTTACACTGAGACCATTTCATGAGGCTTTATGAGACTTCAGTGAACATTAGATGGATTGATTGAAGGACCAGATGCATCTCTTATTTGCTTATTTCTTTACGGCGTTTTAAAGACATGACTTTCAAATACTGTAGTGCTGTGGATAGTATCAGGCCTGACATTTATTGTTTTGCCCACCCCTTTTCCAGTTTTCTCAATTTTAGGGTCAAACTGCAAACAGTGCCGTTATATGATAAATTTGATAGCTCTGAGAAATCACCTAGTTGGTGCAAAATTACTCCTTTTTACTGAGTAATTAAAAGTCCTAACAGCATACACAGTAAATAATATAAATAAAAGAAAAAAGAAAAACTGAAACATAAAGGAATACGTTTCTTGATATTAAATAAGGACGTGTATAGGATGGGAATGGTAAACTTAAATATGCAAACAGTGAGATGTAATATATACAATAAATACATGAATAAAATATAAAGTTTATATATAGTTTGGGGTTTTTGATTTGTTTTTTTTGTAGGTTGCCTGTAAAGATTTTGGTGTGGCTGTTGCGTGTAGACATAACGCCAGATAATCCCTTAACTACCTTTGCTCTGCTTGAATGATTCATAGTGTTAAGTGGCCTAACAAACTACAAAATATTCTTCTTAAAATAAGTTAATCTTCAAAAAAAAAAAGAAGAAGAAGAAGAAGAAGAAGAAGAAAAAGGCTGTCACAAAGCCTGGATCTCTATTGCTCAAGACTGCTTCCAAGAAAGTCTGGCTTCTTGGAAAGCAAATTATAAGAAATGAAGGTTGGCCCGAGGCTTTTTCAAACAACTGCACACACATCACAATTTTTGTTTTGCTGTCTTTGTGAGGCTCTTTAGTTAGTCTTTAGCACTAAAGTCTTGCTCTAAGTCTAAGAAAATGACAGCTTACTTAAAAGTTGTGCCTTTTGCAAATACTTTTACTATACTGACCATTTGCAGATAAAAACAACACCATAATATTAAGCAAACTACCATGTAAGTATTTTTTCTAATAAAAACGTTGGAACTTGATTTGGATTTGTTTTCTGTGCAGCACATTTGCTGCAGAGACGGTGGTTGTATCCGCCAGGTTTGGTGTTTCAGAGCAGAACAAAAGCCAACCTGTAATTTACAGGTTACACCCTGCCCCACACTAAAACATCCTCATTCTTCATCTCAAACTCTGCCCTATAAATACAGCTGTGAAAACAGACGTCAGACACAAATTACTCTGCTTTCTGCATCGGGTATGTAACTGACAATGTTGATTGCTTGTGAAGATTGATTGCAGTAAAAGTTTAACACTTAATTTTCTTCTACTTTTGTCTTTTCCAGGTGAAAACTTTTTACTGCACTTCTAAACAAGGCAAAATGAGCGACCGTAAGTCTCTGATTCAGATATTTGTTTATATCGAGATCATTGACATGTAGTAATTAGGCTGAAGAACTGTGCTACTGCTGCATGTATGTTCACTGCACTTGTGCACAGCTCATTTGTTTTATTTGCATTTTTCTACTCTTCAATTAGACAGATGGGTATAGTTGTGCAAATGTAGCTATATGTTAAATTCTTGTTCAAAATCATTTCAGTGTTTGATTTAAGAACAGTGTGCTCTTTATTTAATATAACTTCAGCTCCCTCTGAGAGGCAGCATTGTCTATACTGTCGTTCTGCAAAATTATTTAACACATTATTTAACACATTTGCTGAGTCTTCTGCTTCTTATATTCTGTCTAGTATTTTTTAAGTTACGAATTTTGATTTGTGTTGTTTGTATGTTTTTTTTTTTCAAATACAGCCAAAGCCCAGGTGAGTGAATTAATTTTGCTTACATTGTTTCACACCTGTGACAAACAGCATGACAAACTTGTCCTAACAAAGCAACCTTCCTCTCTAAAAAGCAAGCTCCAGGAAAAGGATCAGATTGTGAAAGAAAACTTTCACTTGTGTACTTTCTGCTGTTTTGCTTTACTGGTTGATGCTACTTTGTCATTTTCTCTTCCTATGGTTGGGATACCTTTTTTAAGTACTTTACTCACTCTGAAATCATCAATTCAAATTTTCTCTTACAAAATAAGTCGATACTTCCCATTTGAATCTTTTTGGTTTCTCTATAAAATATTTCACAAGTCACACAAAATAAATCTGTTTAGCTTTGTTGCTGGGGCTAGGTTTCCATTTCACACATTAAATGCTCCATAGCAGTTTGAGTGTCACCGCTCAGACAAAACTGCTTTTCTCTGAGTGTCTTTGCAAGCTGTTGTCACATTTCTCTCTGTACCCCTGAACCCCCTTACTTAGATATAATTTAAATAGCAGTAAAAACTAGCAGAAATGGGCCCTCCATCTTCAACCCATCAGCGCTGGCCGTGCTGTGCATAAAATCCTAAGGGCAAAAAATGCCAAAACAATTCATGGAAGGTGAGATTTGTGAGAGTGAGATTTGTGGGGAACGCCAATTCACGAGAGATCACCGATTCCCTTAAAAACAAGCTTGGTACCCAACCACGGCAAAAATGCAACTTTTGAGTTTGCTGCAAAGTGAGTTTCAAAAAATGTTTTCATTTTTTCTCATGGTTGTTAACAGGGAAAAGGCCAAGAACAAGGGAAAGGAAAAGCCCAAGAACATGGACATGGGCAAGGAAAAGGCCAAGAACAAGGGAAAGGAAAACCCCAGGAACATGGACATGGGCATGGAAAAGGCCAAGAACAAGCAAAAGGAAAAGCACCTCCTAAATAATGAATCATCATCATTTCTAAGAGATAAAGATGTCTTTAATAAACTAACATAGAAAACAACAAGACTGTGTCCTTTATTCACTTAAAAATGAGTTTCTAGCAGAGCCCACAGTGGCACATTTATTCAAAACAAAAGCTTTTACAATAACCATTAACCATTTGCTGATGACTAAAATGACATGGCTAAGAAATACAACGTGCCTTAAGTTAAGGAGTTGTCAAAAAATGGGATAATCAATATAAACGGGCATCAATGCCAACATGCTTTAAGACAAAGATAAAGTCACTCCCAAATTGTTATGACAGTATTAAATATAAAAATCAATCTTATGACCAGTTTGTACGATTTCTTATCACCTTTGCTTCATGGAGGCCTCATTCTTCCACCTTCCTTATGGCGATCACTCTTGGGCAACATGTTTACATCTTACACATTTTTTTAGTAGCGTGAAGATTTTGATATATACACCCCAGTTCAGTGGGGATTTCATATTCTGTTTGGGCTGTAGGCGAACATTCACAACGGGACTCTCTAAACAGCGTTAGGCACCATTATGTTATAGATAACCTGACACACCAACAACAATTCCATAGCACGATGAAGAAGATATTACATATGCAATATGTAATATGTAATATGTAATAGTGTTTTAGTCCAGAGATAACAAAGTTCATCTGACAGCACTTATGAGGGTCATTAAGTAGCTATTTTAATTGATAGGTACATAAAACTAAAAATAAGTTTTGGATTAACAACCATTCCGCTGTTTCGTTTCTTCACAGTGACAATAAGACTGGAAATTGTCCAAATAAAAACTGCAGAGAAAAAACATTTGGTCTTCTAAGTGAACTCTCTACAAGAAAACAGAAAAGATCTTTAACCATTTGCTTGAAACTTGGTGCAGTGTGACTGTAATTACATATTAGTCCAGTTGTTATGCAAAGCAAATTTAATCAACCGGAAAAAAAAAAAAACCATATACAAAAAGCAGTAATTCTTAAAATGCTGATTATTGCTTTAACATTTTACCCTGCCATCCATGTGCATGTTACTTTGACATGTATCACCTACCTACACACATTATTCCCTAATGGCTGTGGCCTCTTTCAGCAGGATAATGCTCGGTGCCTAAAAGCAGAAAGGGTTCAGGAATGATTTGAGGAGCACATTGACATGTTTGAGGTGTTACACTGGCTTCCAAATTCAGCAGTCCGCAATGCGATCAAGCATCTATGAGATGGGCAGGAAAAACAAGTCAGATCCACAGAGTCTCCACAGACGAAGCAATACAAAATTTGGTTTAGATATCCCAGAATCCAAAATTGGTTGCTTCCAAAGTGGTTAAACTATTAAAAGTCTCCACCAGGGGATATCATAGGCCTTTGACAAAAGCATACGTTTATTTTCTTGTGAAAGATTAGAAAAACAAAGAAGGAAACAGGAGGAAAGATCTAGTTCGGAAAACTATAGACTTGTTGAATTATTGTTCACCAAGTTATTATTATTATTATCATATATTCCATAGTTTTTTATTTATTTACAGACATTTATTTATTGTTTTAAACACTACTTTAAAGACTGCACCTTTAGAGCTGATGTAAGTGATTCAAGTTTGTGCCTGTTCACATCGAGCAGACATACCAAGACGTAGCATCAATCAAACTTCACTCCGTTTAAGTACGCAGCTCCGATGTGTTTCTGTATGGCATTGTAAGGCTATGAGATTGATTTATTAACAAAGTATCAGACGCAGCTATGTGCCAGAAAATAAATAACTAATTTAAGAATTCTGTAAAAAGTTTGGCTGCGACTTGCAAAACTCTTTCTCACCTATCATGAAACATATCAGGGGACATTTTTTTGTCTCGTAACACACCAGCCAACCAGCTTGCATGATGTAAGGCATCAGATCTAGTTTTGTATGGATACATTAAGACAATGAAAGGTGTGCACCAAGTTGTGTATAATTATCGTAAATACCAAGTCAGACAGGATGCTACAACTGTTGCTTTCTCTCTGTCAGCTCAACTCTCTTCTCCCCACAGACCAGTTCCAGCATGTTTGAACTGATTATTTTGGAATATGTAGTTGTTTAGAGGCCTTCCCAATTTGTGTAAAGCTGCAGTTCTTCTTCTTAGATCGTCACTGAGTTCCTTTGACTATCGTATTCTTAATTAAGTGCTTTTGATAATCACTAACAAGATGTTAACAAGCCTTGACCAAGTTAAAAAGCATTGTCGAACCTTCAGCAGCATGCATTTATTAAAAGATTTAACTGACTAAGGATTTTACTCACACAATCACTATTTACAGTCATTTCATTGTTGCAGTCAATCATTAAAACCTTAAAATGACCTCGATGACTGTGTGAAAATTTGACAGTAACTGTAGATTTATTATAGTAATATCTAAGTAAAATTCATTTATATGTGACTACAACCCTCAGAAAGGCATTCTAAAACACAGTAAGACTCAGAATTTGGATAATTTATTAACAAACTATGACAAACAATAAAAACGTTAGCCATTGTTAAATACCAACTCTTCAGCGAGTTCTGTTGATTCCTCAGAGGCATCCGATGGAAGACAAAACACTGCTCAGTAGACCATTTAACACTTTATTTCTCTTTCACAATACTTCTAGAAGGGAGATGCAGCCTGCATGACACGTTTCCGCGGATCTCAAAATGATGACGGGCACTTGACAGTTTTATTACCGGACACCCTATTCTAGTCTAAACAACAGCATTTCAGTAAGTTTCCACTAGAAGATGGTTCACTGTTATCTACTGTTCTGCAGGCAAACGTGGGCGAGAGTCTACAACTGAAGGACACATATTCTAATGCCTTTATTATTCAGGGCTGTGTCCACTTAATACTACACTATATGATTATATGGCAGTTTTTTGATTAATATGAGATTAATATAAGGCACAGTATTAAAGCACTTCAGACAACATCATTCTAACACCATAAAACAGCATTAACATCCAACAAGAGATGGCAAAAAAGTAAAAAGAAGGGAAGCTACAGTCACAAAGAGCCTGGTTTCCCCCCTTGAATGCCGTCCAACGTCAGAAAAGAAAATGACCACAAAATCAAACACAAAAGAAACAACAAAAGAGAAGTTTAAATTGTTCAAATAGCTTCAGTGGTTGGAAAATGTCGTGCAGGAAAGAAGAGAACCAGTTTCCTCCTCTTGTTAGGCCAGAACAGATACCCCTCGTTGGAAAACACACATATCAAAGACATCAGAAAAAGCAAGAGGAGAGAAGCTGAAAATCTCAGCAATGTACAATGTAGATGACTTTGACTAAGTCCAAAGGCCATTCAAACAATATTCATAGTCTCGATCATTTACTGCTCATATCTTAAGAATTCTTTACAGAACAGCAACATGTTAAGTTTACAGTGTGCCTCACGGCATTTCAAGAAGGTGGCTGTAAGCTGCTTCTAAAAACTGTATGATTTCATTGTACCTATTGTTATTTTTGGTGACCATTTATGTTAAGTGGGAGTTATAAGAGAAAGGCAACACAATAACTTTGACTCAGTGAAAGCCAAACAAAAGGAATCTGACTCACCTAGATTTACCTGCTATCTTTTATAAAATAAAAAAAACTTCACAGCACAAAAAAACACTCAGTGCTGGTCTCCTCAAATTTCTTATCCTTCCATTTTGCTAAATGAAAGGACTTGGCTTGCATCCGTCACAGGATGACCATTAACCAATGCTCACCCTTGACAACAGAGCAGACTGGTTACGAGCCGGGAACATGCTCGCAAAGAGCGACAAATTAAAACAAATGAGCGTGCTGTGTGTGCACTGTACAACAGCGCAACAAAACATTCTCTGTCCTTTTATGAGCTTTTTATTTATTATTTATTACTTAATTGTTTTGTTCTTATTACTTTGTTATTATAGCACTAGGAATAAATAATAAGTGAAGGATTCTGGATCACCACCACGATACAAACTTGTGGCCACAGTATATACAGTATTCTGGAGAAGGTATAAATGTGACTACCCTACAATCTAATCGCCCCACCTGCTGGTTAGGTTGATCCTGATGATGTTTGGAAGGTGTCAATATGATGAGAGATGAGATAGCCTTTATTTGTCAGTTGCAGGTCTTTTGCCCGCAACCGAGATGACAGACCTTGCCGACCGTACATACAATACACAAACATCACATTGGGGAGACAGGTCAGGCCAGGTAGCGAGGAAAAAAACATCGAAATGTGTAACACAAAAGGATAATACAGGAATGCACAGATATCAACACACCATAGCACAATAAACACAGACAAGCAACATGGGAAAGTTAGTACACAATAGTACACAAACACACCTCTGTCTGTATTGTTTCAGTTTTATTCGGTTTCAGTTTATTTCCCACAGTTTTTTCTCTTACCTTATGGTTCGACGCACTGTCACCAATCCCTGCATTTTATTATTTTTTAATGTCTACAGTCACAGATCAACACAGCCCTGCCCTCCAGCACTATCAGCAGCAGGAGCAGCAGCAACACCTCAACATTGTCCCCACCTGATGACAGTGATGTAGTATGATGCAATTCCATATAAGATTCTTGATGAATTCAGGATGTTGTTATTCAGCCTGGTTCTTTGTGCCCAATTTAACTTTGAACACCTGGTCCTTCAAACATCTCGGAACAGCCCTTCTGGTAACTGAGGCTGATGTTGTAGCCTGGCCACTCTACTCCTTGGAAAAGGCACGGGTGCAGGGACAGGTGCTCCAACCTGAGGAACTGGTATAGGTGAAGGAGAAGGCTGGACCATAGCCGCCCTGGAAGCAGGAACAGGCGGAGGAGATAGCTCACAGTACTCACAGGAGGAGCGACAGTCATCATAAATAAAGGCTGACAGTCACCCACAGTCTCAATGACAACAAGGTGGCAGTCCATGACAGTCTAGGCAGATTTAAACAGTTCTGGAATTGCTTGCTCAACAGCGAACTCAGTCCTCTCAGTTGTAAAAACACCACCTTGTCCAGTCTTTAAACTTTCCGGCTTAGCAGCAGAATTTTCCTGCTTGTCATAAACCAGTCTGACAGACACTGGCTTATCTACTAGCTCAGAAACCCAAGACATTGCTTTGTCATCGGCAGTTTCAAAAACATTAAACTTAATAGATGAAATTTTTAAAAGAAACCAGAATGCAACAAGAATTCAGTGACCAACAATTTGGTTAAATGATTACAGTCAATTACCAAGCAAAAATGTTTCTACTCTGTTTTAGCCAAATGTGCTGGTGACATATTATCAGTATAAATAATGGAAACTTTGACAAAAAGTCACAGTTTTTTCTTGTTATGATGTGATGATATACACATAAATGAAATCAGCTGTCCATTTAAGGTCAGAGAACCCTATACAGTATGGATACTGGTTGCACTGGTCACCTTGTGAACAGTGTGCAGGCATCTGTTTTAGCAACAGCGCTAACAGTGTGATGTTCACTGTTTGAAGTTTACTTTGTCAGTTTGGTGGACTTGAGCATGTCAGAGCGGTTGGGGGACAGAGGAACAGGTTCTTCAGGTCATCAAAATTTGCCTCCAAGCTTTTTACCTGTTTCAATCTGCGCAGTTGCAAACAATACTGTCAAATTCCAGTCAATTTTTTCAGCACCTCTCTTCTATTCTTTCCACACACACTATTCAGACACAGGAAGACTAAAAGTCTTGGACTGGTACTTCTTTTCCCCACACAGAAAATTAATTAGGTTTCAGTAAAGAATCAAGAACGGCACCTATGCAGCCCCCCTTACTGCAATTTTTTGTTAGTTATTGGACATAGCTCTCTAAAAGAAAAATACCTAGTTGTGGAAAACAAGCATTTATTTAGATACAGTTGAACAGTCACACCCTAACGTCTTTAAGACATGAATGCAGAGAGGAACAGCATGAGTGTGAGTGTACCATGCCAAGTTTGGACTCACACTGTCTGAGTTTGATTGGCAGGATGAAATCAGTCGGCACACCCTGTGTTGTGTTCTTCATGAAAGAACAAAATTGCCCTTGCCATGCAAACATGTCAAAACCCTGAGGGGTTTGACATGTTTGTCAGAAAAATAAGGGATTGTTGTCTTATTATTGCGGTCTCAACTGACAGTGGAAGCTAAAAAACAGGTATGACAGGACATAAAAGCTGAGAGATGCTCATATCTCTGTTCTCTCAGAGCTCCACTTAGCTCTGCAGACCCTAAATATGCATAAAAAGAGAAGAATTATAGTGCCAATATACAGTGAGGTCCATAGATATTTGGACACTGACGCAAGTTCCTGATTATTGAAACATATTCCAATTATAGTTACATAATGGGCATACACATAATGTGTCGCAACTTTCATTTAAGTTGTCAGCTCCATAACACTCTACACAAGTATCTGTTTCGGGAGGCTTAAACCATTTTAGATGGCCTGTGGTGATGCATCAATGTGCTACACTTTAATCTGCAAGTTATGAGGATGATTTGTTAACAAGGTAGCAGATAAATCAATACACCGTACAAAAAAATGACAAAATAACATGAATTTTGGGTGTGCTCTTTACAACTTCAAAGTTTTTCTACACCAATGACGCACTATTTGGTGGACATTACAGATCCAGTTTATCATGGACTCTTTAACACAGGCAAGGGCATGTGCTGTGTTACATAGTATAACAATGTTAAATACCATGGCAGACAAAGACGATGGCATTATCACTGTTGCAGTCTGAGGTGGTGGGTGAGCAGTGGACAAAAATGTGTGCCACAGTGGTTTTTCATGGCAGTCTTTAGGCTTTTTTTGTGCTAAATGAGCACCAAAGGCTACCTGGGTGCCGAGCCTTACAGGCCTCAGCGTGTTACATTTAAAAATGAATGACAATGACCTGCGCATTTAGTAAAAATGAAATAAAGCATGTGAGCACAAACACATCATGCCAACTGTCAAGCATGCTATAGTGGAGGGCTCATGATCTGGGCTTGTTTTGCAGCCATAAGACCTGGGAACCATGCACTCATCTAACTCCTCTGTATATCAAAGTATTTGAAAGTCAAATGTGAGACCATGTGTCTGACAGCTACCCCTTTGCCCAAACATGTGACAGAATGTCTGAAAAAACAAAGAAACAAAATAATCAAGGTATTGCAAAGGCACTGTTAAAATCCATACCTCAAACTGACTGAAATGCTGTGGCGGGACCCAGCAGCTGTGCAGAAATTAATGCTGATATGGTAATATCAGCATTAATTTATGCACAAGGCTGATAATGAATGTTGTAATTGTCAATTCTTAGGATTGACATTTTTGAGTGACTGTATGAGTTCCACTGACTCCCACCAGATTTCAGTGCTACGGAGCACCTTTGACAATCTATAATCACTGCTACTTGCAGCATGCTCTTTAAGAGTCACACATTCAAATATAATAATTCTTGTTTTAATTATCTTTGTAATAGCAGTCAGCGGCATTAAAGTTTCCCCAGATTTGTATCATTTGGTTTAAACAGATAGATAATTGTGTTTTCTCTGCAGCACACGTTACAGAAAATTGTTGAAAATTGTTGTGAATGGAGGGTCTTTGGCACTTCGCAGCAGAACAAAAGCTGTCCCATAATGTTGACATTCGACCAGTTTCCTTTATACAACTATGCCGTTACACCCCTGCCCTCAAGCATGGAAGGCATGTTTTAAGGTGGAACTGTCAGTTACCTTTTTACCTGTCCTACAACTATTAGTAGCAGGTGTGGGTGCCTCCTAAACACACCCTCAACCTTCATCGCCTCTCCTTTAAATACAGGTGTCGAAGCAGACGTCAGACACAAACAGTTTTGCCTTCTTCATCAGGTATGCACCACTTATTGCATTTATTGTTGACTCCTTGTAATGATTACACAGAACGTTTAAGAGTGTTTCATTTTTCTCAAATTGTGTATTCCTTTTAGGAAAAGAATTTCTACCACGCTTGTTAAAAAGACAAAATGAGTGACCGTGAGTCTCTGATTAAGCTGAAAATATCATGTGTTGTTTCTGCCATTTGTGCAGTTGCCATTCAGTTAAATTCTGTGATTGGAAACTGCTTTCATTTTTGGTTGCAGCCTTATGATTGCAGTCATCTATCCTGTTCTTTTGCAAATTCACATATCATGCTTGGCTTCTCTTCATCTAATCTTTTTTTTCTTACTTTGTTTTTTGTTTTCAACTATAGCTGCAGCTGAAGTAAGTACTTTTATTTCATTTGATTGTTCTACACCTGGGACAAACAGCATTATAAACATGTACTTATAAAGCAATTTTCTCCTGTCAGAAGAAGAAAGAGAAAAGTCCTCATGAGGAGGAAGGATCGGGATCAGGATCAGGATCAGAGGGAGAAGGATCAGGAGTAAGAAAAGTTTCACATGTGCTTTCTGTTGTTTTGCTCTGTTGATTCTGTAATATTGTAGCATTCATGTGTTTATTTTTTCTTTATCTCTTACAGGGAGAAGGAAAAGGAAAGGTACAACTTCAGCAGCCGTTTGGAATTGAAAGTTTGCTGTCATCTGAGTTACAATACATTTTTAATCACTTAATTTTCTAATGGTTGTTTACAGGGGAAAGGGAAAAAGCATGGAAAAGGAAAAGGTCATGGACATGGGCAGGGAAAAGGAGGCGGACATGGACATGGGCAGGGAAAAGGAGGCGGACATGGGCATGGTCCTAAATAAATGATGAAGAATTCACTGAATCAGCATTATCTGATGACTGCAAAAAGATAAATATCTCTCTAATAAACTAATACAGAAAGAAGACTGTCTTGTTTATTGACATAAGTATTACAAATTACAGCTACAAAAGATGTGTTGGATCCTTTCTAAAATTCAGTAACGTTTGTTGACGAATCAACAGTCTTTGATAACAGTTAGTCATGTTCAAAAACATAAAAACTAAAAATGGCACAATCATATCAAGTCATTTGCAAGCTGCTACAAGTGTTAAATGTATAATATTTAATGGAAGGAAGCAGTTCAGAAACATCTACATACATTAGATTTCTAACATACCCATAACAAAAGAACATGCTGTATGAATCATTAAACAAATAAGATGTATAGGTAAGGACAACATGCTTATTTATCCTGAGGAAGGTGCTAACTAGAGAGGTCAAACAGGCTTGACTAGCAGGAGCTTGAACGTATTCTATCTTTATGGTAATTATCTAGTGTGGGGACACATTTTAGGTTAGCCAAGCACTGAAAATGTGTGTAAGTCTAATATAAATAAACATGCTGTTTAAGGATATGTATGCCAGTAGAGTACAACTTTAATTTGCATGGGTGTCTTCAGTGGTTCCTGATCTGTTTTAAAAGTTTCATATTTTAGTCATTAACATGATCAAATACTGCAATTTCATGTTTCCTGGCCAAGAAATATTTCAACAAACAACCATTAATATGGCATTTTGTTTTTCCACAACACAAACATCACAGGTACACATGTTCAACTGCTTTTCACACCACAGCAACTCGATGCATCGAGGCATTTAGACTTGCTCCAGTGAAGAGTTTAAGCTGAGCATCAGGATGTGATTTGAGTGATTTTGAATGTGACACGGTTTACAGAGAATAGTCCAAATACAGAATAAATAATGTGTGATCAAAAGTTGAAAATGACTTCTTCAAGCTTCAAGACAACAGCAAATCAGAAGACACTCATTTCAACTGAAGCACTGTAAACAGAAGAGCCTCTCTGAATGCACATGTCAAACCTACTGCAGCAGCCTATTTGGTTTTGGTTTTAAGTCTTAGCATTGCTTTAAAGAATTATGGACAAAAACAAACAAACAAAAAAAAACCATCATAAGAGGCAATGTTTTGCTAAAGATTCTGGAAGTGAATGATTGCACTGGTTGTGTGCTGCTTTTTTACTCACTTTCAAAACATTGTGGTTCCCTGATTACCTCAACAGTATCGCAAAACCTGTCAATCCTTGTGGAAAGTGCTTCAAAGAGGTGCTGTAAGAAACGTCACTGTAAACTAATGAAGCTGAAATCAACATGGACAGCACAAAGCTGTGTTCTTCCATTTTTTATTGTCTACCGTTTGTGCTCAAAAACCTCCATTAGAGACATCTATTTATAAATTATCCAGAGCAGCGACATCGTTAGCAACAATGTCTCCTGCGTGAAATAAAATTTTGCTTCCCATTCATGGCTGTGTTATTATCTGCAGCACTGCAATGAGTCACATGTTGAATGACGCAGTTCCCTCTACTATGCTTCATTGTTTGTGTATAATAGTTGACATTTTCTAACTCATTGTGCTATTCTTAGCATGGCAGCAGTTCTGCAGGGAATGAGATTATCTGACATCATCCAAATAAATTCTCTTAAGATCCTGTCTCGCTTTTTATATCTAAAAGCGGATTAATACCTTCACTTGTTTTTCTGCTCGATTCCTAATCTCTTAGCAGTGCCACCTATGCTGTGGCATCTTACCACACTTTCTTGGCATGGGTTTTGCTGTTATTAGCTACAATATGTTCCGCTGCTTTAATAATAAATACTGACTTTACCTCCAATTCATTTACATGACTTGAAACTGACTGGACAAAAATTGGAATATTGAAGAAATACAACGTTTTCACAGTATTCTGTGCAGTCCTTTAAAATATTAAGTGCACCCTTACTGCTTCCCTAGGAATAAAGAGGAGAAATAGTAGCCAAGAGTTGCTAATCAGATCCAACTGATTAAGTGATTATCAGTAAGTATGATAATACTCTATAAAGGCAAACATTTTCGCAGTTTGCTGGTCTAGAGAATTCAGGTGTGTGTTAGCTCAGTGCTATAACGTTCCCAGGAGTGGATCTGCTTACAAATTCAGCCCAACGTCAGACTCAGGGAGCCCAAGAGCTCCATCTCAAATCTGCAGGCCTCATAACATAACAGTACATATTGGTTATTTGGAAGGGTAGCCTGGAGAATGTCTATTCTCTTAAAAAAAAAAAAAAAACATTAAAAAAAATCATGGCAGCACTTTGCAAAGATCTAGCTTAACAAGCCACAAGATTGTTGCAACAAAAACTTGTTGTTGTCAGAAACCAAGTACAGCATATCAGCACGGTGGTGGAGGGCTGATGATTTGGGTTGGTTTTGATAGCTTTGTTGTTTTTGGTTTTACAAACTGTTCCCACAAAGTTGGGAGCATAAAATTCTCCACAATTTCTTGTTATGCTGAAGCATTAAGATTTCCTTTCACTAGAACTAAGGGACCGAGCCCAGCTCCTAAAAAACATCCCCACACCATAATCCCCCCTCCACCAAACTTTGTACTTGGCACAATGCACTCAGACACGTATGGTTCTCAGACTTGTCAGTCATTCCAGAGAACCAGTCTCCCCAGCTCTAGAGTCCAGTGGCACTGTGCTTTACACTACTGCACCCGATGATGAAGATGACTGCTTTGCTTTGTACTTGAATGCAGCTTCTTAACCATGGAAACCCATTCCATGAAGCTCTCTACACACTGTTGTTGCACTAATCTTTAGGCTACATGAAGTTTGGAGGTCTGTAACAATTGACTCTGCAGAAAGTTGGCAACCTCTGTACACTATGCTCCTCAGGATCTGCGTGTTTAACGCAGAAAATAGCAGAACTCTGGAAAAAAAAAGAACATGCACCTTTCTTTTAACAAGCCTTTATTTCAAAGATATGAGGAAATCACTGATTTTACAATGACATGGCCATTGAGCTCCACGGCAATGATGGCGACTTTTCGAAAAATGTTAGAGTGTTAATTAAAACAAAGACAGAGAAAGGAGATGGGATTAAACAAATTATAATTTTGTTTTAAGGCAGCATTTCGAAGAGTCCTGGCCTGACGAAGGGCACAGCTTGTTAAAGATTGAACTGAAGGAAATGCCTTTGGTGTGGTGCTCACAAAATATACACAAGTAGTTAGTAAATACAGCCTGGGCAATCTGAGGTGTGAAATGTGTATGTTCAGCCAGCAATATAACGGAATAACACGTGCCTGATAGCAGGGAGAAAGACTGTCCCGGTCTATCATTAGCAGCTTTACAGACGGTCAATATGAGAAACAACAAAAACAGCAGACGAGTTTGAGGTGCTTCCAGTTGGTTCTTCTTCACATTTCTTTGGCGCTCAGAGGGCTGATGGGAAATGTCTACACATTAAGAATGAAACAGTTATGATCTGTTGATGATGCACTCTGCTGCATGGCTTTATGTCTTAACTATGTTTCTTACCATCAAAGGGTGTGAGGACCTTTTTTTTTTTGTCCCTCAGAAGAGTCCATTGACCTGTTCAGTCTCGGGGTCCAGGTCGATGTCATAGAAACAAGGCCGAGTGGGGAGGCCAGGGATGGTGGGCATCTAGGATAAACCGAAAGAGAAAGAATTGAGTTTTAGTTTTAACTGATTCCAACCAGGTACTGGGATCTTTTGTTTTGTTTTTTTTACCTGCACTTCAACAACTTTTACTTGCCAACTCCAAATCTGAAAACAATTTTAGTGTAGCATGCCATTTTCTTTTTAGTTATGATGTTCCAAGTATCCAAGGATAACTAGATTGACTGGGTAGAAACGTCAGTGACATATAAGCTTGAATACGACTGCAGATCTGAAATCAGAGTAAGAAACTAGACTAAGAGCTTGTCTGAATGTCCCAGTAATAAACAAAACATTTTTTTGTCGATCAGTGTGATCAATGATGACCAATCTGGTTAAACAATTGAAGTCAGTTACCAAAAAAAGTGTTTATATTGTTTGCATTTTTTGTTGTGTTTTTTATTAATCATATTGTCACTTCCTAATAAAAGCCTCTGGGTGAGAATATTTGGTGGAAAAAACAAGGGATGGACCGATCCGATATACGGTATCGGTACTATGCAGTATGCATAGTAAGTGTAATAGAATAGCTTAAGTGTTTATAATTTTTTAATATATTTTAATTTGTCCTGGTTTGGAAATAAGCTATATTTCATGACGCTCCTGGATCAGCTGGAATAATACACTGTGACAGAAATAAATTAGTCAAAATATGATGCATCGGTCAATTATGCTTACCATTAATTAAGACTTTAAAAAACTCTTTTTTTAGTGTGGCATTATTAGTAATTGTCATTTAGGAAAAAGATCTGAACATTTCATATCAGCTTTGGACAAGATACAAGGTTTCCTACTTCACAGTAGCTTCACAGCACAAAAACTGTGACAAACTATCCGTATAAATGAACCGTATGCAGTAGGAATACTGGTTGCACCGGTTTACTACAACACTGTGTATGCACGCATGTTGCAAACACACACACAACATTTTCTACTTGAAATGAAAGGGACGGAAGATCCGGCTCTTCAAAATATGTCTCTGAGTATCTCGGTTCAATCTGCTGAATGATGTCAAATTAATCCCAGTTGAGCTTTTCAATGCTTCTTCTTTTTACCATTTCCACACCCTGTTCAGACACAAGAAGGCTAACAGTGTTTTTGTTAGTTATTGCCAGGATGCAGCTAATAATAAAACATGTGGGTGTAGAAAAGGCTTTGTTTAGATCCGGTTAGAGAGTCACACCAACATCTAAATGTGGGGTAAAACTATAGAGAGGAAGTCTTGATGCATGCTCAATCGTCCAGGTAAGTAAATCCCAAAAAGTTGATTCCATTCATCTGGCTGTAGCCTTTATAGTGGGAGAAAAATTACGTCACTCATCCAAGTGACTTCTTCAGTCTGACCCGACGGCAGGTTTCCCCAACTTTATAAACAGTTCATTTGCATAATGACTGTAACTAGCACCACTGACGAACAGTGGGTTGTGAGGTCATTTCCACTGGAGTAAATTTGGTTATCCCAGCTGGACATTTGTCAAAGCTAGGTAGACACCTAAAGAAAGCTCCAGCAGATCTAGAAGAGAAGGACAACTGTTGCCTAAGTAAAAACCCTTAGTGATCCCGTATGTGTCAGGAGTATCAGAACAGTTGAGAAGCATTTTCTCTAAACACAGTGACTCTGTGGCTTTTAAACCCTAAAACACGCTGCACCAAAAATGAATCCACCCCAAGGATCAGGTACTCCGGCACAAACAGAGTAATGTAGTGTACACTGTGCCAGGAGGATTGCCAGGATTTATACATCAGGGAAACCAAACAACCTCTGGCTAAGAGGATGGCACAGCACAGAAGAGCTAACTCGTCAGGCCAGGACTCTGCAGTCTATTTAGACCTGCAGGCCAGTGGACACTCTTTCTATGATGAGGATGTACACACCCTGGACAGGGAGCAACTGAAAACGTCCAGATGAACAGAATCAACTTTTTGGGGTACAGAAAGAAGGGAAAGGAATTAGAGCTTACTGTGCCAACCAACGGGAACAGAAAGCCAGCGCCCACACTGGCTCTGATGTCTCTGATTGGCAGGATGAATCCTTTGGGCACACCTTTCTTTTCTGCTTCATGTGACAGTGACAGGTGGGTCTTTGCCATGCAAATTGGAAGATTCGCGAATCCCTGAGAGAGAGGCAAAAAAGAAGGAACTTTACAAAGGTTGTCTCTTTGCTCTGTTTAATTACAATGTTCTCAACTGACAGCAGAAGCCAACAAACAGGCCTGACAGGACAAGAAACAACAGCTGAGGGATGTTCACCTGCTTGGTGTAGAGCGCCACCTTGTGTTGGGCCTCAGCCAGAAGCTCAATATCATCTGCTCCATAGATCTTCTGAGCAATTATTCGAATCTTATCAGCAATAGGAAGCTAAAGTGGAATCAAAGATAGATATTTTTAAGTCATAAATAAGCAGATCATGTGTTGTTTTAAAAGAGTGACTGGTGAAAATTAAGTTCGGAGCCCTTACGTCCAAATCATACAGGAACTTGAAGTTGCTAGGGGCGCTAGAGGCCTTCTGGACAGCCTCACCAAGTGCCACAGCACCAGCGCCACCCTCGGCCCAGTGAGAGCATCGCACGGCATCGAATGCTCCAGCAGCTTTAGCCATGGTGCACACCAAGTCCAGCTCAGCATCCGTGTCTGTCCTGCACAACAAATGAATGAGCAAAACATGCATGGTTATATATGTTATTTTATTATTCTTTTTTCTTTCTTTAATTACCATCCATCACTTACTTGAAAGCATTCACTGCTACCACCACAGGCACGCCAAAGTGCTTTGCATTTTCGATCTGCTTCCTCATGTTGTTGCAGCCCTTCTCCAGCAGATTAAGGTTCTACACAGAGGTACACAAAAACGTTCATTAAAAACTTACACAAAGCTTTAAAGGTTGAAAAGCTTGCATCATATGTGATTAACAAAGTAGGCAGACGTGGCTCAAGCATTCTGCACAAACTAATAAATAAACAATGCTATCAAAAGCCCCTTAGAAGAATATTATCACTGTTTTGGCACATTCTTTTCCATTACCTCTTCCACATATTCCTTAGGCAGTGGCATCCCAGCAGTGACCTAAACAAGAGAGACAAGAGAAATGTGAAATGTTTTAGTTAATTCAATAAATCCTTAAATTGTAATCAGCAGTGACTATTTTAATCCTCCATTTTTTTTATTCTTAATGATTACTAAGATGCTTAATTTAAAGATTAAACATAATTTTGTGGACAATTGTGCTGAAATTGTCTTCCGAATGGAAAATTGTGAACAACATTTAAAATTGTAGACAAATGAAAATGCTCTGATGGGTTTTTTTTTCTCAAAATAAAGTCGTTTATACACACATTGTTACAGTAGTGGATTCTCATATTGAACGTGCCCCATTTTGTGCACAGGTAATCGCCTATTAGCCAACAGCTCCCAATTCGCACTGTGCTAAATGCCCCATTTCAACTCTTGGCTCTATAAGATCTCAAAGAGAGGGGCTCTCTCTCTCTCTCACTTGGTATTCTCGGGCATAACTCTGGCAATGAACACCCGCCCACGTTCTGTTGAAATCTTCTATTTACAGGGAGCAGCCAATCGCAACAAAGTGGGAATTAAGCTAACACAGCTCATCTCACAGAGTGAATGAACTGAGGAGTGGCACCAGGGCAAGGGGGGAACTTACTGTTGGTCCTCCTCCGTGCATCTTTAGAGCTCGGATGGTCGCCACCAACACCACCACATGAGGCCTCAGGCCCGAGTAGCGGCACTTGATGTTGAAGAACTTCTCCATGCCGATGTCAGCACCGAAGCCAGCTTCTGTCACTGTTGCACATAATTGACACAAGCAGGAAAGTATATCAGAATCCAAGCCGCCAGGACTACTGACTACTATTATTCACTGACATTACATTGACTCCATCACGTTTACAATTAACATGTACGATATAAGCTAACCCTGTTAAAAAAGCTAAAACTGATTCTATTTATCAGCTTACCTACAAAGCCCTCAGGTCCAACCAGCTTCAAAGCAATTTTATCAGCCAGGATTGATGAGTTTCCGTGGGCGATGTTGGCAAAGGGGCCAGCATGAACAAACACAGGAGTCCCCTGTGGATTCAGATTACTCACATGAATTATTACAAAACTATTAATGCAAGTAAAAAAACAGCAGTTTGATAAACAACAATATCAAACAACCTGAACTACAGAGAAATGCTTTTAACGTGGTGCTCTCATGCTGCATATGAGCTGCATGGATTAGCATGGGCACCGTGTTTCACCCACCTCCAACGTCTGCATCAGGTTTGGCTTGATGGCATCTTTCATCAGCACAGTCAGAGCGCCACTCACGCCCTACAGAGAAAAATCCATCACTTTCATGAGTATCATTATCGCAGCACTTACGCTGCACGACGTCATGTCACAGCGAAGGGTTTACGGCACTCACCAGATCCTCGGTGGTGATGGGATCTCCCCTCCGACTGGTGGCTACGACCATCTTAGCCAGGCGCTGCCGCATGTCCTCCAGGCTGCTGGTGAGGGCAAGCACCGCCATGATTTCGCTGGCCACAGTGATGTCAAACTGGGCCTGGAGGACACGACAGTGCAGTCATGCAAAGCAGCACTAAAACTAAGTTTATTAATGTTTTTAGAATCATCCAAACCAACTTTCTTTCAAAGGTTGAACTGCTTTCTGTGTATTTTATGATGCTTTATGATACCATAAAAGAAATGTGCTGCCTTTAGAGAATAACCATCTTTACCTCTCTTGTGTATCCCTTTTCAGTGGGCGACTGGCCGATCGTGATCTTCCTCAGGAATCGATCATTAGTATCCAGCACTGAAGTGAAACAGAATCACATCGTAAGTATTTGTATAAGCTACACGATACACTCACAGCAGACCTGCTGAGGAGGCGACCTCTGTGCTGTTCATACCTCTCTGCCAGGTAACAGAGCTTGGGTCGATGTCCAGGCGGGCGAAGTGGTTGATCTCCTCCTCAGTGAGAGCAGAAGGCTCCGTCTTCTCTATTCCCAGTTTCTAAACCAAAGAAGAAAACTTAAATTTCAGAAGTGACCTGTGCACATCTAAATCAAAGCTTACACGTGCTGCAACTTGATCATTTACTTTGAGTCTGTTGATCTGGATCGGGGAGAACTTCCTCTCTCTTCCACTGAGTGGCACCAAACGGTTATACAGAGCCTAGATATTCACAGGGAGAGATGGATTATAGTGGTGACTCATTAGATAACTTGGAGGAAGTGTACTTTTTATACACCCATGACAGAAAGGAGAACCTACCTTGTCAGATTGGGTTGCTTCATGGAATATGCGGGCATCAATAGCAGCCGCCACCAAGTTATTGGCAGCTGTGATGGCATGAATGTCACCAGTGAGATGGAGATTAAACTGAAAAATCAAAATAATCAATTAAATGTTTTGCTTTCTTTGAACTGTTAGAAAAAACAACACAACACAACACGATGCCGTACCTCTTCCATCGGAATAACTTGAGAATATCCACCTCCTGCAGCACCACCTGGAAACAAAAGGAAAAAAATAAAATAAAACATACATGAATATGTCCCTGTAGTAAACATGGGCATCATCTCCTGAGTTTACACTCTTTCCAAACTCACCTTTAATACCGAACGTGGGTCCCTGAGAAGGCTGTCGGACACAAGCAAACACATTGAGCTTCATGTGAGCACCCATGGCTTGTGCCAGGCCGATGGTTGTGGTGCTCTTACCTTCACCCAGAGGAGTGGGAGTAATGCTGCAAATACAAAATGCTGTCAACATGTATGCCCAAAGCCCTCAAAGGCAAAACACAGTGTTGTCTTTGACAAATAGCTTTATCTCAGTCACTTTAAGCGGGGTTTTTTTTTGGTTGGTTGGTTGGTTGGTTGGTTGGGGTTTTTTTTACATTTGCAAAAATATAACAAAAACTTTCATCACCATACGAGGGGAGTTTTATGAGTGGATTCTGCAGACCACAATTGCAAATACAAAGGTGGCTTAATTGACATGAGTAGTTAAATTTGGGTTATACTGGCTCACTGCGCCATCTTGTGGCATGAAATGGTATTACATAAACATAAAACCCAGCCTGAGTTGAGTTCAACTTGAGCGGATCTCTCTTAAACAGATGTTTTGGACAACAAGCCAGTGTTTCTTTCTTAACATTCTGCTGATAGCTTTAGTTAACTTGGGGAGTTTTGAACTACACATGTAAACAGCCTGCCAATTTGAATAACTTCTACTTCCATAAACTGAGAACTTCAGTATCTTGAAATAAGATTTTGTCTACAGTCTACAGAGTGACTTTTATTTAACATACCCAGTGACCACTACATATTTTCCATCTGGCCGGGACTGAAGGCGCTTGATGATAGTCAGCTGGACCTTTGCCTTAGTCTTGCCATAGAGCTCTACTTCATCAGAAAGTAATCCCACTTCTCTGGCCAGACTATCAATGGACTTGGCTGCGCAGGAGCGAGAAATCACTATGTCACTGTTGGATAACAAAAGGCAAAAAGAAAATTAGCTTCTTCAGCAAGAGAGCAAAGATTGGGCTTCTGCATCAAGTTAATGAACAGCATGGCTATGGTTATGATAAGGAGGCAAACCTTGGCACTGGCTTTTGGAGATTGAGCGCGGTGTAAGAAATGTTCCACTTTCCTGCCTGATGGCTCTCCAGGAAACGCTTTGCACTCAGCACGGTGTTCTAAACAAGTAAACGTGATAAGAAAACGAAAGAAAGCAAAGTTTGTAATAAAAAAAAAATCTAACTCTTAATTAAACTTGATCAACTTTCAGGTTGTCAATTGGGCCTTACCGCCATCAGCATGGCCACAGTCATCGGTCCCACACCACCGGGCACAGGGGTGATGAAGCCGGCCTGCTCTTTGGCTGACTGAAAATGGACGTCGCCCACCACACGCTTTCCGCTGGATTTACTGTCATCTGAAAGAGAGACTCCAGTTGACCCATGCATCTGCTGATTATCTCAAAGGGAACTACAAAGCACCATGACCCGCATTAATACCTATAACGTGGTTGATGCCACAGTCAATGACCACTGCTCCCTTCTTGATCCACTCTCCTTTTACCATCTCTGCTTTTCCGATACCAACAACCAGGATGTCTGCTCTACCCACCTAGACAGAAACAGGAAGGGATAAACGATGAATCTTTATGAATGAAGAAAGTGGATTTTAAGCAATGATGCAGTGATGCTAGTGCAATAAATAAGGGAACACATGAATTTGTGTTTATACTGCAGGCAGTAGAGATCTGTAGTTCCTATGATGTCAGCAACTGCCAGACATAAACTGTTTAAAGACTAAAATATTTAATTAGTCTCCTCATGTAACAAGTTATGAAAATGTTGAATTTTCCAGCTAAGATCAAATGAGAACGTCAGTATTATTGGCTGCTGATGTATTTTTAGAATCAGACATGGACTTTAAACAGCTGCTCTTTATCTACATACTGTGCAGTTGTTTATACCTCTGTGTGTCTCGAGAAAGCCTTATAACACTTGTGTTTCTCTGTGTTACCTCTGCGGCAAGATCGGCGGTTTTAGAGTGGCAGGTGGTGACGGTGGCGTGATTCCACAGCAGCAAATCATGCATGGGTGCGCCCACAATCTTACTGCGCCCAATCACGACCGCTCTCTTCCCTGCCACAGAAACACCTGTAGAGAAGCGCACAGTCTGTGAATTCACTCAGGTCATAAACAGATTGTTGTTACTTTTCATATATTTACACATTATAGCATCATTATGACTGACTGCAGTTTTTTCAGGGTTATTAGAGATTTTGTTTACCCGTCTGTTTGATTAACTCCATGCAGCCATTTGGCGTGCAGGGGATGAAGCAGTCGCCCAGATCCCCACGGGACAGCTTCCCCGCATTTATGCTGGTCAGTCTGTAAACACACAAGAACATACAAATCACTGTAACCTGAACATACCCATCAATCTAAAAGCTTTTTAAAGGTACAGTGTGTAAAATGTCACTGCTATACTGAGTCAAGGGAATTCTGATTTCTTACACCTCGAAATTCAACTGGATAATCCAAGCTACGGTGGCCACTGTAGGACAAACAACTGTGGACAAACTTTTCCTCTGCAGCGAGTTGTTAGTTTGCGGTTTACCTCAGCTCTAAAAGTGTGCCATTTATTCGAGAAGAGGCTGTAAAACTTTGTAAAAGGAGTTCGACACCAGTCAATGAAGCTCAGTGAGGCGATTTTTCGGGGTTGCTGCACTGCTGTTCGCTGCTGTTAGTGAAACTTTCTTTGAAGACTGAACATTGTTGTATTCAAAATCTCATACGATGTGAGAATGTAATCACACTGTTTACCAGAGGGAAGTGGGATTTTTAGGATCACGCCTACCATTAGCTGGCATAATGCTTCCTTATAACCAGATGTTTTTTCATTAGTCAGCTGGCCGGAGACAGGAGTGTCACATTTCTAATCTGCTGAGAATAATTATTTCAAACAATATCAGGAATAAATAAGAATTTTATACACTTCTGCATGTTTTACAGGCCTGACATCTGTTCAGGAGATGAGGCCTGAGGTGAATAGGAAGAATATGACATTTTATCCAAATACTGGCCGTGTTGTCTCGCTGCTTTGTGTTTTGTTTGGTGGAGGGGACCCTTCATATGCAGAATGTATCTGTTTGTTGGAAGATGTAATTACAGTTTTTGAGTGCAACAGTCTTTCTTCTATTTTATAAACTCCAAAAAAGGACTTGCTGTAACTCTGAAATGAGCACACTTTTTTGTGTTGCTGTTCTTACCCATCTACGTCCTTCTCTGGGGCCACGGCGTTCGTGATCTTCTCGGTGTTGATTTCGTGGACTGAATCTAAAGGCAGCTGAACGATGAGGCCGTGGACAGAAGAGTTCTCGTTCACCTCTGTGATACTATGAAGAATCTGAAAGCAGGTGGGAAGCCTTAAAACACTTTATTGCTTTCAGGCTTGTCATGTACTGCATTCCCATACTGCCCCTGTATTGCTAAAGCAAGAAAAGCACCTGAAATTTCACTCATATCTTTCTGTGCTGTCAAGTATTGTGGGTTTTAAGTACTCATAGATTTTAGTGAACACAACAAAAAAAATCTATGCGAGTATTAGCCAATCTGTTTTTGCTTCAAGAAACCCTATGAACTATGCATGCTTCCTCCCGGCACACTAGGAAATAGTATGGCAGGAACAACTACTTGCCCTGGTGTTCATAAATGAGTATAAAAATGATTCTAACTCACCTCCTCCTCTGTTGCGGTCGTGGGAAGTCTCATATGCATTGCATTTATTCCAATCTGCACACAAAAATGCAGCTTAGGCCTAGAGCTGTGGCTCATTGAAACAATATGCAGAGTACACACACTGTACACAAATCCCTTGAGTATCAAAAAATTATTTTCTTTACCTCTGCTGCTGCTTTGAGCTTCATGCTGATGTACAGATTTGAATCATCGCGGTCTCCAACCTGAAAGACACATACTGCTTATCCCCCTGCATGTTTCTATGAAAGAACCCTGTGAAGCCCTGTGACACGTAGATAAAGCACCAGCATAAATGTCTGAATCCACATGTGCACACACAACATCAGTGCAGTGGCACACAGATACCCCGAGCCTTACCTGCCAGGTGCTCTCCCTAACGAACAGCCAAGCATGTGGAGAAATGTTTTTAGGGGGAAAAAGGGCATTTAGCCTTCAACCACAAAGAATTCCATCATAAACTTACCTGTAAAACCACTAGACCAGGCCTGAAGTTGGGATTCTTAAGTTTCATCTGCTCAACATCCTCCTTCAGACGCTCCCTCACCTGCCTGAGAAAACAAAATACAGCCAATTTAATAAGAGTTAGCAGTACCATGTGACCCAATCTGTACCATTTAATTAAAACAGTGACAGATTTATGCACCAGATCAATGCCATATGATGATCTTATTGTGAATCATTTTCCAAACTCAAACTATCATTCCGGACAATCACTCAGAAACGCGCGCTTATCTTTGGTTATTGTCTTCATTTTATCTTTATTGATTTAATGTTCTGGAGACTAGAAAACATGGCACTATTTTTTGCAAGGTGAAAAGATAAGCCGCAACTTAAAGATAAAGATTGGTTCAGCTGACTGTATTCAATCAAAGACAAGCCAGAAAACAGTGATTGCATTACCTGAACTTTAGCTTGTGGTTATTGTTTAGTTTCAGTTTCAGTTTTATTTGTCATATGCAAGTTAGCACAGGGTCAACATTGCAATGAAATGTGTTTGACGAGCAGCAGTCACTCAGCAGCATGGTACAGTAGAAGAAAATAAAATAAAATAAAATAATTAAACAAAAAATAGAAAAATAGTAAAGAGCAAAATATTAGAGAGACGTGGTAAAAGAGAAAAGATGACTAAATATATATATGTATCTATAAATATAAATATTTGTACACTAGTGATTAAATAAGAAAATCTTGAAAAGAAATATGACGGGGGGGGGGGCGGGGGGGCAGATGGGATATTGCACAGGAATGAGCAGCAGAAAATTACAGTATTGCACTTTTTAAATATAAATATCAATAACAATAAAGTGGAGTGACCAGTGCAGATTAAACAGAGTACTTGTGAAGCTGCAAGGTAGCTTGTGAGTGCGTCCTGTGGACTGTGTTGTGTGTGTTTAAGTGTTGTGGTTGAGGTGAGGTGTTTAGAATGTGTCATGTGTGTCAAAATCCTGATTGCACAGAAAAGTGTTTGCATGCAAATGAAACAAAGAAAAGACCCCAAAGTTCTAAAGAAACAGATGTGCATCATGTGAGCTGTAATAGGAGTGGTGATTAGGGCTGGGTATCGTCACTGATTTCTAGAATCGATTCAATTCCGATTCACAAGGTCCCGAATCGATTCGATCCACGATTCGATTTAATTCGATTCGATTCGATTCAATTCGATTTGAATCTGGGAAATTTTGACAGTCAGAAATATTATAATTCAGATCAGTACATTTACATATTTTTGTATCAATAAAAAGGAAGCAGACACACGCAAGACTTTATCAAAGGTGTGAGCGTCACATCAGATGCCTTTGTGTCAAAGTAGCTGAAGATAAAACAGAAAAACATGAAGGTGATTTTCCTGGCCTGGATTTTATAAAAATATTCTGCAGTACATCAAAAACGAAAGAAAACCATTAATCAACATATGAACGTTACCTCTGACGTTACAGCGGTTTTATTAGAGACACGGTTAAGCGTTTTGCATTTTGCGTAATTTTAAAAAGTTTAAATTTGTTCAGTATTGAACGGCAGAAATTAGGTTTTCTTTTCGGAAGTATGTAAAACGAAAAAAAGGAAAAAACAGCGGCGGACAGCGCTGTAAACAACGGTAGAGTTGTGCGTAACAAGCAAGCGAATAATGAAGAAAACAGATTTTTAGATGGGACACTGTTCTTGAAGTACAGAGAGAGAGAGAGAGAGAGCTGTGCATCGTGGTGGAAGCAAAACAGTAAAAGTCAGAGTGAATTCATGACGATGTTTATGTGAGGCGTAGTTTGGATCTTCTTTTGCTGCTGGTTTGGTCAATATTGTTTGGAGAGAGATCAAACTAACAGCTTTAGAATCAGTGCAAAAAGGGCGTGAACACCAAGCGCGGACCCGCCGACAGATCAGAATCTGCGAGCTGTCGGCTTTCAGCCCGACTGTGAGAAAGGCGACATCTCACTGATTCTGATCCGCGGGTCCGCGCTGTGTGTTTACGTCTTTGTGCAGAATCCGTGTTCCTGCTCTCATTTACTGTCTTAGCTGTTTGGTGGTTGTTGAAATTTTGTGAGATTTCACCTGAGATTCTGGCATTTCGGGCAAAATAAATTTATATTAAAAAATTGATTCAGGATTTTAATGAATCAATTTTACGTTATCCAAGCCAGAATCGATTTTAATCGATAAATCGTTTATAAAAACCCACCCCTAGTGGTGATGAAATACATTGTGGCACTGATTTGAGACACAGTTCAAGTAAACTTAGTCAATAGAGAAACTGATTAGCTTTAAGATTTATGTACACCAACATGCCTTCCCCCCCTTTTTTTCTTTTCAAGATGAGGTAAATGTGTGCAGAAAATCTTTTTTTAAAACATATAGCACAAATTATATATAATATGTATATAAAACAGGCTAATAAAATTTTATTTAGTTACAGTATTTTGCATATGACCTCAGTTGCTCTTTATTTTATCTACCAGCAGAGTGACCCTGAGGATCTTTCCAGTAATTAGAAAAAGCAATCACAACACTGAGTATTGTACCATAACAGATCTTTATCTCAACGGTGACTGGTACAAGTTTTCCTCATCAAACCACCAGGGCTCATATTCCTTCAAATACAAGTCATTCATACAGTGTGCAGTGAAGCATGTCAGCTTCTGTCAAACTTTGGAGATAATGAATAAAGATGACCCATGGGGAGAGCGGCTCTGTGGCTGCATGGCTTCTTTGTATTGCATAATATAATCTACTAATAACTACTGTGAGGCGGTCTTAACAAGATACAGGCTGCTATATCTTGTGACAGGCACATGCAGCTAGATGTTTTTTGTGTTACTGTTAGAAAGATTTTGCCTTTTTGCCATTTTTCCACTCATTCTCATTACTTGGATCTGGTCAAAGTTTTTTGATTAAAAAAAATGATAATAATTTTTAAAAAGGGTTTGCCTGGAATATCTGACTGTATAAATTGTATTTTTCCTCTTCAAATTAGGTCAGTGAACCAATAGGACAAAGATCAGAGCACAACGCCACAGCTTCTTGCATAACACCCCAGCATTTGCAATAATGCATTCAGAAGTTATGAATGACCAAAACTAACCAGTTAAGAAAATGAATCACTCAGATTTCCGCTGAATTTAGAGTCAACGCATATGCACTGTAAACAGTCTCTGCAGCCCGATGCGACTGATTTAACAGTAAAACTGTTAATTATACTGAGTTATGAAATCACTTCACGGCGTCAGACTGCTTACTTCATATATATAAGCTTGCACTTAAAATCCTCAGAGGATGCACAGCGTTTGAGTAAGATCAGACATCACCAGCTGCTAAGTTACTGTAACTTTGCTAGTTAGCTTCTTACTTAGCCAGTCACATGTTTCACAACGCTGATTACATTCACATGCATGCTACCTATGCTTTCATAAAGGTAAGGTTTGATACTTACGCTGAAACCTCTTTGCCGCTTATGATCTGAGCTGGCATCTTTCCCTGGGATGGTCTCTGCTCTTCTGGTGACTGTAGTAGCTGGTCTGCACCCTCACTGACTTACAAGTAGAGGAGCGTGGTCCGCAAGTGGTAATAACTACTTTGAAAAAGTTTCTTCAAAGTGAGTCGGAAAACGACGGTAACAGCGTAGACTCTGTCCACAAACCAACCCTACGGTGGAATATCAGCGTATTAACTTTCAGGAATAGAACAACGTAGTCCAACGTAGAATATTCGCTCTGCCTACCTAAATGGGTGGTGCTCGTGACAGCCAATCATATATCATCTTAAACGTACGGCTAGAATATATTGACCAATAGCACTTCTAGCTGTGCTCTAACATTCACGGTGAGGTCGGGGGCGGGGGCTGTGCAAAACTGGGGTGTAATAACGTGGAGAATCAGGAGAGGGCAGCACTGTATATACACACAGCTTAGATTAATATCATTACAAAGCTAACAGCACTGTTTATATAGGTCAGACTTGACGTCTACTACAATTTTCGATCCACAGTAAGGTGTCTTCGTTTACTATAAGGTGCGAGATAAATACCACAACTTATATTTTTGGCTTTGAGGTCCGACGTGAGAAATGAGGAAATACGGAGAGGAATGGAGAGTAGATTCTGTGTTTTGAACGACACCGAGGACCTCAAAACACGAATTTCAAATACTGAGAACAATCAACATTTCGAAAGGTAAGCTTATATAGTAGGTGATGGCTTGTTATCCTTTGTTGGGCTCCGACTAGTCCCTGGAGGGTAACAGGGCTTCACTCGCCAATTGCGTGGTTTGTTTTTGCTATCGCAGGATATTTGACCTACATTTGCACAGCGTCAGTTTTCCGAAATAAAGCAGATCAAATCCTCGGGGGCGATACATTTAACTTCGCCCTGTGTTAAAACGCATTTGTCTGAACTTTTGCTGGTTGGTGTGTGTATTTATTTACTCATTTGTTTTAGGTCCAAGACGCTTTTTGAAGAAATACGTGCCTCCATAAACAACAACGACGAGGAGGACCGCTCCTTCTGGAGGCCTGTACTCCCTTGGGGAGGTGTCTTTACCATCAAGGCAGGTCGGAAAGCCATATCATGCACGCCTCTGTACGTGGAAATCCAGCTCAAAAACACCTGCACCATCGATGGCTTCCTCATGATCCTGTATGTGATTCTGCGGGACAACCAAGGCTTTCGGAGGGAGCTGGCTGTCTTCCTGGGCAAGCAGTTTGTGGAGCATTTCCTCTACCTGATGGACTCCTGTGACTACACCACGGTGAAGATGCTGTGGATCTGGGACAGAATGTCTAAAAGGCAATATCGCTCTGAGATCCACCAGGCAGCCCTGGAGATCGACCTGTTTGGCAACGAGCACCAAAACTTTACAGAGAACCTGGAAAACCTCATGTCCACCATGCAGGAAAGCCTGTGCACCAGCTGGAGCTGTCCAGCCCGCTTCCAGGACTGCCTCAAAAGTACCATCAACATCAGGTAAACTGTATTTACCTACTATTCAAGTGTTTTGTTAAGACACAGTTGCTGCCCAATATATTTATGGGGTTTTTTTTCTGTATTTTATGTTTAAGTGCCCATCAGCAGACCTCAGCTGTGCATTGTCTTATGCCAAACTTGGCAGAAAGAATTACAATCAAGTGTTGTGATGTGTTTGCAATTGCAAGCACATTACTGTCTGCTCCTATGTAGGCACATTAATACAAGCTGTTAGATTATGATATTTTTCACATTTCTAAGAATTTCACTCTGACCCTTTTTCCTCTCAGTCCTCCTCACGAGCTTCCTCACAGAGACCCAATTCAGTCGGCTGTGGATGAGTTCTTCTGCCCCAAGCTCCTGCTCTGCTCTGAAATTGGGTGAGACACGGCAGGATCTTCATCATCGTTGTCTTTTTTAGCGCTGTGTTGTTGTACTTCCTTGACAATTTTTATTTATTTTAAACAGATGTGATGGTCTAAGGGAATTCTCCCAGAGGATTTTCTGCCACGGGCCTCCACCCTTTGTTATCCTCAACATGCAGCAGTGGAAGTCAGAGGAGCTGTCCTATGTCCCTTACCATCTGGCTCTCTGTCAGCACAGGTATGAATCAGAGATGGATATATCTACAGTAGGTTCTGCATTGCTGTTCATTCAAACGATGTGCCAGTGTAGCCTTCATGTTGCTCAGGTGGAGCCCGGCCTCCTAATGCTTTTACATCTGTTGAGCCAGAGGTCTGTACACAGTCATCATAACTGAATTAATGGAACTTTATTTATGATTCAGGATAGTCATTAAAATTAAAAATGTCCGATCACTATCCTGTCTGATCGGTGTTTAAATTTTAAATGTCATTTGGATCTTCTCCACTGCACTGTTGTGCTGTCTGTCTTTATTTGTTGGGATTTCTTTCATTGGAAATCAAAAGAGCAGCAAAAATATCTGGAAAAAAATCTACTTTCCAGTCTTGAGAACAATAAATGTTTTTCTTACCTGCAGGTACACACTCGAGGGTGCCACACTGTTCAACAAGGAGGAGCATCACTACTCTGCAGCCTTCCAGATAGACGGTTGCTGGATGCACTATGACGGTCTGAGGAACGATAATCTGATCTTGTTACACAAGCCCCCAGAGCTCCTGCTGCTGTCCTCTCTGGTCTATGTCCGCACCTCTGACAAGTGAACTCATCGTTTCTCAGGTGGACATAGAGTACAGATGAGCCAAAGTCTCAGCACACGCCAGAGTGATTGCATTCATCCAGTTTTTGGGTTTGGTTTTTTTAATATTCTGTCGTTACATTACTGCAGTGTTGTTCTTTTCTCACTGCATTGCTATAAGTTTTAATTCCTGTCCTGGGTTAGCTTCTCCTCGATTCAACTGAATGCTTGGTTAAAGCTTACTGTGCAAAATGGAAATGACATCTTTTTGGGCACGCTTGGAATCCAAGAATATAATGGACTATAATAGTTCTGGGTTGAGATATAAAAACAATAATACGAGTCAGTACTGAATTTCATAAACGTGCAGTGACCATCGGCATAAGATTAGTAGGTGAAATTGCTGTTTGGAGTTGATACTGACATAAGTTTTCAGTACAAGTATAAAAAGTGTTTGTTTTGGGGGTTTTTTTACTTCCATGGTTGATTTACAAAACTGTTAAACTCGCTTGCTGGCCGTGCATGCAGCGATGCAGACCTCTCAGCTGTTGTGCATCTGTTTGGCAGTGCTTTTCCATAATAACCACAGTATACTGGTTAGCACTTAGCACAAGCATAATGACACAGAGGGTGCAATTGAATCTAATTTGGTCATTATGCCAAAGAAAATATCCAAACTGCTAATGTACACACACGCAGTTTTTCCCATCTTCATAGTTCCAAAGGTCTGTGTACAATTCCTAAGTCCTCCCTGGTTCCTGCGCTGATCAGATCCATTTCATTCCCAACGCAGACACACCAGCGCACAAACATAAAAGTAAGCCCCCTTGTTACAGGGATTCAACGCAGTACTGTAATTTAAGCTTATGTTTATGCATTTCAGTCCTTTCCTAAAATTAAACTGGTGCTTTCCCCCCCCTACACACACACATTTACACTGTGGTCTGAGGAAAAACTACTAAGTCCCCCCCTACCAGGTGAACAACTTAAGGTTTAAATTGGAGGTAAGCATTTGCCAAAACAGGTGAAAGTATAAAATGATGCCAGAAGTAATCTGAAATTACACTACAAGCTGGCCTAGAAATCCATTCAGGCCACATGTATAAACCGATGAATAAAATTCAGGCATTTTGCAGCTTGTTCAGCACACAGCAGTCTCAAAATGTTAGTGTTTTGTTTGGTTTGGTTTGGTTTAAGTCAAAGCATTACTGTTGTCACACAGTGCCTCTCTCAAGGAAAGTTTAACATGAATCCAGTTGAGAGTTAAAATAATCTTGATCCAAGACTTAAGTTTTTTTTTGTTTGTTTATATGCTGACACTGTCTTTACAATACAAATACAGATATTTTTGAAACCTTGCCTGGTTCCAGTTTGTCGTGCTTCTTCACATGCATGCCAGGAAGAGATGCAGAAAAAGCAGGCAGTACCTTTTTAAGGCAGGCATTTATTTTAAACTGGGTACAGCTGCACCACATAAACAGACTTAAATGTATGTAAAATGTCTTCAGTCAAACATGAGAAAATGTGAAAAGCTACTGTTTTTAAACACCTAATGTTATCTTGTACTTCCAGTATTAATCCACAGGATATAAAATTCAAGATCATCACCTTACTCCAGACACACAAGGGAAATGTAAAAAGAAGCAGAGTGGTCATTTTGGCTAACATTGACATCAGTTTCGTAGGATTTTTTTTTTTTTTTTTTTTTTCACCCCCCCCAGACATAAACAGAGTGGTAGGCCACTGCAGAACATGTGTTAGTCATCCATCTGCTTTCTTTGTACAAGCACTTTGGTGAGAGTGGTGGCAAAACATGACATTAATTTAGGCCATAATTTAATGAAAAAAAAAAAAAAATGCATACATCCCTTCTTTTTTTGCAGATTCACGTTTCCAGATTTTCATCAGCCTCTCTCCAACCTTAAAATAGTTAGTATACACGTCAGAAATGGCAACATATGTACATAACAGTGACACAAGATGAATCATGGCAGCGGCGACGGCGCACAATTACGCCTGCGTGATTCTGTGCCGTGGCTGCAGTGCTAAAGTGACAAACGCTATTACAACAGACAGAAAACAAGAGTTTAGAGAACACAAACAAAAATTAAATACAAAATTAATAGTTGTGCCGTTTTGAAATAAAGTGTACAGACATACAAATTAAGTTGTGTGTTACTTTTCAAATAAATCAGAAATTCAAAGTACTTGACTTTGATGGGAGGGAAAAAAAAAAAAAAAAAAAAGAATCTGACAAACCGCGATTCTCACATGTGACACCCTGACCAGTTTGCACGGCAAATGTCATTTAAGTTCTCATCTTACAGATTGAGTTTAGAGTAAGCAAGGGCAAGGTGAAAGAACACACCTATGTAGTGTTTACAAGACTTAAGTGCTGAACTGCAGGAAAAAATTCATCTAAATTGACCCAAATAAACATGCTTTGTGCAAAATGAACCAGCATGCACAACAAAAATGACAACACAGGATGACTGGTTGGTTTAGACAATGTCAAGCTACCATCTGATGTTTCATTTGGACATCCACATCACCAGCCAACAGTATGATCTGACAGACATGCTGTGTGGGGGTTCTCGTACACCAACATGAGATGCCTTGGCCTTTTTTTTTTTTTGTTAAAGAGACAAACAACAAAACATAATTTAACCCACGAAAGGGAACAAAAGTCTTATTGCAGTATCTAAATGCCATTAGCTTAAATCAAAACATATATAGAAATTACAATATGTATCAAATAGTTTGGTAAGTGCAATGCAGAGCTTGGTTAAAGTTCCCACTTATGTGCAAACATTAGTCCACAAAGCAACTCAAAACTTGCCTTGAACATAAAACAAGTGACTTAAGACGCATCACTACCTGGCCGTCTGCTAGTCGAGCGTCCCCTCTATTGCTGTGCAGTCACTCGAGCCCAGTCGCCCACACCCCAGGGGCACGCTCTGAACCCTCTCCCTTGGCTGATGACAGTACCAACATGGCCAGAGTTGGCAAGCACATCCCTTGGTGCTTTATCATCCATCTCCATATATAACCACATGGAAGAATGCAGGGGAAATATTTCAAATGTGGCACACAAGGGAAGATGTTGTGTAGGACCGTTTCCTTTTTAAACGTTTTGGCGTTTCACACCAATCTGTGAAAATATTACTTAAAACCTGAGCTTGCAAGCAAGACCTGGCCACGTGTAGACATGTTTTTAGTGGAGGATTAACTAGCACAGAAATGTCCGACCCAATCACAAATAAAATCGTGTTCAAAGCCAAGAGAGCATACCAGCTACAGATAATTGACAAAGCATGCTCAATGCTCAATGGAGAAAGTGTAACATTAAAAGAAAAAGTTTGAAATATTTGGGAGAGAAAAAAAAATAAAATAAAAAATGAATGAAATCATGCCAATCTTCTTGCCTTTGGGGACTATGCAGCTAGAAGTTTGCAGTTGTTGGTCCACAGGCTTCCTTTTTAGTAGTTTTAGGGGCCACTTGCATTTTCTCCAATTAAATTCATACGATAGCAAATAACTATCACCAGTTACACAGCAGAGGCCTAACAGAGTTTGACATTAACTGGATGAAGCAACGCAGACAAACAGCTAAATCCTGAATCCTAAATATAGCACCAGTTAGTATTGTATACAGACCAAAAAAGGTGAAAAGAAGGCCAAGGTCAGTTTCAACTATTGTGAACAGTAGCAAGTGCATGATCTGACCTTAGACCGATGCAACAGAAGAGAGAATATGAGGCCTTTTTTTTTTTTCCTTTTTTGTTTTGTTTTTTTAAATGGCTCAGAGGATGAAGCAGAGACTAGTGGTGAACACTTTCAGAAGAATTCACCTCTACAGTGGCTGTGGGAATCAAACTGTACACACATTCGCACACACATTAGTGAGCCAGTGCAGAAAAACATTTACAGGCAATGCACTAGAGGATATATTTATATCTATATATTTCATTTAGACTATTTACAAGAGAAAGGCAGCCCTTTTTTGAGAAAATATAAATATTCCAACTTTTCTATTTTTTGTTGTTGTTTTTTTGTCAAGCACTGATGTGGATGCAGAATTATCCTGCGTTGCTGAGCCCAAGCATCAGTTCTGCACGCAGACATGTGACAAAACAAAATTAAACAGTTCTATCTGACATGCACGTACCCCCTGGACCATACACACACACAGACATACACACTATATGGCCAATAACCACATAGTCATCAAATCCACAAGCAAACTGCAGTGTTCTAGGAAATTTGAACACACAGCTCTGGTTGCAGCAGGGAAATTCCTAAACAAAACAAAAACATTAAGTTTAACATAATTAAGGACGTGAAGCACAACATAAAACTGTCCGCAAACTTGACGAAGAATTTTGTAACGTAAATGAGCAGATTCCACAATCCTCTGAGACATAGCTCGAAGTCCTCATTGTGGTCCAGCAGCAATAGAGCGTTCATCTCAGTTTTCCAGTGACAGTCATCCAAACACCTTCCTCTCATATCTCCAGAACCTTCCAGCTCTTCCTCATCCCTGCAGCACCTTCTGCAGTCCCCCTTCTAGCCAGCCAGCTAGCCCGGTACACCCATCCACCCAGAAATGCTCTCTGATGTTAACAAAAAGCGTGCAGGTAAGCTCATCTGCACCTGGAGGATGAATGTGGGGAAGGAAGAGGAAGAGATCCAAAAAAACAAAAAACAAAAAAAAGAACAAGAGGGAAAAAAAAAAAAAAAGAGAGAAAAAGTCTTCTTTGTGTCTAAGGTAATTTATTGGGTCCTAGCTGGCTGGGCCATGGGTCAAAGGGCAGTCAGACCAAAGTTACAACGGCAGTACATCATACCACTGGAGTCCAACCAGCTGTCTGAGATGGGATCATAACGCTGAACGGTGTTCAGGTAGGATGACCCAGAGTGACCTCCTACCACATAGAGGTAGTTGTCCACAATGGCAGAGCCCACACCTGGAAGACAACGATACCACAAACATGTCTCATTATAGGCTTTTCGTCCCATTTTCTGGATCCAACCATCACAACAGAGTCACTCATTTTGAATATAAAACTCAAAACTCACCAGTTCTGGGTTCGTTCATTGGTCGGCACGCCGTCCACTGGTTTTGATGTGGATCGTACCGCTCGATGCTGGACAGGTGCGACACTCCGTTGTGTCCACCCACCACAAATATAAATCCAAGCATCACACCTACTCCGAAGTTGATCCTCTTATCTGCCATGGGGGCTACCATTTCCCAGGCGTCCTTGCTAGGGTCATACCGCTCCACGCTGTGCACAGCAGACGCAGCACAGTTATCAAAACATAAAGGTTAAAAAGCTCCAACTCACCCAAATCTCACCCGCTACTTGCAATACCTAGCTTTGCTTCCAGCTGTGGTTTTGTATGCCTTCACTTTGAGACATTTATGGCAATATCCACAATGACCAGTCTTTACAGACCTAAAGGTGAGCTCACATTACACATCTGGTGTAAGAACGCTTCCTCCATCTCCTGTTCCCTTCTACTAAAACCTGAATGACAGTTCAGAGAACCTTTGTTCAGCTTTGAATGGGAGCTACTGCTTAGTCAAATAACAGAGGCACTGCTGCATTGTATTTATTTTTTCCACCACCACTGTTAAAGCTGTGTGCTGAGAAATTTTGTTAAGTAATGTAAACACAATGGGGCTCTTTCTATGCATGCAATCTTCACAATACATCATGACTGAGCAATTTTCTTTTAATCATACAGAAAAAAAAGAAAACAAGTTAGATGGTCATATCTAGCACACCAATTTGAACTTGTAATGAGGGAGCGATGAATTCCTGAGAGCCACCGGAACATTGGCAAACTAACACTGTTTTGCAGCAAGCAAGGCCATATAAGCCACGGGGGAAAGCAGGGGGGAAAAAAAAGAAGAAGAAAAATGTCCCCAAAGATTCTTTGTCCAAACACATTTTCCTGAGGGGTTTTGGGAGTCAAGGAAACAACCAACATGAGCGCTGCTCTCTAGTGACCTCAGCAATACAGCAACAAATTCTGTTATGGCTATCCAGCACTTATTAACAAGCTCCTGGTCTTTTTCTCAGCAAGACTCGATAGCCTTCACTTCATTGCCACTTCTAATAAATAATTAACATAACCCTGAGAGGAGAAAAAAAAAAAAAAAAAAAAAAAAAAAAAAAAAAAAAAAAAGGAAACCTGTTAGGAAGTGTTAAAGGCCTAACCTGTTTTAAACAAAAGATTAGTAATAAATAAATAAATATAATAATGGTAATAATAATAATCATCATCATCTTTTTTTTTTAAAGTACAATGTTATGTCACACGCATCTATACAGAGCATTATTTGACTGCTAAATAAATTGGAAAGTTATTTAAAATTGCCTGGTCCCAGTATTTAGTGGTCACTTGGAGACAACATGCACTTAAAGCATATGCACAACTACACTAAGTAAGATTACCTGTTCATATGTGCTGGGCCATAGCCTCCAATAGCATACACCATCCCATCCAGCACAGCGGTGGCAAAGCAGCTGCGGGACTTCGTCATGGGTGCCACGGGCTGCCACTCCTTCAGCTTCGGGACATACTTCTCCACAGACTGGAGGTAATACTGGCCGTCATAGCCTCCCAGGGCATACAGCTCTCCGGCCAGGACTACCACACCAAGTGTGCTGCGACACTCTGCCATACGCTCCACTGAAGACCACGTGTTGGTTTCGGGGTCCCAGCTTTCTACGGTGCTCTCGTGCCTCCGATAGCTAATGCCCTGCCTCATGTGTGTGGCGATGCCTCCCACAACATAAACTTTGTGGTCCAGCACCGCCACCCCAAACTCATATCTGGGTACACTGAGAGGGGCCAGTCCTATCCATGAATCCGTCTGAGGGAAATACATTTCCGTGCTGAAAGAGAAGGAGATAATTGAAAACAAACAAAAATAAATAAATAAAATTACAATAAGACAATTTTTTTTTTTTTAAAGAAAATTTAAGTTTGGAAAGTTGCTTTTATACAAATGCATCTAATTCTAAGCTACAAGTCACTAGTATTACCTTTCCAATGTGGCAAACAGTCCAGCTTTGCCTCCTACTGCGAGCAGCACCTTTGGAGCACACCTGGGACGTGCAGACAACACAGTCTGATAGGACAGCCGGTGTTCAGGCATAAAGTGATATTTGAGGGCCTCATTGAGCAGATGCTTGCATGCGTGGTCATCTCGTATAAGATGGTTGGCTTCATATAGGCGAGTGAGGAATTTGACGCTGAGCAGCGGAAGGCGAACACAGTGCAGCAGCTGAGCCAGATGCTGCTGTCTCTCAGTTACATCATATTTGATCCATGATTCGAGGGCATAAAATACAGTCTCCTCTGTGACTACCTTAAGGCAATCATTGGACACAATCTCATCCAACTCGGCTCTTGTCAGTTCAAAAAACTCCTCCGTTTGACAGACTTCCTCAAAGTTCTCACAGATAAACTTCGTTGCGGCCAAGCACAGGTCATGACAGCCGTAAGTCTCTGCAAAGCGGGAAATGCCTATACAGTTTCCAGCGTCCAGCTGGCTCTCTAAGAAGGAACAACACTCCTTAAGTACAAGCTTAACCTGGAGTAAGTTGGCAGCAGGTAGCAGAGATTCCACTGTCTCCTGGGAGATAAACACCGTCCCAGTATAAGCGTACTCCACTATAGCCTAGAAGCAAAGAAGCAAAGACAGCACAAGTGTTACAATAAACATGCTACAGCAGTTAATCACTGCAGCTAGCGTGTGTTGGATGGAAGCATACCTGCAAGGCAGCCTCATCGATGCACTGGAACTCCACCTCAGAGGTCTCCTTTTCTGACAGGTTACCCGTAAACATGGCCTTGAAATAAGGACTGATGCTGGCCAGCACTACTTTGTGGGCATGGATCTTGGCATCACCCACACGCAGCACAATGTCACATAGTTCGTGATCCTGCCGCAAGAGCTGGAGGCCTTGCAGCAGCTGCTCTGAGTGAGGCCGTGTCAGACTTGCAAACATATAGGACTGGTCCTGCTGGTCCATCTGAGAGCAGCAAATCACAGATCAGTGTACTGTTTTGAGAAGAGTCATAAAGTCAGTGATGTTTTCCAAAGATATGCCGGTCAGCTAATAGGAATACTGGAAGTTATCCAAGTGCCATACGGCCCTGACACTACAAGCCTGAAAAGTCACACTTTTGGCTTGGGTAACGTGACGTAATAACAGCACGCGTTATGTAAACACGCCTGGGCAGTATGATGCAGTCAGACATTATTTCCCCCGAACCAAGTATTGCATTAGTTGTTCTAGCCAGTTTTGTTAGCAGATTACTGTGAGTTACGCTAAATAAGCATGATCTTTATTAAGAAACAACGCAGCGTAAAGTAATCTACACGTATTAGCTAAAAACAACACACATTCTAGACCGCCCTAAAGCCAGGTGGCTAAATGTGAGCACTCTGTATCCAAGCTTTGGGACAACGAGTCACAACAACACATCAGTTTGTTAACTGGGGCCTAGGCTTGATTTCTGAACGCAGGACTTGGCCAGATTAAAAATGACTAGCTACCTCTTAGCTTAAAATAAGCACACGGCTAATACGCTAGCCAGTACTGTAAACCTCACCAGCAGCTTGGCAGTTTGCATAAACAAATTTGCACGAACATCACACGCACAACGCTCATGTGTGCACTGTACTGTCATTATATTTTTTTTTCCACGCCAACAAATACAGAGGGCTGATATTCCTGTTTCCCTGCGCTGCAGTCACCGCAGGTTAGCTGCTAAAAATAAACACGGTTCCTGTGGCTAGCTGTATCATTGATTGATATACAGTAACATGGCTGACAGATACAAAACGTGACGTTGTAGCCAGGATTTAGATAACATTTAGTGTCGTCAGATTAAGAAAAACAAACCTGTAGTTTACAGCCCGTCTGGCGTGCCGCTGTAATGACCGATTTTGCAGTGGCGACGACAGCTAAGCCCGGGCGGCTATCAAGAAAACAACCTGCAACCTAGCCACAAAGCTACAGACGAGCTCTTATTATAACCAGCTACCAGGGCAGCACACCCACTTCCGTTGATTTTCAAAATAAAACTATATTTACAGCTATTTAATTCACTGAATGGTTAAAAACCAAATCAATGACAACGCTCGTTAAAAAGTGTAACCGTATTCTACTTGGTGTTCTTTATTTTACTTATTTCCTCCTTTATTTTACTTATTATTTTTATTTTCAAAAAATTCCTCTCTGAAATTGTGCTCTCCACTTATCCTACATTAGAGCAACGTAAATTACATTGTACTGAGCGATTGCTTTACAGTTTGAAAAAAAAATAGTGTTTCACAATTTAAAAAGGAAAATTTTTAATCGAATACAAACATTGTATTGGCCTATTGTGTTATGTGGCAGCATTGCAGGCATATGTTTTACTTGAATGTGGGAGGTGAGAGGAAAGGAAAGTGCAAAATGTAGGCACCAGGTATCATCATGACACAGTGATACTCACATGATATATTGCTGCTAAGTAAGCACACATAATTTACCCTTTTGTTGTCTTCTGTTTGGAAGACAGTGTATGTTTTTTTAAGGAATCATGTGACCTTCGGCTCAACTTTGTTACTAAAGATGACTACCGAGAAGAAGCTTACTTTTTTAAGAGTTTTTGAGAAATAAAATATCCTTGTATCAGACCTCCTCGTGAAGTGCATTATAAATGCTGTGTGTGTGTGTGTGTGTGCAAGGGGCCAGAGAAGAGGAGGAAAGGGTGTTGGCTGCTGACTAAGTTCACAGCATAATGTGTTTTTCTATGTGGAATATCTATCTTTGCTAAAAAAAAAAAAAAAAAGAAAAAGAAAAAAAGAAAAAAAGAAAAAAGAAACAGTGCCAGTACCAGTGATTGCATACACTCTCAATTCATATTTCTATTTTAGGGTTTAATTAAAAAAAACATTTTGAAGAATGCTGTTTTATTACAAAGACTTGTGAGCTTAACAGCAAGTCTTTTTTTCTTATTAAAATGAAATATACATTAGTCACAATTTAAAAACACGAGAAATACAGTCCAGAACCCTGACAATTTTCCATTGATTAGTACAAGATAATATCAGAAAAACATAATTAAGATGATAGCTTTTTAAAGCTACATTATATAATTATCTATTTGTTATTATGTTATAAATAATCTGTGTAGTCTAGTTTATACCAGTGCCTCGCAATTTATCCGTTCATGAAAGATTTGCATAACAATAACGTCGACTCACTAGCAGTTATAACTGCCCATTTATGGGGCATAAAATAGTCCATATTTAGAATAACGAAACTTCCATACATTTCCATTTCCTTAGTTTAGTTTAAATTTTATTTTTTGTGAATACAAAAAAAATAGTAAACATTCTTTTACACAGTGATAAATAAATACCAAGAAAAGAAAGTATAACTGTAATCTGTTTGAATGTGTGTGTGTGTGTGTGTGTGTCTTAGTGTTCAACTATAACACCACAAAGAGACCAAAAAATAACTGGGTAAATAACTTTAAAAAGTTATTTTAGAGTTACATATAACACACACCCATGTTGGCATAAAATGTAACACAATGCACCACTTTATATTCATGCCATAACGTATTGTTTAATTTTTAGATTTTACATAAATATGGACATTAAACTTTTTTTCAGGAACATGCTGAATATATTCAGTGAAGAAAACTAGATGTAAAATACTTTGATTTTCCCGCTCGCATAATCACATTTATAATCACTGTCTATTTTGAGTCTTAACCTCAGATCCATTTAAACGTCTCAGTCTGGACTGCAGGCTCCGTGACGACGATGCCGCCTGGAGGAGCCTGGTGCTCGCGTCTCCATGGAAGCACTCAGTTAGTTTGCGACATGTATTCGCCATTTTGCAGCTTCGGTGTGTGTCTTCTGTGTGTGTGAAGTAACGGAGTGGGAGGGGGGCTCTTCTCGAGGTGAATACCTCTGTAGCTTCCAAACATTCAACACTCCAGACGTCAGCTAAAACAGCCAGGGAAACGTCTGCACTTAGAGAACTGTAGCGTCCGCAATATGTCATGGAAATTTGGACGACGAAATATCACATAGGGTCGCCCAGCGTTGCCGAAGAGGACCGGGAGAAAATGCAAGGTCTGTTTTCTTGCTGTTTTTCTAACTTTGCTAGCCCAGCCACACCGAGCATACAACGGTGGAAAAAATTTAGCGGAGCAGCGAGTTAGCTTAGCACCATTTCAGTGGTGTTGTAGTAAGCTAAGATTCTCTGTAGCTTCGCTAATTAGGCTGCTCAGCGGTAACGTGTGATCAAGGTTTAATTGTAAGTCAATTGAAGGCATTACTTTGTAGCAAATAACACACTAAAGCTCCAATCGACACACTTCCAAAGCCTAACTAATTAGATAAAAAAAAAAAAGCAGAAATAATGTAACATACAAACGTAAAGGTTATTGTAACCATTTTTGTGGTAACTACGTTTCCAAGAGCCACAAGTGGTTGTGCTCCTTCGCCCTTATCTACCGTATCATGGTGATCGATCTGGAGCACTAGGAGACTCTCGCTAAAAACATACACCGTTATGTGGCTCTGCCATGCTAAATATTTTAATGCGGTGTTACAGGAACCGCTAAGCCCTTTCTTGACTGTTAATTCTCTATATTTTGCATTTACAGCTTGACAAACGGGACTGTGGTTTTTCCATCATCAACCACTCAGGATGAAAGCACCAAGTAAAGAGGAGAAGCATTACTGTCCTTGCAGGATTGTGTTTGCTTCCTTGGATTCTAACATTTGACCAAATCCACCAAAAGAGTACCAATAATGATACCTGGATTGATCACCCAGGAGTTACAGGAGCAGCTTCTGGATGTGAAGAATTACCAGAATCGCACAAATGGGGTGGAGGAGCTCAAACACATCCTCTCAGAAGTGGACATTAAGTCAGTCCCTTCCACTGGCATTGAGGCGTTTATAAATTTTCTCCCGCGACTTCTCGACGATAGTAATTTTAAGGTGTTTCATGGCACCTTGCAAGTTTTAAACTTGTTAATTCGGAAGCTAGATACAGCTGTAGACAAATATTTCAAACATATAGTCTTAGTCGCCCTAAAGGCTTTAGGGGATACTCGCACTGTCACCAGGAATGAATACCTGAATGTGTTTCGACAGCTGATGAAAACTATTCCACCCCAGCAAGTATTGGATCTTGTAATTGGTCACTTGAAACACAAGAATTCCAGGGTTCGGGAAGATGTCCTTAACGTCATTATGGCAGCTATGCTCACTCATCCTAGGAAAGATTTCAGCATCCCCAAGCTTTGCTTTGAGGTTGCACCATACCTGGCAGACAGCAAAAGGAGGGTCCGACATGCCACCCTCGAGCTGTTTGCTCTTTTTGACCACTGCCTTGATGCACGGAGAAAGCCGTCTCTTATGGAAGCTGTTGATATGGTTGAACTGAATGAGGATGCAGAAGGTCTAATGGCAGCTGTACAGGCAAGACGAGCAAGGCACATACTTCCAAAACTCTCATCGGAAGGTATAGTGGAGTATGGCTTGGTGGTGCCCAAATCGGGCCAGCGGTGCTCACCACAGTATGGTTCTGGAGCTGATCTAGACTGGGTGTTGAATGGAGGGCGGATAAGTAGTGCCAGGAGCCACAGAACAGAACCAGACTGTGACAGATTATATGGCTATGGCAGCTTAGGCTCCCTCACCGATGACCTTCCACTTCAAAGGAGGATTGTCAGTGCGGGCAAAGGAAAGAACAAACTACCCTGGGAGATGTCGAGCTTCTCGTCCACTGAGAATGACCAACAGCAGTGCAGTACACCCAACGGAAAGTGCACTGAACAGGTGGAGCTCATCAAGACTGGGGATAATCTCAATAATCTTTTATGACAATTATGCCATTTGTATAACTTTCAATGATTTAGAATCTGTTTTTAAATACCTGTGTGCTTTTTCTCTCTTACCATGTCAAAATAAGACATAGTTTAGAAGAATTATCTGGTTTATCGCCAATTAATTTTCCCCAATAACAGATGATTTTGACTCACATTAATAAAGCAAATTTCAGTTTTGCACATTAGGGCATGATTGTTCATCTGTTGACTGCCTAAACAAAGGAATATTTTTAATATTTTCCTATAAACTACTGAGTATCTCAGTATCAAGCAGTTCATGTTGATTTCTCCCCCAATGAGCCAACAACTGCAGTCACTGCATGAAATGAGTGGTTATTTTTGTCCTTGTTGTCGGTCTTATTTTACTCCTGCTTAGCTTGCAGATAACATAAATGTTTGCATTATCAGAAACCAGTATTTTTTAGTGAGATGAGTGATAACTAGAGGCAGCCTTCCAAAGATTTATAAGACATTTTAGAGGTGGCTTTTTCTTCAGAGACAGTTTTGAGGATAAAGCCTAAATATAGATATAGCTCTCATGATGCAGTATGTGATAAAGAGCAGCAGAGGAAAGGGGTTTGCTTCCGTGTGTCATTTTGTAAGTTTTTTTTAATGCATCCTTGCACACCTTCTTCTTTTAGAACTGCCTTAACACCCTCCCCTTTTTTTCTTTTTGAAAAAAATGTTTTCCAAGACTTTGCATATAAAAATAGACTAAGATCGGTGAATTAATTTGGCTCTTAGTTCTTTATAACCAGGGATAAATGGATAGACTCTCACTGGTACTATTCCTGGAGGAAATACAGTAGATGACTCATTTTTCCTGCATAGCGACACCATTGCTGCAAGGATGAGCGCCCAGTTTCAAGTACAAGGCTTGCGACAGTAGCTCTCAAAATACCGCTTGGTTGTTTGAAGGAAGAAATGGAGAACATGTTATTTGTAACCTAACAAACTATAAGAACTTATTAAGCCATTACCAGCTTTATTTTAATAATTCCCTGGCTTTTTAAAAATTAGTTATTAATTGACTGTGTTTTGTTCTGGGAACTAATATCCAGCTCAGAGCCTGTATTGGAGAAACCTTGCGTTTACAGTGGTGTCTGTTTCCCAGCAACCCCATTACCAGATAGCACAGTTACTGAAGCGACCGTGAAACATAATTGGTAATAACACAGAGTTATGCTTGTAAAACATGGCCTATTGACTGCTCCACTGTTGATTGCAATCATGCCAAGTGCTCTGCTATGAGTGCTGATCAGATTATAGGCAGCGGGACTAATTTCAGCCTCACTGTTTTATCTGAGTGGTTGAAATACAAAAAAACACACAAAAAACAAAGCAGTCTTTATTCATCTTTCTAAGGTTGCGTTGTGACCTTAAGACTTAAATGTGAACAGTGGACATCATACACCAAGTTAAACTTTAGAGTAGCAGAAAGACCCTAAGCCAGATGTTTCTAGCTGACTAAATATCTCCTGCGTGCCTTTGTTGAGTGAATGACATTACATTGAGGTCCCCGTTATAGTTAGCCTTTGGACAAGGTTCATCATTTTTGTAATTTTTCCCCCTCCAACCCACCACAGTGTATTTGAAATGAAGCAATCAAGTTGGCAGTGTAGACTTCACCCTTTAGGAATTACAAACATTTTTTTCCACAGTCATTTTAGCAGGCTCAGAAATAACTGGACAGACTATAAATATAAAAGGTTTAGTGTGTCAGTGACTGCTCAAAGCTCGGAACCTATGGACATCACTAAATGCTTTCCTCCTGCAGAGAAAAGCATTTAGTGATGTAGTGTGTGTCTGTGTTTTTGATTGAGTTATTTTTCAATTTCACACAAGGAAAAATACAATGTGAAGTGGCAGATTATGTGCGAGCCTCATAATTGGCCTAGAATTGCTAGAACTGTCAACTGTGGCTGAAAAAAGATGTGCTGAACTGTGAATGCTTCCCTGTTGAAACCCCAGAGATGATTATCAGACAGCAGCACTTGTTTTTATGCCACTTGTTTTACCTTTTATACTTAATTTTTACCATTTAAAGAAATAATTGTATATTCTTTCACAGGGGGCAAATGGGGACAGCCTTTCTTTGTCCAGGAAGCCAGAAACCTACATACCCAGTTTTAGTAAGTACCAAAACTTTCTTCTCTTAACATTTGTTTTCACATTAATTTCATATACAGTAAGTTGACAAGTGCAGTTGATAGCTTGTCATGTTCAACTTCAGCTTGACTCAGTTTAGAGCAGCTTTAAATTGGATTAGCATCCTGAGTCAAAGGAGTTACTGTTCCACATGTCAACGAAAATCGTGAGATGAGCACGCTGACAAGCTGCTTGGCAGATTGGTGTCATGCCAGTTCACATCATGCCAGGAGAGACAATACTGCTCACGTACTGTTCATGTACCCAAAAGGTAGCTGTTTATTAAAGTTCTAATAGGCAGTAAGTTTGGGCTAACAGGACAAAATCCCCGACTAAATGAATGGCACACCATAAATGCAGTGTTTACTGGGTCCTTAAAAATCCATATATTTATATAATCTGACTGCATACCAGTCAGATTAAATAAAATAAAAGAGTGCCGACATGACCAACACTTCTGCCAGATCCCAACAGAGACTGGAACAAAATGTCATGCTAATTCACTGTTGGTTAGTACGGCTATTGATTAGTACAGCAGTCCCACAGAAAGGGGCATTGACAGCAGCTGTTAATTTAGTTTAAAAGCAGCTACAGACACTGAAAGAGAATGAAGGATCTGTGCTGTATTTTGAGCTGAAGCTTGGTTGGAACGTGTCAAACTTACTTCAGCGTGTTAAAAGGAAGCATAATAATTTTCAGAGTGGACACAGGCAGTAAAAATAGCAGCATCAAAGTTATTGTGGCTTGCTTTATTGTTGATTAAAGAGATTAGACTCACTTCCAATACTGCTGCGCCATGTTTTTCTAAGTTAGGGACATGGGACAAAAGGTAACAAGTTTGGAAATGTGCCTGAAATATTGAAATGTAGTGACCTCTTCAACACCCAATACAAGTCAATAGTGTGTTTGGCTAAAACTTTCCACTCTTGCGTAACGTCACTGTGTAAATGTGCAGTTTCTATGGCTGCTGGTGCGTCTTACCTGTGGTCACAGGTGAGAGTGGAATCAAGCCGCAACTCTCCAGTCCAGAGTTTACCAGTGGAACGGAAAACACATTAGTCAATGACTTTTTTTCCATTATCCTTTTTTTTTTTTTTTTTTTAAACTTACTTTTCATGTTTGTTTGTTTGTTTGTTTTCTGAGCTGTTCAGAAAATAAAACATCTTATCTAAAGGGTCGAATATTCAAATTAAAAAAAAAACTTTATTGGACTTTGTCGATAAACCTTTTCATAATAGTCATTATTAGGGTTTTTTTATTGCCGTCTTTTTAGTAACTAATTTTTAGCATTTCTGTTTTTAATGAAAATGTAAAAATATACTTTGTGTCTAGGTTCAACGGAGCCCCGAAAGCCCCAGGGCTCCCGAAGGAGGGAGTCTCCTGCACATCTCAGGAGAAGTGGAAGCCTCAACCTAGAACCTGATATCTTTAAAACCACAAACTTCTCTGACCCAGATGTTGGTATGGAGTTATTTCAAAAATATTTTTAAATTTAAAGTTCTTTTTATTGATTTATTTTTAATTAAATTTGAGTAAAATCTTGAAAGTACACTTAAAGTATCATTTACCGTTTAGTGTCCTTACACAGTATTTCATGGGTCTGATAAGTGAATGTAATGTCTGACAGTGGCACCCAAAGGACGTCTGCTCTCGAGGAACCCCAGCGTTGAGCGAACATTTTCCCTCCCCTCAAACCCTACTACATCCAGCTCCTTTCTTCTGCCCTCTTACCCACTGGCTACGCTCCCAGGGGGCATGCTTACCCCAACCCCATCCCGCCGTCATGCAGACTCCTCCCTCTCTATGTCCAACACCTGGCCCAACAAGAAGGACAACAGCCCCCAACAGCGAGAAACCAGCCCTTGGAGAGAGACAGCGAGTGCTGCAAAAGGTAATCTAGTTGGGGAAAAAAAGACTTCATTCCATATGTGTTGGTTTGTAATGTCAAAAACATTTTTTTTAATTTTTTTTTTTACCTTTGTGGGGGGGTTTTCGGGTTACTATCCTGTCCTAGGTGACTTCTCTAGCAGATGCTCTCCCAGACCTCTTTGTGCCTCCCTCATGAATTCTTCCACTTCATCGTTCAGACGGGCACTGAGCAGTCCCAGAGGCACCTTCTCCGTCTCACCAGTAATCCCTCCAACAGAGCACATCCATTCCATTAATGGCCAGAGATCCAATGCCCCAGGAAGCCCTCTGAATCAGCAGTTAGAAAAGACCCTTAATGTGGACCCTGGTGGCGTCAGTGGGGTGGATGATCTTCAAGAAGATGATCCTCTGGACATGCAGGAGGTCAGCATAACTCTCTATTTTGTATACTGGATGTTGTTTATAATCAGCCATCAGGAAGGGCCCTGCATGAACAGGCAGTTGAAGTAAAATGAAAAATCAAGCCTCTATGAGTTCCTATTAGCTTTGTAACTTGCCCACAGATGCTCAACTCCCTGCGCTCACTACGCAACAGCGCTGCCAAGAAGCGGGCCAAAGCGAGCCTTAGTAGTCCGGATCCAGACAGTCCTGACTCAGCTGTGAAGGTGGACTTGGGTCTAGACTCGCTGTCAAACACTTCTCCAGTGCTTACCAGCTCGACTAGTGAAAGTGGACTTTCTAGTCTGAGCTCAGTTGCAAACTCCAGCTTTAATGGCATGAAAAGGTAAAAGATCCAGATTTTCTACATTTGGCGTATATTGCTTACAGTGTGGCCTCACATTTTCATATAGTTTGACTGTGTTGGTCTGAAATTATGTTAATACACCAGATAAAAGACACCTCCATATGCTGCAAATACATAAATAATTTAAAAAAAAGACAGTGGGACAGGGGTATAAAGTGGGAAGTATATTTAAAGCATCAGTTTTAACAGTTAGCCACATACTTATTCTTGGTGAACCCTTCTGCTATAATCAAAATACCAACAAGGGAGCAGAATTAATTTAAAAAAATTATTTTACTTCATTTTTTTAAATTTACAATGGAAAATAGAGCAAATAAATCACAAAACAACAAAAAGCCATTAGTTATAGAGTGAAATCCAGAGACAAAAAAGTAACCGGTAAGATAGATGTGCTTATGAAGTGATCTTTTATATTAAATGTAACAGGGAGATGTTTGTTTTTTAATAAAGATGATACGGGATTTGTTGCCTGTTGTGTTTAATCATGTTGACAGTTTTAAGAAGCTGTAACTTGGTAGTCTTTAGGTGTTCTCTGATGATGTGTTGAATGGTGCCAGGCAGTTTCTCATGATCATTTCTCACTTGTCACAACTGTCACCAGCCCTGGAAACTCTGCCTCTGCAGGAATGAAACCTCGCATTGCAAGAATGCCTTCTGCAAAACTGAGGTCTTCTATGTCCTCGGACTTCAGCAGCCTTCAAGGTAGAAAAGGAGAGAAAGGTTTTTCCCATTTGTTGCATTGCCGTGTATCTTTTTTATTTGATTTATTTACGAACCCATGAAAAAATTTATGTTTTCTATTTTTTTTTTTTTTTTTCCCCCAAGTGTTGTCCCAGGGAGATGAATTCTCATCTGAGGTGGGTGTGGTTGGGCAGAGAGTTACGTACTCCAATGGCATAATCAAAACTGACGAAGAGAAAATGGTACCATCCCCTCCATTGGTCAGACCAGCTTTTCGCGAATCTTTAAAAGCTCAGAAGCATCCCAAAGGTCAGCTAGTATCGATGAGAACAGAGTGCTGTATTGGATATACCTTCTAATAGCATTGTGTGTGCTTAAATAATTAAATCTCATTATTTACCTCCTTTGATGTTTAGGATCCCAGAGTCACAGCAGCAGTAGGAAATCACCAGGCACAGACATGTCTGAAGGAGTAGTTGGCAGAGGTAAGTTTCAGATCTGTAAAGGATACAAGTTATCATTTGATTGTCCAGGCTTTTGCTGTGTTACTAAGCTGATGTAGCTCAGTGCTGCTCTTGTTTTTTTTTTAAAATAAAGGACTCAACAACATACGTTTTATTTCTCCCATCCGTTTTGTTTAAACTGCACATTTTCAACTAGCTATAAATTACAGCTGCTTTCTGGATGTATTTTTAAATAAAGCTTATAAATATAAACTTGCTTGTTCCTACATGATCACAGTTAAACCGCTAAAAGATCAGTCATCTTATTCCCTCGTGCTTATTAGGCATGCTTGGCACTGCAGTGTCCTCCAGCCGTCCAGGAGTTCTCTTGCCACTTGAGCAGGGTGATTTATCGTTCAAACCCCCCACCGATCCCTCAGCGGGCATCTACAGCAACGCTGTGTCTGGCAGTCACCAAGACGGTGATATCATCCCACGTCCAGAAGAGGTTAAGGTTAGTCACACTCTGTTCAGCGGTGGATTAGGAGTGTTGCTATATATTACTGTGATGTTTAAATAGTAAATACTGTTGCCATGTTTATATTGAATATACGATAGAACATATGGCATCATTTACTTTGGGATTAATAAAGTATTCGTATTCTGATAATGTCAATGTTTTTTGTGCGTGTGTGTTTTGACTCTCTGCTTAATGCACTCCTGATTAATTGTCAAAAGAGAGACAAACACATTTTAAGTTAAAATGTTAATTTCAAATTAAACAAAAAACTGTATATCTACATTGTATATACATTTTTTTATAATATCAGAATCAACCATATGTATTGGTATTGACACAGCTCCGTAGTTCATAATGTCAAGCTTCCAGTTAGCAGAATCTGACTCTGTGTGTGCTTTTGCTTTTGTTTTGTTTTCTGGTTGTGCAGGAGAGGATAAAGAATGCAAGGTTTGGCCGGGATAAGAACAGGCTGGATCAACTAGATGGCCCGATAAGTCAAGGGCAGTATTCAGCAGATGAAATTCGCCACCGTGTCAGGAAGATGCTGTCTGATTCACCAACAGAGGAAAATGGAGCATTAGTCATTAAAGGCAAGAGAAAGTTTTTGCCTTTTATTTTGTATTTAAGAAATGTGATGCATTTTTGTGACAGAAGATAAATTTAATTTTAACCTTTAATTTCTTTAAAATAAATGTTCTGGTTATGGTTAAAAAATCCATCTTTGCAGATAGCTTTAAATATTTTATAACTATCTCATATAGCACTTTTTTTTATTAATCTATACACGTCAGCTTTGTGTCTGCTGCACCCTTGGGCATAGTGAACTCACAAAACAACATAAGTGTTTTGCACAATGGCCTAAAGAGTAAACAGCATGTATTAGTGTTGATTTGCTCCACAGTCCAATCATCCTGTCACATCCCCCTGTGGGATTTCAGATGACTGATGGCATCCCCAACAGGGCAAGGGGAGTAGAGAAGGTTAATGTGCAGCTGTTAGGGTGGAGGTATCCACCCAACGTAATGCAAAATGTGTGGCTCAACCACACAAAGCTCAGTGGAGCATGCATGAGAGAGGAACACACACTGGGAATTTCTTATTACCAACATAAAGAGATCTTTAAATATTGATATAGTACGACATAATTAAAGAGGACGGATGTCAGTTAAAGAGCTAAAACATCGTTGGCTCATAAAATTTGCCAACTGTACTGTTTTACCTTAGACCTATAGTACTGACTCTTGCAGTCTGTTTGTACAAGTGCAAAATGTCTCACTTGCCTCTCTTCCACTCTTCATTGTTTCCTGCCCCCACACTGCAGAGTTTCTCCATCAAAAACTCCTGGTGGGGAAAAATTATGGTGATGATAAATGAGTGTCTTCAAGTGCCCACTCACATTTAGCTCTAATTTAAACCAGCATCTTCTGTTTTCTCACATTGGATGATGACGGATCATTGTGGAGGCCACGCGCGCGCGCGCACACACACACACACACACACACACACACACACACACACACACACACAGATTTCATAGCATGCAGAAGTCCAGGCATGTGCACAACAAAGTGTTTTGTTGAAAGTGTCAGTTATATATAGAGAGGTGACAGTATGGATCACAATAATGATATTATTACTTTAGGGCGAATTGGGAAAAGAACTAAAAACCCTAACATGCATGTAGCATTTTTAACTCACTAGTGCCATTGTTGTTGTTGTTTTGTTTTTTTAATGACATTAAGAAGTTTTCCCAGGATTCATTTTATTCTCAGTTCAGAAGAGAGAGCTCTCCCAAAGCTAGTGTGCGAGGGGTACTACTGGTTCTCTCACACGAGTGTCAGTGGAAGGACACGCTTAACTAGTTTAGATGTTTTTAATAATAAAGAAAAAAATAAAGCCTTTTGCTCAGCAGTGCTGCTTTCAACCACTAATGTAGGTGGTAAGTTTCCTGTGCGCCTGAATTACAGAAGCCTGTCACTTTAACAGATTTGTTATGTTATGTTTTGCATGTGTAAAAAGTTCAAATTTTTGTGTCTGGCGATTCGAACGTTATTCTTCTCTGTTGCAGATCTGCATATGAATGGCAGCACAGTGACATCTAAAGCAGACCCTGTCTCTGATGAGTCTCTTGTCACCAGTCCTGACACTCCCCAAGGACCCCAAAGCCCAGTTAAGTGCTTCACTCCACCCCACCAGCCCAGCCCCCCTACAGTTCCACCCAACCCTAAAAATGTGTCCCGTCTTAGGAGGGCACCTAGCCTGAGCAGAACCCGTCCTTCACTGTCCCACAGTTCAGGTGAGTGGATCTTAAAAACCCAAGCATTTGTAGACTTTTACTACATGCTGCATATTCTTTGTTGCACACAGAAAGTCATTGTCCCTGTTTAACGATACTCAGTAACATTAGAATGTTACAAACCATTGCTATAACAGGCCTTTGTTTATAGAAAATGTTGGAACATTAATAATTAAACCTCTAGGGCCATCAGAGAATGGGTGAATAAGATGTTTGCTCTGGGTAATGTGCTTCAATACTTTGTTTTGACAACCTGCTGTTAATGCACCGCCACCCACCCACACACACACACACACACACACACACAGAGCACTTGTTTTCAGCCTGATTGAGATGTAACATGAGACTGAATCTGTGTGTTGTGTGGTGTCTAATGGGCCATTTAGATGAGCTGTCCCCTGGCAGTTTGGGGCACAGGAAAAATCTCTCAGATCCTGCAGAGCCGTGTCCATTTTCCAAACCCGAGCTGGCGCTGGTGCAAAGCTTCAATCTGCTGAACTCTGAAGACTGGTGAGAAATAATCAATCCATCATCCTTAAGCATCTCTTTGAATGTGGACCACAGAGTAAAATTATTACCGTTTGTGCGTTGTTATTTTCAAATGTAGGGAGAAGAAGATTGAAGGACTGACATTCCTGCGCTCTCTTGCACACTATCACTCAGATACACTTCAGGCCCGGCTTCATGATGTTTGCCTATCTCTCATTCAAGAGGTAATATAATTTTTTGAATAACAATCCCACTTAATTTTGGGAATCTATGCATGGCGGTGTTTGACTCTGCTGTTCCAGTTTTGCAATTATATTTAATTTCTCTGTGTCTTAATAGTTTTGCTTCATAATTATATATAGTCTCAGCCATAATTGCTTGGCATTTTGCTAAATTCCCATTGGGGATTTTTTTTTTTGGTCATATAGATATCTTGAATATGTTATCAGTGCTCATTTACTCTTCTTATACCTTAAGCACTAATATTGTTAATCTTATTTAGGTGAAGAACCTGCGGTCGAGTGTGTCCAGGGTTGCCGTGTGTACCCTGGGTGACTTGTACACACACCTTCAGCGATCGATGGACCAGGAGCTAGAGGGGACAGTTAAAGCTTTACTGCAGAAGGCTGGGGAGAGTAATGCCTTCATTAGGCAGGATGTAGATGCAGCACTGGATTGCATGGTGCAGCACTGCACCCCTACTAGAAGCATCAATGCTTTACTTACTGGAGGACTCAGGTTAGATTACACACACACACCAGACAGCTCTTTGTTGTTTGTTTGCTTCTTCTCTGTTTGGATCACTACATAATTTTAAGCTTTGATTGCTGAATTGATTTCCTCCTCTGCTGATAGTCACCTTAATGCAGTGGTGAGGAAATGCATGGCTCAACATCTGGCTAATTTGGTTGAGAAGGTTGGTGCTGCACGTCTCCTTTCTGGGGCTAAAGATCTCACTGACAGAATTTTACCTGCCGTGGCCAAACTCGCACAAGACTCCTCACAAGAAGCCAGGTATGTAAAAAATCTTTCATATTAATTCATTCATTTTTGTGTTTTAACTTCTTTACAACTTGTTCATATTTGCTTGAACGGTGAGATTATAATTTTTGTGTATTCCCATAAAAAGCATTTAGCGATAACAGATAATAGTGGGAGAAAAATGTCAAATCTGAGACATTTTCAAAATCTTTAGACCATCAAAAGGATATAGTACAATCCAAATCTATTTGCAGTTATTGCTGGAATTGATTTTGTTATTGTTGACACTATTTGTTTTGGTGTCACTGTACTGTAATTACCTTGCATTTCATTAAAATATGTTTAGAAATGCTTTTCTGTTGCTTTTGGTTAATGCCACTTTAACAAATGAGATAACGTTACACCTTCTCCCCTCAAAGGTACTTTGGACGTCGAATGCTGCTGTCCCTGTCTTCCCACCCAGAATTTGAAAAAATCCTGGAGAAATACATCCCTACCAAAGACCTGCAGACTGTCAGAGACACCGTCTTCACTCTAAAGACAAAGGTACCGTTTCTTTCTGTTTATGTTTACAGGAAAATTGGTATTTTGGCTGGAGGTTAAATATAGGCATCTAACTCTGAGATTGTTGGGGGTTTTGTAGGGTCTTGGTGAGATGCCTCAAGATACTCAGTCAGCCCGAGGCAGACGTTCCCTCCCGGGCAGCGGTACAGTCAGAGCCTCATCGCTCAACAGAGAGCCACTCAACCAGACCAACAGGTGGGTGTAGATATCAACCAATGCACCAGAGTAGCCCATTAAGGCAAATTTATTTTTCACAAATGTGTAATACATATGGAAAACAGGTGAATTATGATGCATTTTATATACAGGGAGTCTCACAGCCATTACAGCTGTAGATCTCAGACACAGAGTTTTGCAGACAAGACTGAGTACATCAAGCAGATCTCGGATCTGCTGGCTTCAAAGGACTTCAGAGAGAGGCTCAAAGGCATCGACAGGCTAGTGGCTGACTGCCAAAACAACCCAAACATGGTTATCAACAGTATATTCCCGGTCAGTATTTTCATGTTTTTTTTGCTTTTTTCCTCTAAATCCATTTAGTCAAAGGAGTTTGCAAAGAAAAAAGCGTCTGGACTTCTTTAAGTTGCTTGAAGACGTTTCACCTCTCATCCGAGAGGACAGATGGTTTGAAAGAGGAGTGAAAGAGGCCATCTATGTCCACTGTGAGCGACCATCTTTGAACAGATGCGGTGGTTTACGACACCAACTGTCTGCCATCTATTATCCAGTTTTGAGTTCCCTCCCCAGACGCCTTAACGCCCACTCACATCCTGGGCCATCTGACCTCAGGAACTCACATGACAAGGTGGGGCCAGGTTTCACAATGAGCTCACCCGAAACCCTGGCTGATTAGGTCCCACACCCGCTTTCACACCTGGGCGCATGTGATTAGAGGATCACCAGGGGGTCCTTTGTCCCTCCTTGGGGGGATACTCCCACTGGGTTTAAATCTGGGACTCTCGGCCATTTGACCTTAGAACTGAAGAAGCTTCTCGGATGAGAGGTGAAACGTCTTCAAGCAACTTAAAGAAGTCCAGACGCTTTTTTCTTTGCAAGCTCCTTTGACTACGATGACCTGGATGACTGAGAACCTTCACAGACAAATCCATTTAGTATTTCTTTATGTACACTGTCATTGGTGTCATTATAATGAAAAGACCACTAAGTGTTTATCTTTCACTTTCTGATCTCCCTAATTCTAGGTGTTTGATGCCTTCAGAGCCAGGCTGCAGGAGTCCAACAGCAAGGTCAACTTGTATGCCCTGGAGTCTTTACAGAAAATCGTCCACTTGTTAAAGGACAACCTGTCCCAAGTGGTCAACATCCTGGTCCCAGCAATCGTGGACAATCACCTCAACTCAAAGAACAATGCCATTTGCTCTGCTGCTATTGGAGCTATTAATGCACTCATCTTAAATATAGGTACTTACTTTGAGCATTAAAATAAAGGAGAAGGTTTTGGTCAAAAAATTGCTTTAATTTGACTTTCATTTTTTTGCCTACTACAGACAACATACTTCTCCTTCAGCCTTTTTGCGCCAAGGCTCAGTTTTTAAGTGGGAAGGCAAAGGTGAACCTTATCGAAAAGGTGGCAGGTATGTCTGGTGTCCTAGTTCTGCACTTTAATCAGCTTCTGCTTGATGTATCTAAATGCAGTGTATTGCTTCTCATCTTCTATGTTTAGACCTTGTGACAGAGCTCTACCCTCGTAAGCCCCAAATGGTAGAACAGAAAGTGCTGCCCTTGCTCTGGCACCTCTTGGGCACCTCTACCCACAGCGGCACCATTCATGGCCGGGGCGGCAGCGTAAGGGGTGCTACCGCCAACCTGTGCCAAGCCCTTTATGCGCAGATGGGGCCAAGCCTGAGCGAGTGTGCCGCCTCCCAGCCTGCCAATGTCCATAAAAGTCTAAATGATATCCTGAGGACCTTATCGTAAGGTAAAGCAGACTCCAAACAGAACCAAATGTCGAAAGAGGGACAGCATTAAAACTGATCTTACTTGAAGATGTTTCACTATCATTTCTTATAGTGCCTGCACTTTTATATAAACACAGAGAAAGTCCTTAAGAAGTTGGAGCTCTTATTCTTATCTCAGTGAGATTCCTTCTGGTACAGAAGCATGGATGGCTGTAACATGGTCGATCTGATATCCTCGTGTTGGTGTTGTTCCCAGATCATCATGAAAATGTTGTTCCAGGATCAACATTGCAAGTGACCAATCAGAATGTTGTGACGTCATACTTTTGCAACTTCGGGAAAAACCGCCGTAAAACAAAAAACTGTACTTAAGCTGCGAGAAACCGCCTCTGTCCGCCGATCAACGGACCCTGACCCTAATCCTAACCCTTTAATAAACGGTAAGCAGAATTGATATTGTCCTTGCAACACTGGAATTTCATAAATGCAAGAATGGCTTGGCGCGCAAAAGAATAACGTCACAACATTCTGATTGGTCACTTGCAATGTTGATCCTGGAACAACATTTTCATGATGATCTGGGAACAACACCAACACGACGATATCAGATCATCCCTGTAACATAATGACATCAGGTCTTTCACATGCCCAACCTGCTCTCTTTGCACTTTGAAAGTAGCTCATTGTCGTTGCTTTGTTTTTTTTCCCCCATAAACTCTACATGTACTGTAGACAAATCAGAGACACTATTGCAGAATGTAAAATTTAAATGCACAAAAAGAAGAGGAAGAACACAGGGACCTGAAAGTTGTATATTTTTGCTGTTTCATCAGATGTGATGTGATATTTTTAAAATATCTTTATGTAGTTGGAGATTTTTGAACTGAGATTAACAAGCATAGTACAAAAAATAATTTTGTACAGCTCAAATGTGTATTTGCACAGTATTAGCTTATTCTATATGTTTGCTGTATGATGGTACAGTTATAATTTATCTCTTGTGTAATGGTTTAAAAGTCATATATAATGTGCTGAGTTGGTACTATGTCTCTTTTTGCATGACCAAAATTTACTGGCAGATCAAAACTGTTGATTTATGTGTACGTGGACTCATAGAGGAAGGTTGGTCTCGAACTCTGAGAAGGGAAAAGTTTTACTTCTTCATTTGCCTGAGAAACAGTCACAGCCCAGGTCTGATATTGTCTCAGTATAGTGCCAGTCTTCAAGTAGCCTTTTAACTCATCTATTGTTAAATTATAACTGAACTGGTTTGTGAACAAGAGCAAGAAGATATATGAATAAACTGTTTTATTTCTGTAAAACCAACTTCGGAGTGCCTCATTCAAAGACTGGAAATGGGGCGGAGGGATTAACTTGCTAATCACAACAATACATCATTTTTAAAATTGAAACACACATTTTTCAGCTTAGGTAATCTAATATAGCTTTATTAATAGGTGGAGTTACTGGAAACACAAGCTTCAGGTGTTCTTTTTTTAATTTCTTATGCTTCATTCATAACATGCTGAGTAAAAGCTAACCATAACTAGCCTTCTGATGAGGACTACGCTTCATATGTAAAAAAACAAAAATGTCTGACTGTGAAGAATCCTTGAAAGAGGACCGATCAAAGGCTTTGAAAAGAGGTAGGCTTAGCACACAATTTAAAAAAAAAAAAAAAAAAAGGTGGGGGTTGCTTCAAAACTGCTCTGATGTTTAACAGTGAACACTAATATCTCTGTAATTGTATGGTCATGATTAAACATGGCATCCAAAGTACACTCTAGGGTTTGTAATTTAATAAAACACAAATCATAATCACCGAACCTTTATATCAAAGTAGCTGCCATTTTGAAATAGCACTGTTTAGAAGTTTATGCTAGCTGCAAAACACTACGCATGTGCGGTCCTTGTAAGACTGAACAAACTACTGTTTGACCTTCATGCAATGGTACGTGATTTTCTAGCATTTCAGCAGCAGGGTGAACTAGCTTGTGCTTGGAGGGATGCTGCTACTGCTATTTTTTTTATTATTTTTTTTAAAGAAAAAAGCCTAAAGGCAATCCTGTCCAATACAGCAGCTAAACTGCACATAATTCAAAACTGATATATACACAGAAAATAAATATTTTGTTTTCCATGTCCAGTGTTTTCCAATAGCAAACCTTTAGCAAAGATATAAAAATGAGGGAGTGCTTTCAGAATAAGAGCAAAACTCCCTTTAAACTTCCGAGCTAGCCACAGTGGTGCTGTCAAAAGGGCCGAATGCGTTTGCTACTTGAATGTGCAAATTCCTTACCTTTGCTTACGGATGCATACAGTTAGATGGAATATATCACAGATTAGGCATACACATACAACAAAAAGAAACAGTATAAATATTTCAAAGTCTCATTAAATGTGCTTTTTGGCATGAAAACAAACAACAGAGCCGATGAGTTCACTCACCTGGATTGACTTCTTTCTTAGAGTTATGTAACTAAAAACTAAAGCCAAGGGAAAGTTCACATACAGCATATTCTCACAGATTCCTGATCAGTTAACCATCCAGTTTCTTTTTTTGTGTTATGAATGAGAGGGGTTCATGATTTTGACCGAGTGTTCAGTTAATGCTCTGCTGCTCTCGAGTCCTTGCTTTGTTCCCTCAGCTTCACTGACCAAATGGAAAAAACGAGCCCCTCCCGTTGATCTTTCCATCCTGTTACTAAGGCAGCTGGATCGATTCCACGTTAGACGAGTGTGTGGTTGCCATCCCGTACACCTCACTCTGTCAGGGACCAGATGTCTTGGGCAGGTCCTGATTCTCAGCCAAGTGGAGCTTTTGTCTGAACGTGCACACATTAAGGATTCACCACAGAAGGACTTTGAACTGAAAACACATCATTCAAATCCAGCGTCCGCTCCTGGACTGCCGGGGCAATTCCCATAAACAAATAGGCATTTGAGCTAAGAAAAGGATACATTGAGGTGCTGAGCTCCTCCAGCTGCAGAAACAAAGGAGCAAACAGGAGAGAGGGGTATTGAAAACAAAGCCAAAAATAGAAAGTGAAGCGCTAGTACCTGGCAGTAATCTCACTGTGGGATCATATTACATAACAGCCTGTATATTTCAGATCAATATCTGAGTTACGCTCTCATCATTCGACTACAGTGTTTCCAGAAGCAAACGTTAAGCTTCCATACAAAGTAAAGTTGCTTCACAGCCCATCTGCTCTGAAGCCCAATTATCCACTCTGGGTTCAGCTAGAAGCCAGAGTATTCCTGGCAGCAGTGTCTCTAAATGAGTTGAAGGCTTTTTCTCACCTCAGTCACAGAGAGCACTGCAGCTTCCCGCAGTGACCATAGCAGCCCCGGGCGTGGGTAACTACAGTAGGAGCCACACAACAAACTAACAATAGAAACTGTCAAGGCATTCTTAGATGGCGCATTACTGTACCAGAGAGCTTTTTTTTTTTTTTTTTCCTTTTTAAACGAGCCAATTTTCATGTGGAAAATTGGCAAAGATTATTACAGTAATAGGATTTAAATTTATTGGTTTGTCCAAAAAAAAAAAAAAAAAAAAAAATCCTTCAGTCTATAGTACCATTTATCAAAAGGTTTTTGTTTGGTTGAGATGCCCAATTGTGGAGATATCAGCTCTACAAACTTTCCCTTTCCTCACAGCCTTCTCATGTGGGGGAAAAAACAAACAAAAAGCATCTGAATGTCTTCCTCCAGAAATCATATCACTCAAAAAAACAAAACCCCAAAACCCCACACTATAAAATGTACAGCCACCTAACATTACAGCTCAACTAAGGAGTACAAGCCTTGGCACTATTTTATGGAGCACTAAGGTGGGATTTGAAAACCAGTTATTATCACCAGGTTAAGTCTTTCTTTTCCCAAGCACAGCCAAACAGTTAACAACATACACATAACTAAGTTTTTACCAAAGCACAATTGGAAATCCTAACATCCATCAGCATGTCCATAGGAAAAATAGATACTAACCAATGAAAACAGGAGCCTCTGAGGAAATATGTAAATAAATGTAAATGAAGGAGAGTCGAAAGTCTAATGTGGGGATTTTTGTTCTTTTTTTCTTCCCCCGCTACGGACATCCTGATGGATGTTAGGATTCCCAACTGTGCTTCGGTAAGAAAGTTAGTTTTGGTTGTGGTGTGATGTGATGTGCATGTAGTAACCTGTTATCTTGTATCTTCCCAGATGTGCCTGGGAAAAGACAAACTTAACTCTGTGAATACTGGGAGTTAAATCACACTTCAGGATTACATAAAATAGTGCTGTTCACATCCTGTGGGCATCGGCTCTGCCAGCCAATTTGTCTGTACACCTGACCCGATGAGGAAAAATCAAACGGGACAATGTTAGACTAGTTGGGTAACATAGAATAATGCAAGTCTATTAGCAGCAACCACAGCTGTTGCATGGAAGACTCGCGTCATCTCCATTCACTCCAGTGGACCTTGTTTTGGGTTTTTTTTTTTTTAAAGGGTAAGAAGGTAAAAAAAGAAGTCTGTATTTTATCAGCACACAATGAAACTGCTTGAAGGGTTCATGATCCAGCAAATTCTGAAACCTGGCATGACCCCAAATTAACGGCTCTGGCCAACTAGCCAACCCAGTGAGATCACATTCTGTACAGGCACAAGATGGTGCTACATGTGCTCTAAAACCTTTAAACACTTATTTCTTAAATCCAGCTCTACAGACGGTGTTAAATCTATAGCGGTTTTTTAGAGTAGAGCTCCGTGATGTAAACTAGCATTAATACATGTGGTGTTTCATGTCCACTTTAAAGTGCTGCTGCCACTGGGATTCCTGCTTACGTTGCAGAGCAGGTGTTCCAGGTTGTGGTCGGAAGCACATTTCCTCTGGTCCTCGGAAAGCTCCTCCACGTGGCTGTCAAGGCTGAAGTGCAGTCGTGCCAGCTTCTCCTGCATCTCCCGGACGTGTTCGAGCTGCTCAAAGGAGCATACTTTACCTGGAAACCAGACAGGTTAAACCAGACCTGAATCTGATGGCACATCTCTTGGGATTACATCAAAGTCAAAAGTATTTCCATGGCAGCAGAGGCGTAAAAAAATAGCACAGCGTGTATTTGATTTCAGCCTGATTCATGTAACAAAGCCACTTTTCATCCCCCTTTATTTTCAGGCCAGTAACAGAATACTCTCGGGGGGGGGGGGTCTTATCAAGGTTACCTTACCAAAAGCTTGCAGTTTGCCTGAGTGGAAGTCGTTGAGGAGGTTGAGGAGGCCTCCCTCCATCTCTCTCACATCTGAGACGTCTGTGAGGAAGGAGTGCTGCAGGGGGGACGACTGGACTACTTTACTGGGCCCTGCTGGCTGGGGGGCCCTGGGCTTCTCCCTGTGGGGTCTGACAGAAAAAAAAAAAAAGAGATAACATTGCAACTATTTATTTTTTTTAAACATATGACAACATTTAAAAAACAAGCAAAATAAAAACAACACCCGGTCGAACCAAATCTGTATCCTGCTGTATCATCAAATGCAGGTGAAACACAGCGTCGTCTTAGTGAGTTATTTTACTGCTGGTCTTGGAGGAAAACCTGATGCATTAAACCATTTCTTTCTTATTTTGAATGTGAAACACCATTATCCCTGAACATACACATGCTGTCTGCCCACCCCCCACAAAGCAGTGCAGTCCTGGTAGGTCTTCCTGCTACTTTAAGACACAAACCTGGTGATCTTTGGTGGAGCAACGACCGCTGCGAACACCTCTTTGGGCTGTCCCGGCGCTCCTATGGACCTTTTATACTTGCCTCTGTTCTTGGGGGAGGGAGGCTGCGGCAGGCCGAGGGAGAAAGTGGCACTTTTGCTGGCAGGCAGGACGGAGAGCTTGCGGGGGTTGATGGGCGGTGGAGGCGGTTGGGGGAGGGACACTTTTGGGCTTCGCTTCTTGCGCTTGTCTTCCATTGTTATTTACTTAGTTCTATTAGGAGAAGCTCCCTGAGGTGCAGCCTGGCTGGTGTGCAGGAAGTCCTGAAACGACAAAGGTAGGAAGTTTGAAAAGCAGCAGCCTGTGGAGAATTGTCATTGTGCCAAAATTAGTGCTGCAGCCCAGAATGCTCCCCTCTGCATGTTTAGGGAAGCTTTAACTGGCTTAACAGCATCCCCAGGTGATTACAGAAAAATCCAAATCAAACATTCCCTCCACTATTTATAATTTGATAAGAAATATATAGGCACATATTTCCTGTATAGGATTTAATTCGGTAGATGTTTAATGGTTTTGCTTCCTTGGTGTTTACAAAAAGGTGAAATTGGAGACTTTAAAGATATTCAAAGTGGAATAAGGTTAGAAAATATGTGTGAACTAAACTGGATGGTGTACATTTTAACTAAACAAGCCTGCGTGAGTGATGAAGAAATCAAGGAACGCACTTTAACAAGAAAAAGGACCCTATTGCACCAAGAGCCTATAAAACAATACGCCATCATTCAAAATAAACATAACTTTTAGACAAAAGGCTCAATGAAAGTCTGTGTTTTCCATTCTTGCGGAGCGTTATGAACCAACACTGTACGATAAAGACATTAAAGGCCATTAGAATTTAATGCGTCAGTCAATAAATGCATTCAGTCTAAATCTTTTATGAATTATGATTTTCACAGAGGCGCATTAGCATTAAAAGACCCGAGCTCGTGTCGGTTTTTAGCGCCGTGAAACTATTACAGCAGAGTGTCTGCGTCTGTCGTTGCTTAGTTACATTTTATGGTGGTCTTGCCTTGGATTTATCGCGCTCTCTCATTACAATGAATGCAATCTCTGTTGTGACAGCAGTTATCTGGTGAACACTGCGCCAGCCTCTGTTCAAAGTAGAAGCCAAAGATGGCCACTACAGTAATACACAATGGCAACTTTCTGCGCTGAAATCCTGCTTTTAGCGTGAGAATTATTCTCCCAAATAAAGAACAATAAGCGGACTGCGGGTCGCTGCGCCACCGGGTTCAGTTCCGTGAAAGGAGACGCGTAAACGGAATGCATCGTCTGCTAATGACACAAATAAGACTTACCGAATAAATTACGCACCAGAGAGCAACGCCGGCAGGGCGCCGGCTCGCATTTCTCCTCCTAGGATTTAAAAGTCCACTTCATATGAATCCTGATGTTAAAAAGAAATTTAATACAGAGGTACAGAACGATCCGTGCAGCCCCGGTGTTTATTACCGATGAAATGTAAAGAGCCTCGATGCCGCGCTTGGCTCGTGCGGAGCTCAGCTGTCGTCTTTATTCCTCTTAAAGGGCCAGTCCACCCGGCCGTGCGCCACGGGGGGAGGAGCGACCGCTCCACGCAGGTTACTGACTGGCAGGATGCTGCTGTGCACCGCCTGAGGATGGCTCTTTGTAAACATCCTACTTACTGCTCCATCAAGGCTCCGAGGGTGCTACAGAACAAGGCCACACGGGGACGCCAGTGTTCATCTTTTGCTAACATCACTGACGTGTTGCACTGTCAGTATATGCAGGATGTAAACAAGGAATTTCCCCGCTTTTTTGACTTTCCCTGTGGCCATGGGCGTGGGACTTGTTTGATCCGTTGAGGCGTGTGTGTGTGTGTGTGGGGGGGGGTGCTTTTTTCTCCTTAGCTTACAGATGAGGAGAATTTCTAGCCTTTGTATGAAAAGTATTATTTTTTTTTCCAACGGATGTTAAACAGAACAAGAAATTTTGAACACAGCTTGTCCAAACACCTGAGTTTCATTTTAGATGCAAACTACCAACATGACTGAAAAAAGGTTGTTGACCTGAATTTCAGGCAGAAGTAATGTCCTTATGCTGGGCCTTTTTGTTTCTTGTCACTCCTCCAAGCTGCCTGTGTGTGCAGAACCAGAGGAAAGGATGCAGGATGTGGTATGTGTCTGTTTGTGTCTGGTGCGGATAATTATGTTTAACAAAAAGATTCGGTGGTTGTTTGAATGCAATGCAATGTTTCTCTTACTGCTCAGTAAATTAAACTGACAATGCCACAGAATAGGGAAATGTGGGATCTTGCAACAGCCGAAGCACGATGGCATTGGGACATCTCAGCCTGAGCTCAACCAGCTGGAACATACAGGTCAAACAGTACTATGCAAAAAGCTCAAGCCACCCCTCATTTCTTTTTATTTTGCTCCCAAGGATTCACACTTTCTTAAAAAAATTTTAAAAGTGGTATTGAGCAATAGTTCTCCAGGTTTTTTGGAAGTCTTTAAAAGCTTTTCTTTGGACATTGGCTGCTTCTTCATTCATTTTCAATCCAGTTCTTGTCTTACTATTTTCAAAGGAATGGTGTTTTGTTTCCTAAGCTACATAACACTAACTGATTAAATAATTCAAACATAAAAAAGCACCTTGATGCATTCTCAATCATCCAGGAAAGTAAATCTCCAAAGTTGATTCTGTTCATCTGGACGTAGTGTTTTGTGGGAGAAACGTTTTGTCACTCATCCAAGTGACTTCTTCAGTCTCAGCTGACTGCAGGTTTCCCCAATCTTATAAACAGTACATTTGCATAATGACTGAAACCAGCCCACTGAGGAACAATGTTTATAAGATTGGGGAAACCTGCAGTCAGCTGAGACTGAAGAAGTCACTTGGATGAGTGACAAAACGTTTCTCCCACAAAACGCTACGTCCAGATGAACAGAATCAACTTTTGGAGATAAAAAAGCGCCTAACTCAAGGGATGTAACTAGTGTTGTGTCTGTAAACTTCAATGTCTCAATGAAAGAAGGTCAAAAAGCCATCGCTAAGGAAGGGAAACTGTGACAAAAGCCTGAGGTATGCAAAATTAAACAAGAACTGGACTGAAAATCAGTGGCAACAGGTCTTTTGGACCTGTGAATCAGTGTTTCTATTTTCTAAAAAGAGAAGAAACTGTTGTTTTTAAATTCTAAACTTAATGCTTGGAGTCTGGCGAACACCAAGGCATCAAACGGCAAAGGAATCCTTCATGTTTAAATCAATCCCAAAAGAAATAGCATGTAGGATGATTCCACTCCTGCATGGAGTTCCCATTATGAAGGAATCAACAGGGACGACTATTCATCATTATTATTTTTAAAGGAATTTTGTAATCAGCATGGACTGAGAATAAAACAAAATTCAACAAGGTTTAAAGTAATACAAAAATATTTCTTTTTATTATGGCAGGTCAGAACAAAAATGTGACACAAAAATGCCGTTTGTAGAAAAAATACAGAGATCTTAGGCATGTTTATCTTGTTCCAAACGTGAGTGAGACGAACAATAACTTAAGTCTAACTAACTTTGTGGTCTGATGAGTTGTTTGAGTATGAGTATGCCTTTCCAAGAACTATTCTGTCTCTGAGGAGCTTGAAGAAGGCGTAGTAGTTGCTGAAGAGAATCAGGGCCAGCGATATCGTCTGATGCCACTTTTCCGAGCATATCAACGAGTAGAGCTGGTAGAATATCATGGCACCTTCAAGGATGATGAGTATGTTCAATATTCGTAAAGGCTTGTTGAAGAAGAACTAGAGGAAGAAAGAGGATCAGTGTGAGCACAGCTCTGTAAATGCTCTGATACAAGTTCTGGTTCTACAAGACCTCTTCATTTAGGTCTACTCACATAGAAGCGATAATGGGAAACATCTGATGGGACTGCAACATTATAGTGGCCCATGGCCTTATATACATTCTTATTATGTTTTACCAGGACTCCCTGTGGCCACATGTACTCTTCAGTCCATCTGTGTACAAAAAACAGGAAACAGTTAGCTTTAAATCTGACTAAAATTAGTCTGACTGAACACAAAATGCAATAAACTAAAAGCAGTGCATACATGTGCTGGAGGACGTTGGAGCAGAGTGAGGGATCTACTTTTTGCCAGCAGCCGAGGTGGGCTGCAGCTTTGTGAAGCAGGTCACAATATCGTGGGGGCAGCAAATGCCTCATGAGGATGACTGAGGTGCTGACTGACACCAAGATGAAGAGCTCACAAGACCATCGCTTATCCACATACTGGGTACTCTGAAGGCAAATATGCAGACACTTTGAGAAAAGCTCGTAAATCATACTGAATTAAAGTTGCAGTGAAGTCCAACAGTTTCCTACCTTGACAAACCACACGGGTACGAATGCCACATAGTAAGCACTGAGCATTGAGCTGACCAACACCTCCTTCATCCTCCAGTTAAAATCCATCTTCAGGTATTCCACCTCCTTGCGGATTAGGTCAGGGGATAGGCAGCAGGCGTGAGTGGGCATGGCCTGGACACCATACAGCTGGCTTGTGTGCTGTTTCCATGTCTCCTTGAGCACAGTCAGATAATCCCTGCCCCGGCCGACGCTGCCGACCTCTTTGGAGCCGATGCTGGTGATGGGTGAGAGCGGACCTGCTCGTCGGAAGTCACAGCTCAGTCGGAACAAGGGAATATACATCCCAAATCTGTGGGGGTGGGAGGGGCGACAGTTAATTTCTACAGACCATAGCAAGACTACAGCTGGGGTTGTAGTAGAAAAGTAAAGAGCATAAACGGAGTCACAGATCTTTGTCATATTAATTCAATACTCCAATAATACCACATATGGTTTAATATTGCACATGACACACCAACTGCACATATTCTTGCTAGCTCATTTTCCTAGAGCCACCAATGGAAAAATATTTCCACAGGATATGTCAACATATTTAAACACAGGACCTGCATGGTATGCTCATAATGATTCCTTAGATGATTCCTTTCAAAAAATAAATAAATAAAAATAAAAATCCACAGTCATGGATCAAGATTTGTCCATAGTAAACCAAAGGCTCTGTAATCAAGCACTCTGAGGTTCACCAAACAGAACTAGATCTGCCTCTTGAAATGACATACAAACAAGCCACGCTATCAAATATGACAGAGAATAGGAGCTGTAACTGGATTTCTTTATCTGAATATTAATGTGCAGCCAACTAAAGCTGTGTTTTAAGTAGGGCACCAAACAGAGCATGCAAACAAGATGTGCATGTTCACTGGCATAATGTGGTTCACACAACTTTTAAGAGAGGGCAAAAGCTGTGTATACTACAACAACTGGTTTCAGTCCAAATGTTTCATATCTATAAGTTAACGGCATGTGAAACATTAGAGGGAGCAAACATAGCTCAAAACAAAAGTTATTTGCACTTAAAATTCCTTATGGCGTTTGTGGCCTGTTAATCAGGGGTTAATGTGGGCGGGAACAGTGGTTAAAAAGCAGATGGCTGAATCTACTAAGAGCAGTAACCTTCAGAGCGAGCAGCCATGCAGGTCAGCTGATCACAGCACAAAGAAAACAAATGAAGCCATATTAAAACATAACAACTGTTCAATCAGTGTGAAAAAGACAACAAAGAATCAATAAAACAAGGAAGCCTTCATATACTATACTTACGGGTAGCAGAGGAAGAGCAGGCTGAGGACAGAATAGGTTCTGAAGAGGTAAATGAGAGAGCGGCACAGGCTCCAACCTGTCAGCGTTAGCACTGCAAACCGCGCCATCACTAAAAAGATCGAGTGAGGGAAAGAGAGTTTCCCACTCTGTGACGCCTGAGGCAGAGGAGAAGAGAACAGAACAGTCAAATCTTTCACAGCAGGACATGATCAAAGATGTCTGAGAAACCAAGCACAGCAAAAAAAAAAGCACGTAAAGAAAAATCGGATCCATTGAAATTCTTAAAAGTGTGCTTCAGGCATGTATCTGAAGATACTGTTTTACTAAAATGTTGCCTTTAGAAGAATCTTTTAAAAAGGAAACCATTAAACTGAAGCTGAGCTGTGTGCAGACTGATTTCTTTCTTACGTCTCTGTTTCATCTGGCCTTCTCGGCTGGAAATTTCCTTATAAGTATGAAAAAAAAAGAATGGGGTACAGTCTTTCTGCATGAGGTGTTTTTGAGAGTCTTGGATTAATAAAAAGTAAAGTGACACAAAAGCCAATAACTGAATTCTTACCTCTTTAACAATGGCTGCGATTAACCTCCTTGCTAGTATGATGATCGTGAACACCAGCATGTTATAATCAATAAGATGGAAGTTCTGTAAAAACATAGATTTTTGCTCCCATGAGATTTTACACATCTTCTGTATAAACTGTGCCTACTGGCCTACATAGAAGTTGATCAACAAAGCAATTGCTGAAAGCATCTTTGTCAAAACACTGGACACCCAAGTACTCACCAGTGATGTGTGTGAGGGAGGGTGAGATGCGGGGTACCACCACACAGTCTTGTAGATGTTGACATAGTGCACAAAGAGTGCAATGAGGTGGCAGAAGAAAAGATGGAGCTCGAACAACACATTTCGATCCACGGACAACTCTGGGATCTTGCAGTGCTTCAGAGGAACCACGGTCTGGGCCGCGAGAGGAGGACTGGACATGCACGTCCCTGGGCTGTTCCTGCTGACAGATCAGATGGCACAGAAGTTCCTGAAGCGGCCACGGAGGCGGCGCACGCAGACAGATCGGGAGCAGTGTATCAGAGTTTGACCTACCTCGTACGAGATCTCACCCCTGTGACCGGGGAGCTGGTTGTGTGGTTTCCATTGCCAACTGAGCCTGAATCACTGCTTAACGGAGGTCTGCAGTACGTGGTACGATTCGCTCCTCTCCTTCCACCAGCCATTGTGGACACACCCACGGCACACCTCTTTCAATTGTTTTGGTGATATGTCCTCTCCGTGTTTTTGTACCTGTTCGTACAAAGGCAGCAGGCGAGAGGATTCATATAGAATATCTGGCCAATACTAAATATTTATTGTGATTTAAACCAATCTGTAGTATCTATCTATCTATCAAGAAAGACACACGACACTGCCTTAAAACTAGTTAAGTTGACATTGTGAATGGCTCAAATAATAAAACGAGGCGTGCACAGAGCCCAAACAAACAGCAAGGAGACCCCGCTGCAACATGAAGATCTGACATCATGTGAATCATAAATATGCATGACAAAGAAGTTTTCACCAGCTGCAAAAGCATCCCTCGCTCTAAAGTGCAAGTTTTTGCGGAAGCCGATATTAAAAGCTAAGCTAAATAGCTACACCATTTGCTTCACTCGCGGGTGAAATTGTTTTAGAAAACCGTGTGTGTTAGAGATACAGGGCTGCAAGGCGAACACAACGTGGAGCTACACAATGAGGCACGGACCCCAGTCTGTCCGCCAAGAGCATGCTTGACTAAATATCAAGACTGAGGCCTAGGCTAGCAGTAGCTCTGACTAGCTAGGTAGCTTCTAACCCACCAAACAGGCTAGACAAGGAAATGTACGCTTACCAGTGTCTGATGTCTGAGTCAGATGCTGCTCTGTAGCAGAGATAATAAACTAAACACAATAAATTTTTAGAATATTTATTGAAATAATGGCGTGTATGTCACTGACAGCAGCAGAAACACTCATTGTTGATGTGAAACTAGCCGTAGACAGACGGCGGAGCGGATATGTTAGCGAGCTGTGGGAGGAGAGTCATTTAAAGGGATATTCCACTCATATTTAACCAAGAAAGGAAAGAAAGGTGTTTTTATCGATTAAAATGACGATTTAACATAGGGGTATAAGACTAATTTCAGTTCATGTCTCAGATACACGGAGTCTACTCTACTTTGAAAAACATCCTCCATATATAATTGTTGCTCCTTTACTGTAAAGACATTTTCTTTTAATGTACGATAAATCTTTGTTTTTTTTGTTTGTTTGTTTTTTTTTTTTTACATATTTCGGTAATTCTATCTTGATTTTTCCACTGAACATTTTCTGAGCTGTTTTGCACCTTTTGAAAAGCCTCTCTGTTTCCTTATACTTGGTAGTATACGATCACAGGTTTCTCTATATAATTTTTACGTATTATGTAAACATTATCTAACATTTCCCTACGTATTATTATATATAAATAAATTATAAAATGAATTAATAAATAATACATTTCTTATACAATATATATAGTACGCACAAACTATAATATAGATATGTATATAGAGTATAACAACTGTAGATACATTGTATAAAAATATGCAATTATTACTGTAATTAATACTCTAACCTTTAATCATAAAAAATGTTAAGGCACGGAAAATGTCCTATTTTTCTACTCTCACTTACCTTAAAAACATTTTTTATTTATTTTAAAAGTGAATTTGTATATTACACAATTAAAAAATGGCAAGTTTTTCGTGTTTTGATGTAGTACAAAACTACTTATTTACTTTGGTGTAGGATGCCATGCTGTAGACAATGACTCTGTCAGTAAGAAGGCTGTAAAACCAATGAAAATACATCAGATTTTATGCCTTGATGTTACAGTTTTCACATTTCTCAGTGTCATTCAGTTGGCCGGATTGGAGTCTTTGGTGCGCTGGTTCTGACCCGTAATCAAGGAGGTGTTGAATGAGATACAGTGTGGTTTATCACTGTGTATTTGCGCAATTTGCTGTATGGTTTTTGTTTATTCAATTATTTATTAACATTTTACAGTTTTGAAATTTCTTTGTAGTTGGCCACGCGATGAATACTCTCCAGTGAACAGTTTTCTCTTCTTTGTATGTTTTTCTTGACTGATAATTTAAATCACAGTCCACTGCGGAAAAAAAATAAAATGTTAATTTTACCTTTGTTGATGACTTTTTGATGACAGTACCGGCTCCATTTATGGTGTAGTGTCTATTTTTCTTATTTTTATTAATTTTAAAGAGCCCTCTATTTATATTAATAACCTTTCTATAAAATAAAATAAATCCAGCGTTGCTCAGTGGTTTCTTAGCCAGGATGCTGTAAAACTCACACTCACTGTGTGCGGTTCCTTCTTCAGTACTTGTAGGTAGGTTACAAAGGTTGTTGATGCAAAGTACGGGAAAACACCTGAAATGTACTCCCTTCCTTCTGTGCAGTATTTTGCAGAGCAATGCCAAGCCATCCAGCGGGCCAGACTGGACCACTTAGTTGGCCGCATCTAGCCTGCGAGCCATATCTTTAACTTCCCTGTTTCTGCACAGGATAATAAAAGTGACCTTTGTACAGATCAGTCTGCAATAACTGTAATGCATCTCTGTATAATTTTATAGCTTGGCTTGACTGTTTTAAATTCATGAAATACTGCCAGTTACCAACAGTGGTTTACGTAGTACAAAAAATTATCAAGGTAAGTGGTGACAAAATATCTAACCTATCCAATCCTTTTTATATTTTGCAGTAATTCAGTTATTCTACAGAGCAGATGCTGCAATATAATACTTAGTTATAGCTATAAAACCCTAATAAAACATTTGAATATTGCCTCATTGGTAAATAAAACTGAATACATACTTTAAGTTTAGGGTTAAAAACTTGACACACATTCTGTTCCTGTAGCTTAGATCAGGTAAAAGCAGCATAACAATGTTTTTTTTTCCCCACATAGAAAAGCTAAGGAAAAAAAAACAATGGAGCCTGACTGATGTTAAAATTAGTGAGTGGGGGGAATTAGTGTTAAATGGACTGTAAAAGCAGCCTTTGGTCTTATAGAGGACATTTAAAGGGATCATTAGTCTAAAAGCCAAAAATCTAAATTAACAGACTACTTTTCCCATTTACTGGTGCCCTGCTGAACAAAAATCTCATTACAGCTCATGTGTAGATGGACGTTAGATTAGATCTTGCAAGAAAAATCTCAGTCTTGCACTTACATGTTCAGAAAAGTGTGTCCAATATCCAAAGATTAAATTCTCATATAATTAAAGAGGGACAAAAATGAATGGCTTTCATTTTAAAAATATAGTTTTATTGATTTACTTCATGAGATAATGACAAACATCCTGTCACCTCATTATCATAAAGAATAATAAGGCACCATTAATAGAAATCTGTCATTTTTTTATTCTTTTATTGTTAAATAAAAATGCAGTTAAAAAGAGTAAAATCTGTACAGATTCAAGAACGAACATTCACTTAATGCCCGTACACCCATCAATGCTAAAGCAATCTTACACAAAAGTCAAGCTCTCTCTCACTCCCTGAGGGGAAAAAAGAAAAGACGACTCAGTCTCAGAGACACTGCAAGGCCTCTGCTCTTTCCAGGAACGTCAATGGACCTGCTAACGACAGAAAGGAGAACTTAATCAGACGTAACACAACAAAGCCAACACCTATGTGGCAATTTCCATTTAACTGACCTTAAAAGGTCTGCCAACGCCAGAGTTCAAAATATCAACTGCACCTACGCAGTTCTCAGGCAACCTAAGAGGAGAAAACCAAATGAGATCTGGAAAGTACAACTGCCAACATTCAAACACAGCAGGTAAAAACATGCAAACAGAAACTAATTTTATATTAAAAGTATCATGCAACTCAAGCGGGTTTTTTTTTCTTTCGTCTCCACCAATGAGTTTTAAGGCTTTGAGAGTGCTACTAGTAATTTTCATTTAATCTACAATCTATAAAATTATCAAGATGTAATAAGTATTAGGTGAAATGAATGGGCAATTCTCGTTTTGTTTCTTTTTAACTTTGAGCAAGAGTTGCATCAACACCATATCTGTTTTGTGCGGCTTGTTTGGCCTGGAATAAACTACTAATAGCATAATTTTGTAATTAAAAATATGTTTTTGATGTTTTGGATGACTTGCATTACTTGGATGTTTTGCACAGAAAAAAAAAAAAAAAATCTAAAATGAGTGTTGGGGTTAGTTTTACCTTCTTGTGGCGATCTTTAGGCTTTTAGAATCCTCTCCCTCTGCGATTTTTTTCTTTTATAAAAACCAGCCAGCATGACTTTGCATCAAAGTCAAGTAAGATCCCTGCAAGCTTGATTTGAAATACTGTTGAAATTCGGTTATTTCAAGCGGCTGAAGATGCACGGCTCTCTTGAGAGCTTGAAGAGATGCACTAACTAAAGGTTAAATGACAATACATGTTCAAGCACTAATATCACTTTCAAGTCAAACATGTATTTGGCAGCACATTACTTCAAGGAACGATGAGCTTTATTTAATTTCAGTTTTCTTCCCTCCCCCCTTTTTCTTTTTTTTTTTTAAGGTGGTATTACAAGTGGCATTTAGATAAAGTTTTGAAGACAGGCGAAGAGGATGGACGTCTTGTGGAAAAAACAAAACCCAAAAACAAAAAACCAAACACTGCTTTTGAATTTTAAAAATCAAAGTTGACGTGTATACATACAGCTTATTCAGCATTGTTGAAACCCACTGAGGACCATTTTCACAAACTGGAGATAATCCTTTGGTACAACAAAGGCAAAAATACCATGTTTAGGTTGATTAAAAAGAAACTAGAAACTTTATTGAAACACGCACTGCAGAAAGACATTGATTTTTTTGGGATGTGTTTAGTTACCTATTTAGTCAAAAGGTACACAAGCATTAAGCATTTTGGAGACGGCACGACTTAAGCATACACAGTTTTCCTAAGGTTATATACAAAAAGACTGAGTTGGCTGCAGTCTTACGTACACAGCAAGTTATTAATCCTTCAAGCTTTACAAGAATTAGTCGATCAGCGATGATTTTGCAAGTAATAGAGCGACTTTTCATAAAATACCAATTGTAAAAGGGTGGCAGAAAATAGAGGCCTTTATTCTTCATCAAATGGATTTCTACAGTTATTTTTTGTTTGTTTGCTTTTTGGGGAGTAAAGTCACACGACTAGATTTGTAATGCAATATAAACAAATAAGACCGTTTTAATCAAAATGGTTGTATTTGAGTTTGCAACTAAATCTGTTTAAGTTATTGTAAATTTACAAATAGAGTCATTATGAATAATTTTTGTCCAGTCATGAAGGACTTTTTTTCTTTTTACAAAAAAAAAAAAAAAAAAAAAAAAAAAAAAAAATGCAGCCTATGTGAGAAAATTTTAATCGCCACAATCACAGTTTGTGCAGGAACCATTAACAAAAATATTAACCATCAAATATCTAACAAAAACCAAAAACAAAACTAAGTCATTTTGTTAGTTATGTTTATGTCACTAAGACCTCAACTATGCAACTGAAACAGATAAACAATGGGGAGAAAAAAAAAATCTTTCATGTTGCTCCTCTGGCACTAGGATACATCCAACAAAATGTCCTAAGTTAACAAAAAAGAAAAAAGAAGAAAAATGTTTTAAATAAAACCATAAAAAAAGGAAACGAGAGGGAAATTACTTTTGTAAAGTTAAGCGTGAGTTACAATCACAGACAGTTGCCACTGCAACTCTCTACCAGTAGTTGTTCAGTATCTTGGGTAAGGATGCTCTCTGTACGATCCCTTTGTCTGCCTAGGTGGAGGGGCTTTGCCTCCAGCCCCGGCACTGGACCACGAGTTGTCCCAATCATCTTGAGCTACAAGAAGTCACAGAAACAACAAAAAAAAAGAAAAAAAAAGGTGCAAACACATAAGCTAAAAGTCTGAAAGCAATGAAGCAAAAATAACGAGACATCAGATTTAAAGACTTACCATAACCAGACTCATATGATGGATCCTGAGCTTCACCGTGTCCATAATCGTAATACTCTGTATCCCTGAGGGGACATCATCAACAAGGGTTAAGACAGTATACTCCCAATTAAAAACAAAACAAAAAACATTAAAAGAGTCATGTTACATAAATTAAACTTGACTTACGCAGGTGCAGAAGGCTGGCTATAATAACTATCATATCCCTCATATGCCGGCTCTGCATAAGAGTCATCATATGCAGGCTAGATAGAAAGAAAGAAAAGAGGCAACATCATGAATCTGTACCATTCCCATTCATGCCAAAAATGCTGTCAAATAGGATTCAGGACGTACATAATCATCATAAGCATCAGGCTTTGACCCTGTTGCTGAAGGTGGAACCTGGTGTTGCTGGTGAGACAAGGCTGCCGAGGGGAGCATCCTGGGAGCTCCTGCTGCAGGCGGTCTGGAGCGAGGAGCAGAGCCTCCTCTAGTAGGAGCAGAAGGAGGTCCACCCCGACCAGACGGAGCGCCTCTTGGTGCGCCACCTCGCCCCGGTGCTCCGCGTGGAGCCCCACCGCGCATCGCTCCTCGAGGAGCCCCACGTGGCATTCCTCGGCCCCTGTGGAGGGTTAAATCAATACCATTAACCTACTTTGCCAAACCAGATGCAAAAAACAGACTCCATGTTAGTGTTCCTGCAGCTTTCAACTGAAAACTAACATACATTTTAGTTTGCTGACAAACATTTGTAATTTTAAGTTTGTGTGAATCTGTCAAGACTCTAGTTGCACATCTGCAGCAAGCACATACACTCAACCCGTTAAGGCATTCTTTTCAGGCAAATGTGTTACCAGACACAACATGTATTGTAGTACACTATGTCGCAGATTCCATCGCATACCTTGGTCCTCCAGCACCAGGTGGTCCACCTCTGCCCCTTCCTAGAGGACCACCTCGCCCCCTCGAACCATCCTGGGATCCATTCAGGAACAGAGGATCCATGTATGGATCGTGCTCACCAGGTTCCTGTTCATGTGGCAACAGTCAAACATGCATACCATTATTGCAGAGCATTGAGGAATCAGTGGATATCTGTTAGAAAGTTTGATTCTTGTATCAAGAGGTGTCTCCGCACACATACCGGGATAAGGAACTTCTTCACCTCCTCCATGGCGTGAGCCATGCGGAGGTACGCTTCTGGTATGGGTGCCGTCACCTCGATGAACACATGCAGCTCCATGGCGAGGTGAGCATATTTAGCTTCACCCCCCTTTCTAAATTCTTCCTCCTAAAAACAATGAACGCACAAAACTCTATAGCCAGAGTAGTGATGCAGGGCAATGAGACAGAAGCAAAGGAAACAGCTACACAAACCTTGTTCTTGTCCCTCATGGAACCTTTACCCAGAACTGAAATCTTTGCTCCGGTGTCCTCTTGTAGCCTCTTGATCGTGCTACCCTGAGGTCCCAAAAGCTTTCCCACAAAGTTGACCTGCAACAAATTCATAATTCACGTGAGCACCTCAGAGAAAGCTCTCTTAGGTGAAAAAACCCTAATTAAGTAGAGTGTGAGAAATCAGTACAATTGCTAATCTGTTAGATCAGCTGATTGAATCACCTAGGTGGTTAAGGCTCTATGTAAATGGAAAAGACATACCCTAGGGTACTGCTTGGTGGGAATGAGGACACGCTCCTTGAGCTTCAGATTCTTGGTTGCAAACAGGTCCAGGTAGGTTTCCTTCTCAGGCTCTTTCTTAGTTTCACCTTTCTGGATCCTCTCAATCTCTGCAGGAATTAAACACGATTAAAAAGCTGGTATTCATGAACAAATGCATTTCAAATAATAGACGAAAGCTTTCGGTTTGTTTTTTTTCGGGGGGGTTTTGTTAGATGATATGGGATATGATCCCCTGCATCATCCGAAGAATAAACGGCAGGTTAAGCTTTGGTTGTAGTTAGCAAAGCGCCGCCTCGAAATCGCAGCAGTTCGTCGTTAAATATCGGTGTTAGCTGATGACTAAACAAGACTAAAATCGCATGAGATCCAGTGATTCAATTGCACAGCTTCAAATACACACTGGACAACGACCCGACCCACATCGCTATCAACCACGTGCTTAATGCGCCATTGTTCAGGCCTCTGACTCGGCTAAGGGGCAAGAAACAAAAAACAGGCCCCGACTCGCGCTAACTAGCCCGTGTTAGCCTTTACGTTAAAGCAAATAGCGAGATTACCTGCAGATATGAGTTTCATTGCATGCGTGAACGATGAATCCAGGCTGTCCTTTTCAGCCAGGAGCTCCGGGAGGTACTTAGTGTCTTCCATTTTGATCTTATTCTCTGCTGGGCTTGACTCTACGGCAGGCTCTGTGTTGCTCTTATTAGCATTCGCTTGGCTCATAACGCGCGAACGAAGCCCCGCTCAGTTCGTTAAGCTTCTCCCCCTTAAAACGAAAATGCAACAACAAGGAAGACGGTGTAGTTAGCAAAGGGCCCACCGGCGTCTTCTCCACTGCAAGTCGTTGCACTCTTCCTCAGCAGACAAAGGAGGGATGGCGCAGCTGCATTTCAGTGAGGGGGAGGAGGGAACCCGGAAGAAGACAGTGACGTCACTGTCATACGCTCCAGAGCCCTGATTACCTGCTGTTACAGCACTGTGCCAAAGTCAGAGCAAACCTTGTTTTATGTCTGCTTTTTCATCCATTTCAGGGGATTTCTTTTAAGGTACTTTACCCAAACTTATGATCCATTCATTGTAATTTTATCTTTAGGCTCTTTCTTAATAGCAGCCTGTTGCAAAAACACATAATTTGTCGCCATTTCTTTAATTGATTGTATGGAAAATTCCAAAGAAACCAGGGTTGACAGGGATAAAACAAGGAGCTATTACCGCAAAATCATCTCAGCACGGTGTGGAGCGTGCTCCACTTTCCTCAAAAACCTTGAGGAAAATAGAGGACAAAAAAAAAGGTAGTAGGCCTAAACAGCCATCTACAGCAGATGAATGGTATATGAAAGCAATGTCCTTAAGAAACAGCGGGAGGAATATAGCATAGACCTGACACAGGACCTGAGAGATGCATTTATCCCTTCAGGTGATCCATCTATAGTTCAGAGAAGCCTCAAAGCCTGGTCTCAGTGGAAGAGTGGCCATAAGAAGCCATTTCCAAGGAAGGGAAACATGGAGAAAAGGGCTGAGGTATGCCAAATTACATGAGAACTGCACAGTGGTAGAATGTTTTACTGAGTGACCATCATCAATATTTGCAGAGGAGGTCAGAAAGCATAACTACAGTGAGTGTCTATAGTCATCTGAATGCCTACAGTCATCTCTTTGTGGCTACATTGTAGCCAGTGGTTTTGCTGATGTTGGCAAAATAGTTGGAACTATGAACACAGAAAAGTATAGTCAAAATTTGATCCACCATGCAGTAATATCTGAAAAACTGACTGTGAACGGTTTCATTTTTCAGCGTGAAAATGATCGCAAACACACTGGCAATGCAGTAAAAGCATAGAAAAAAAAAAACATTACCAGTCATGGACTGGCCTCCCCAGAGCCCAGACCTCAACATTAATGAAACAGCATCGGATGATCTTATCAGAGAACAGAACAAAAAAAAAAGCCACCCAACAACCAAAGAGCTTTGAATGTCCTTCAAGAAGCAGGAAATTGTAGCCTGATGAAATCAACCAGCACATGACACAAATGATCTTTGGGTTCTTTAATCTGAGTTTTAAAATTAGTATTCAGATAAAAATAAAGAAACTTGAATAATAAATTAGTTCAGACAGTTCTCACAAGCAGACAGCAAACAGCACTACACACCATTTACCCACATCTACAATAGTCTGGATTATGATATAATTTATTGTAAAATGTCACAACAAAGTTTTGAAATTCAATACATACAAACTGTGTAGTGCATCGCTCCAGAACATGATCAAAACAGACCACACAGTTTTTCAAAGGCCAGCTCCATTTACAAACAATGCTCAAACAATATCCCACAATTCTGAAATGAATGAGCTTGTACTTCCTGAAAACATCTCTGCATATAAACCTCAAACCATATATCTGAAACTATTTCATGTTATTTCCAAGAACAAGTCTTTAATGCAAGTTAAATTAATTGCAGTATGACACTAAACTGTAAACCCAAAAGTCAAAGCTGCTCAAAAATAAAACGAAATAAATAAAAATATCTGTTTATTTACTCATTCACTTACTTGAGTTGATGAACTTGAATATTTGTAAATTTATCTGTCATAGGAATGATTTTACACAGTTTACTTTTTTAGTGTTCCTTTCACTCTGTTTTTCTTTTTCTCTTTAAAAAAAAAAATAAAATTCTCATTTATTCTTCCACATAATACATCACCAAATTTAATGTTCTTTCTCAGTTATCTGAAGCACTACAGTATACAACATCCCGTTTTAACACTATATTCTGTTTTATTCTGTTTTACCTGGTATGTGTATTTAGTCAATGACCAAAACATTTCTCTTATACATAGAATACTGCTGCCTGTACTTTCAGTTATTCATACAGGCAGCTTCCTGGTATTATACCGCTTTGTCTGAGATATCTATTGAAAACAAGCTTTGGATGTTTCTTAGAAAAGCTTTGTTCAGTTACTCTCTGGAAATAAGACACAAGCCCAGACATGAATATCCTGCTGTCTAATGCAGGGAAGTGTTTTGTAGAATACACTCATCTTACATTTGATGTTTCACTGCGCAGCCTTTGCTTTGATCATTCTGGTCAGGTCCTATTTCATTCTTCTGACAGCCTCTCAGCTAAAAAGTCCAGCCAGGATTAGTAGATGTGGCTTAATAGGAAGTTTAATGTGATAAGTCAAGCACTACAAATCTCCTAATGCATTTTCAAATACCAGTGATTTTAAAATAGATGTGTAAAAATGGAGTTGAGTTTGCATAATGAACAGCTTAAAATCAGTAATTGTGTTATGATGTACACTCATGTACATTTAATGCAGCTCATATTTGTATCAACAGGTTTAAACAGTTCAAAAGTGTACATTTCAAATCTTTTGCTGTGTTGAACTCAAAATAAGTTGTGCACATTTTTTCCAATTCAGTATTCTTTGCTGAAATATGGTGATAAATGATGACCTTTTTTCACCTCTGTCCTATTGAATCACAACACCTCCATAAAATACTTAAACTGAGATTTTTAAGTTGAAAAACAGGTGACTCAATTCTGTGTCAAAGGTAAACATTTGCTTATTTATTTACAATGACATATAATGCATCAACACACCTTCAAAATGATCACAAATAAGAGTAACAATCTCCTAAAATGAAAATTTGAGCTTAAATTTGGTAATTTTGACTTCAGGTACACAGTTGAAATTCAGTGTATTCCCTCCGAATAATTGATATCTCCACAAGTCTTATTTAAATGTAAGGCTAATTTTAAAATTCTTTTTTAAATTTAAATAAAGAGTTTATCTTACATGCCCCAAAAAAGACTGTACTAGCCAAAAAATCAGTGCATTGAATTAAAAGGCCACTTAAACTTCCCACTTTTATTGAACCAGTGAGTGTGAGCTTCTTCTCAAAGTCATATCAAATATCAATGATGGCAAATATTTCTGGTTTTTCTTTATCATGGATTTGCATTGCTGAATATGTGATGGCTTTCACCTCAGTTCCCTAGAAGGACAACAAATGACATCTAAGTTACTGCAGTTGCGTTGTAGTTTTGTAGAGTTAATTATTCATTTTATGTATTTCTTCTAATGAGTGTCATTTTACTTCTTTCTCTGGCTTACCTGTGGGTGCTTTTCCAGAGAAAATTCTTCACCCCACCTTTCATAAACCAAAGAAAAATAGAGCAAAGAAAGTAGCAGTAAAGAGAAAAATACAGAGAGACAGTAAAACTGAATTTTCTATCTCTGATAAACTATTTTTTCCCCAAACCCAACCCGTTTAAACCCAGTGATCTTTTTGTATATTGGAAAAATATGGAACATTTTAAAATTACAAACAGACACCAAAGGACTTTGAACTTTTTTGCACGTCCTTTTCATGATAATCTGAGATAGTTCAACAAAATGAATGAGATAAAGTTTGACCTTTGCCTTAAAAACAAATTACAAAGTTGGTCCACATTAGCTCAGGTTTGAATTGTATGTAATAATTTTTTAAAATAATTATTAAGACACAACTTCAGTGTTATTGAGGAGGACCCCAAACTTACCCAATGGAGCGAATCTTGAAACGCATTCTGTCAATATGTAAAACTTTGATCTCCTGATGGAAAGATATGACACAATTGTTAGCACATCATAAATGTAGCAACTTCATAACTGGAACATAAATAAGGAACAGCAGGCAAAGTTACTTGCAGCCTATAATATTTAGAGACTGATTATATTTTTAAAAAAAAGATAATATTACCAGTTGTTTTGGGTAAGTTCACCACCACACTGGATTTAAAACTAAATAATACAAGATCTGATTTAAGTGCAGATTTTCAGCTTTAATGTTAAGGAATTTTAAGTACAACATTAGGAATTACAGATATTTTTATACACAGTCTTCCATTGTCAGAGGCTCAAATGTAATTGGATAAACTAAAACAAAATTAAATTGCTGCTTGTTTGTAGCATGCTCAATCGGTTACTGATGTGGCCACTGAAGAATATCCCATTTCTTTTTCCTTAAAGACCTCTCCATTTGCACTGTGAAGCGCAGAATCTGACTGAGTCTGAGCAGAGTGTACGGCCCTGTACACTCAGAATTCATCCTGCTGCTTCTATCAGCAGCCACACCACCAGTACTAACAAGAGGCCCAGTTGAACTGGCAGTCCTACATGCTCATGCCATAACATTGCCTCAACTATGTTTGACAGATGATGTGGCATCTGTGTGATCATGAGCTGTTTCAGTCTGTCTCCTTACTTTTGTAGGCAGGCTCTTTGTTTTTTGTTTTTTAATGTTCTAATCTGATGTCTTTGTTGCTGAGTGTAACCAGTGGTTTCCCCTTTGCTGTAAATCCTCTGTTTCCATTCATGAACTTGTCTTTTGATTGCAGACCTTGACAACGGCACGCTTACCTCCTCGACAGTGTTCTTGAATTGTCTGTGTGTTGTGAAGTGGTTTTTCTTAACAGTAAAGATTTCCTCAATCATCAACTTTAGTTGTCTTCTGTGGTCTTTCAAGGCTTTTGATGTTGCTGAGTTGGCCAGATGATTCATTCATTATTTTACAGAATGCACCACATTGTTGATTTGACCACTTACTAAAGTTTTTTTCCATTTCCTTTTTAGGTTTTTTTTTATTTTATTTTTTTTCCAGACTACGATGGCTTCCTTCACATGCATCGACCACTCTTTGGACCTCACATTGAGAGCTCCGGTAAAAAGCTATAAAATGCAAAAATAAACTCATGGAATCAAATCCAGACCGTTGTAGTTATTTTGTCCTGAAGTAATCAGGAAGAAGGCATCAACAGGCCACGAAGCAGCTTGCAAGTCAATTGTCCAATTACTTTGGAGAATCTGAAAATAAGCGACTGTGTATATAATTCTTGAATAGTGAATGCCGTATTTCTGTTAAACCCCTTGAATTAAAGCTAAAATTGCTTTGGGGAGTGTATAAAGGCAAAATGACAAAACAGGGTCAAAATACTTATGGATCTAACTGTTTCATTGGGCCCATAAAAATGTGGATTGACATAGAATACCTACCTCTGCACATACCTACCTCTGTATATTTTATATTTTATATATCTTATTTTATTGTTTACTCTATTTCATTTGTAAAACATGTATATACACACTCACACACACACACACACACACACACACGTAGAAAAACATATTTAGTACACACATTCAGTAATGTATATACCTTTATATATGGTACATATATTTATTACTTTTAGATTAACCATTTTTATATTTTGCTTGTTGCACGTTATTGTATTTTGCACAACTCTGTTGCTTGTGAAGCTTGCACACAAGAATTTCACTCGCATGTACTGTACCAGTGTACCTGCACATGTGATGTGACAATAAAGGTGATTTGATTTGATTTGATTTGATTTGATTTGAATTTGGAGGTGGTTAAGATAGCAATACATGTTGCTTTCTGTCCTGCTTTCATAGAAATCTATGAAGTCTATGTTATATTTCTGTGTCATAGAAAGATTTTATACTTACCCATTTAAGTAATACTGTATATCAAAACTGATCTATTTTATAAAGGCTCAGGCCTCAAATGCTATTGCAAACAAAAACAGGTATGCAATCAATCAATGTAAAGAAGTTTAAAGTACGTGTTAAGTAATACACAAGTGACCAAGACACTCACCCTAGGAATAAAGAAAAGATCTGCACTAAACTTGTATAACCAGTCATCTAGGAAGTGGAAGAGAAGCGACTCCATGTCTTCACCTTTTAGGAACAAAAAATAAACACAGATTTTAGCTGGTCTGCTCTGCAAACAGCCAGACTGACACAGGTAGAAAGTAGGTACAACTGAAGTCTGTTGAAATCTTGGTGAGAGACTCTCACCCTCCGATTCCACTTCAACTGTATCTGTCGGTTCCACCGTCTCTGTGTCCGTCATGTAGCCGAACATGCCCATGGCACACTGCTCAAAGGCTTCCTCCAAAGAGCCTCCCCAAGAGTGAATTCTTGGAAAAGAAAAAAAGAAGTTTTTTGGGGTTTTTTTAAGCGTAAGAAAAAACAGAGGAACATGGTTTTACTATACCAAAAAGGTACTCACTGTACATCTGCTGTGTGATCCAGGTCTGAAAAAAAAAAAAAAAAAGAGGTAATATCATGAGTTGACTGAATTAAAGTCCTAACGCCTTGCCACTGGCAGCAATCCTGAAATGTCTCCAGGTACTTATGTGAGCATTTATTTTGAAGAACTACTTAATTAACTTTTTTAAGGTAGCTCTTTAAAACTCAGGATTAGACCCATAATGGAGCCTTGAGGTACACCGCAGGTTTGTATTTGTATATACCTTTATTTTGAACATGTTAAAATAGTATAACAACAACAGGGGAAAAAGAGACAACAAAAGGAAAACAAAATAATAATTATAAATAACTTACATGTTCAAAAAGGAGTAGGAAGAAGCATAAGCTTATTTAATTCCACCCCCCTTTCCACTATTTGGTAACTAATAAATTCTTCCTTACAGTTTGGATTGTATCCAGCAAGCTTTAGATTCCCTCCAGAACAAAAATATTTGTGTGGTCTGCAAATAATACTAATTTTAATGTATCAGATACCTTACAAATATAATTTCTATAAATAAATGTAAACAAAGACTGAAGAAGCTGACCGATATTTTTGATATATAAAATGGACTGCATGTGGTGGAAAACCACTTTATGTCATACTTCAGGAATAAAGGGAAGAGACGGTAGAGATCGGTGTAAAACCTGATGGGTTTGTAGCCTCAAGATTAGTTTTCTTGACATGAAGGACGCATAATTACACATTTAAAGTAGACTGGCAACATCCATACAACATTGACAAAGAAGAACTGGATGGCTCACTATTGTGCACATTAGTTCTCAGATGTGAGACTTTAATAACAACAAAAAAATTAGAAACCTGTCACACAGTACAGGAGACATCAGTAGGAAATTGGCAAATCTGCTGTTTTTGTTTATAGGTGGTCACACTTGTTGGTGATCAGTTAATCAGGTACATTTGATTAACAGCGCCTACCTCCTGCTTACCTGAAAGAGTAAGGTTGCACTAAATTTTTCACAGGACTATATAGTCTCGTGAAAAATAGAATCTCTTTCACACAAATGTAAAAAAAACTGCACATATTAAAGATCTTTTTTGAATTTGAATTTTGAGAAAATTTAACACGAGCAATCCTTTTAGCTCACTGAAATCAAAATAAAACTAGACTTTAGGGGGAAAAAAATAGCTTATCATGGTAAAGGAACTATTAGCATTTGAAGTCAGAGTTTTCATTTCCCACGTGGAATTTTCAACTGCAACTCAAAGTAGGAACGGGAAGAAAAATCAGGATTTGTTTTTCGCCTTGCGAACAATATGTCACAGTTTGTTTGTTTGTTCGTTCGTTCGTTCAAAAGCACCGCTCCCACACGTTTATAGACAGAGCCCAGTTATAGTCGGGGTGATTGTTGGTGGTGACATGAGGGGGCGGTCCAGCTTAAAATATTGACAACTCGGAAATTTCGACTTCCACTGAAACGCACCAGCATCGTGGTTGGTGCGGTTGCTCCGACTTTAAGTATCATAACGTCGCACTTACATTCATATTTCTTGTTGATCGGCGGGTATTTTGATTTGACAGCTTTCTGTGCCTCTGTCAAGTCTAACACACGATCGTCCATTGTAGACAGAAGCTCGTTGAAAAGGTTTATCTAGACGTTTATCTAGACCATGTCCGTGTGTTCTCCTTCTTGAATTTCCGGGCAGGCTTGACTCGCCGTACTGCTTCCGTGAAAGAAGAAGAACACTTATTTTTTTTCTTCGCTCTTTTTTCTCATTTCTTCTTGTCCGTCAGCTTTTACATTGTTACACAATGGATATATTAACAGAAATAATTAAACAAATGATAAATTGTAAAAATTACTAGCAATAGGAACCTCTAGAGAGTTTATAGAGCATAGACGCGTATGTATATGTTATAGAGCTCCTCCTTGCAAAACAGGGCTTTCAGCTGTCATTAAAAAATGGCCAACTTATTCACAACGGCTTAAATACTACCTATCATTGTTATTATCATTACAGTTTGCAAATACCGGAAGTTACTTTTTTTTGGCACAGCACCGGATGTAGTAATGTGTCGCGTAATGACTTCCTGTCGGTTTTGTCGTCGACTCTGATTGGCTAGGCGCGTTCTATGGAGTTGGCGCCATTGCGAGCCGTCGTGCTGTCTTCTGAGCGCTCTCCCTAAAAAATACTTCTTTTTGTCATTAGTAGCGGTATTATAACCACACAATGGCTGATAAAGACGGTAAGGACGTCTACGTTTTTTAATAAGAACGTTATTTATGTGTGTGTGCTGTCAAGAGTGACAGAAAATGCGAATCAGGATGTAGCGGCGGTGGTTGCCGCGCCAGCCAGCATCACCTTTCATTGTTAGAAAGCATTCAGCTAGCTGTTAGCTGATGTTAGCGTTAGCTGCTAACGCGCCGGTGAAAAGGGTTTTTAATTCACCAGTGCAGTCTGATATACTGCACCAATATAATAATCTTCAGAAAGACTGTATTATTTATTTATAGGGCGACAGCTGCTCTAGCATTGTGTGCTACTGTTACTTTATTGATAAAATCAACTAAAATGCTAGTCCTGATATTAAAACAAGGAAAAGACTTCCTCAAGTAGCTGCTGCATATGTTTGTAAATTTGACTATAACGTAGCTTTGTGTTGAATGTTACTGTTGCAGCGGCTTTTGATGACGCTGTGGAGGAAAGGGTGATCAATGAGGAGTATAAAATTTGGAAGAAGAACACCCCTTTCCTCTATGATCTGGTCATGACCCATGCTCTGGAGTGGCCAAGCCTCACTGCTCAGTGGCTCCCAGATGTCACCAGGTAAATGGGAGATCTGCAACACCTTTTCAGGCTTCAAGTCACAACAAGAGATTGTAGCAGATACGTAAATGTCATGCCATATGTCTACAGACCAGAGGGAAAGGACTACAGTGTGCACAGGCTGGTTCTGGGGACCCATACTTCTGATGAGCAGAATCACCTCGTAATTGCCAGCGTTCAACTGCCGAATGATGATGCCCAGTTTGATGCTTCACACTATGACAGCGAGAAAGGAGGTGAGAGCATAAAAAGTCCATTGAGAACCTATGTTACAAGACTAGTTCACATGCCTAAGCTGGATCTGGATGATATTAATTTAATTGATCTAATCCAACTTTAGCACAGTAATACTGGTACACTTCCACCAGAAAAGTTGTTAGACCTGGTGAATGCAGAGAGTTTGGAGGACATTTCAGTAGTGTTTTAATTTTGCACATTGTTAATGTAGCGCTATCCAGCTCCTATATAGCTTATTGATAATTGTGTGATGGTGCAGAAAGAACACCATTGTTGGCTATGGGCAACTCTGCTCACAAGGGGAAGGAAAAGGAAGTAACGTATTTATAACAGCATGAATCAAATTTAACCTCATTCAGCGAAGCAAGGGCAATAGTGAATGTCAGCTGAACAAGTAGAATAGTAGCTTACGTACTTTTTTAATTGCTTTTTTAAAGTTCTGTAATATGTTTATCAAATATTTATTAAGAGCAAAACTGGTTAACAGGAACATTGGGCATATAAGACGCTACGTAACTTAAGGGTTGCATTTTTTGTCTAAAAAATACATAAAAATCCCTGGTGCGTAGGTCACCCTAAAACCTGCTTCGTGGAATGGAAGAGCTTCATGTATCTGTTGTCTTTTTATTTCAGAGTTTGGAGGCTTTGGATCTGTTAGTGGGAAAATAGAGATTGAGATCAAGATCAACCATGAAGGAGAAGTGAACAGAGCCCGATACATGCCTCAGAATCCTTGCATCATTGCCACCAAGACCCCCACCAGTGATGTCCTAGTCTTTGATTACACAAAGCACCCCTCCAAGCCTGGTAGGTTTGCAGAAAGAACACTTTTTCTTGCATAACTGCATATCATGCGTTACTACATTTGAAGCTCTACGGGCTTTTTAACAGTGACATTATTTCTGTTAAAGACCCTTCTGGAGAATGCACCCCAGATCTCCGTCTGAGGGGCCACCAGAAGGAGGGCTATGGCCTCTCATGGAACCCAAACCTTAGTGGCTGTCTCCTCAGTGCTTCTGATGACCATGTAAGAAACCTGTCTTGACATGCCTACCTTATTCTTGTAAAAATGCTTCTTTGTCTTCTATCACTTTGATAATCATTTGTTACTTATTTGTTCTTTTCTTTTTTTTTAACATTCCTCTGTGCTCTTTGCAGACTATATGCCTGTGGGATATCAGCACAGTTCCCAAAGAGGGGAAGATTGTGGATGCCAAGACTATCTTCACAGGCCACACTGCTGTGGTGGAGGACGTCTCCTGGCACCTTCTTCACGAATCGCTCTTTGGATCTGTGGCAGATGACCAGAAACTGATGATGTAAGCAGCCTCAGCCAATGTCATTAAAACAAAGTTGTTGTTCAGTTTCACATTTCTTCCTGACACTGGTGCTTTTGTCTGTTTTTGGAACAGTTGGGACACGCGGTCCAACAACACCTCCAAGCCTAGCCATGCAGTGGATGCCCACACTGCTGAGGTCAACTGCCTGTCTTTCAATCCTTACAGCGAGTTCATTCTTGCCACTGGCTCTGCAGATAAGGTGAGGCATCTTTCTTTCAGACAGTTACAGTGAATAGCATGTTGATACTGTACTGAATCAGCCTCCTTTTACTTGCAGACTGTGGCTCTTTGGGACTTGAGAAACCTGAAGCTGAAGCTTCACTCATTTGAATCCCACAAGGACGAGATCTTCCAGGTAAGAAGTGAACTTCCTCGCAATAAATCTGTAGTTGTTGTGTAAACTTCAGCTTGAATGTTTCAGCTCAGTAACTGCATTGTGTAGTGAGGCTATTTAGGCTGAGATATGTGTCTGGTGATTAACTAGCTTGTGGCTACAAAAGATGAAATGCAATTGTTATTTATGGTATAACTAAGTTAACAAAAAGACAAACTGTCAGGAAGCTGTTTGCTTTTACAGTTACAGTTGCATACAAAGTCAATACAATGAGGTAAACTGGTGGAAAACAGTGTGTGTGTGTGTGTGTGTGGGGGGGGGGGGTGTTCAACTTTGGGAAGAACATTTTAGAGAAAAAGGATTGTAGGACTTCGTTGTAACTTGTGAAAATATGTGATGGAAAATTGTTTAACACTTTTGGTTGTCCACTTGCTTGTACCAAGTGTACAACCAAAAGTGTTAAACAATAGATATAATACTTACAATTATATTCACCTAATTTCACCAAAGTACTGCAAGGGTGGGACTTAATTAGAGAGGTTTCATGTCCACATCTTTCCCCAACAGGTTCAGTGGTCTCCTCATAACGAAACCATCCTGGCCTCCAGCGGCACCGACAGGCGGCTCAACGTCTGGGACCTTAGTAAGATTGGAGAGGAGCAGTCACCAGAGGATGCTGAGGATGGCCCTCCTGAGCTGCTGGTGAGTTGTGACAATGAGCGGTGGTGATGATGCCGTTTTTCTCAACAAAATTAGCATATTTGTGGTGATGTCAGAGGCTCTGTGCACCCACACTCTCCAGTAACAGTCTTGTCCAGCAGATGGACTACAGCTCCACCAATGCATGGACTGCAGCTGGTGATGATAGTCATTGTTCTGCTCAGCAGCCTGAGAAATGTCTTGTGGCACACTAACTTCTCCACCTGCTGCAGTTTGTAGTTAGTGACCCTGTAGCTTGCAGCGGCTCTGTAGAGCAGTACAAGGACTACTGTCACCATATGCAATCCATGACAATAGAGTTGGAGTCCAGGAAGCTACATGATTTTTCTGGAGAAGCAGTGGTCAATGCCTTAACAGTGGCTTAGTCGGTCTGTCAGTAAGATGCCGCCACACTGGAAGAGCATGCCAAAGTCTTTGTGTGGGAAATACTGTAATGTTGCTTTCAAATATTGGCTTTGTTTTATTTTTTAAGCTAAATCTTGATCATTGTGCTAAATCTTTCTGCTTCATTTCATTTCAGTTCATCCACGGAGGACACACAGCTAAGATCTCAGACTTCTCTTGGAACCCCAACGAGCCGTGGGTCATCTGTTCAGTATCAGAGGACAACATCATGCAAGTGTGGCAGATGGTAAAGGCTTTGTAAAGAAAACTCGATCAGTTACAACACAGCGAGGATTTGAATAGTAAAGTGCATTTATTATTATAACATAGAAGAGCAGTTACATTAAAAATCTTTTATTTTTTTGGCAATTGTCTGCAGGCTGAAAATATCTACAATGACGAGGACCCAGAAGGTGCTGCAGATTCAGAAGTCCAGGCATGAGTCCGGTCTCCACGTCTCTTCTTCTTTTGACCTGCTCATTAAAAATGGATCCGTTTACCAGCGCTGGGTGAAAAAACAGTCTTTTTAAAATACATTTTGAGCAGCAGTGTTTTGTAGAAAATAAAAGAATAAAATGCTGCCATGTCATCACGTGACATATTTAAGACAAGGTCTCTAATGATCAGGTTTTTAGATCTTTTTAGTTTTTCGAACTGAAATCTGACTCGTGATGAAACCACAGACATGTTTATGATCACCTAAGTGTGCATTTTGTTTTATTTCTTTCATCTTGGTTAGTTGAGCAGAAACATTTCTGTGGAAGATCCATTTTTAAATGTTATTGTACATACTGTAGGTTGATCCTTTTAATTTGCCTGGTATTTGTAGTATGAAATTCCCCCAAATTGTGTTGTCACTTGTATGTGTTTTTTTTTCTCTCTGCATTTTCTCTGCATCTGATCTTTTGTGTACTTAAGTATATTCATATAAAAAATATTTACAGTACAGCTGTTTGCTTTGTTTTCTTGGCACAACCTCTTAGATGTTAAGTCGGATGTGAGCGAGTAACAAGACGTAGATTTTTGGCATTTTCAAACATGTAATGTGAGCGGTGTGATTTGGTCTCATCTCTGATGAGGAAGCTCTGGAAATTGAAAATTATGACTCTTCCTCTGTAATGTCACTGAGTTCACAGCCCCTATAAGAAAATACGTTTGTTATTCATTTATTATCTAGACTTTTACTAAGTTAAAGCAGAAATGATTGGGATAAACCCACCTCAGAAATGTCAGCTCTGCTAAAAGGCCATCTTTAAGATCTTCCAAGCCTTTCTTCGATTTTCTCTGAACCTCAAACTCCACTTCTAGTTCTCTCAGAGTCTTTTTTAGTTTCTCCACAGTCTCCTGCATAAAATAAAAACATACAGTCATCTAGTTTTACTGAACATCTGTTCTAGCCAACCTCTCTTGTACCTCATGTTGTGCAGTGCTCTTGTGCCGCTCTGTCTCCAAAAGAGTGATCCTCTGTTCCAGACATGATCTCTGCACCTCCAGCCTGTGTATCTCCTCTCTCAGAGGCTTCAGCCCGGCTCTCAGGTCCACTGCCTGCTCCCTGGTTTTTCTCAAAGCTTCCTCCCCAACCTGCCTTCTCTTCAGCAGGGCCATGAGGCGAGGCTCGTACCAGCCTTCCAACATCTTCACACTACTGCTGAGCCTTCGCTGCAGTCTGATGGAGGCCTGGCGACACTGGCTGATGTCGCTCATGGCCCTGGGCCTGCAGGGCATAGTGACCTGATCACGGAGGGAATTGAGCTGGTTCCGGTGGGCGTCCTGCAGCTGCACCAACTCCTGGGTCAGACTTTGAATTTGAGCCTTGAGTTCTTCCTATGAAGAGGTGTAAAATATAGAATGAAAAGTATTTGATAATGGAGGCTATTTTTACCTGTAGGTAAAAACATTAAGCAAATAAAAGGATCCCATATAGCAAGAGAGTGGAAATGGAAACTACCCAGTAGCTTAGTTGGGTACACGAGTTTATCTGAATGCTAATTTCTCTATTGGGTGCAAACAGTAGCTAGAACTAAAACTTAACAAGAACCAATACTCATGATACTCAAATAACTGAAAATCCAACCATAAACAATCTGCAGCCATGAAGACCCCAAGTTTTATATGGTGTTGATATACTAAGCAAACCTACACTACAGAAGTTAATCATCATTAAATGTAAAGCCTGTGCTTTCTACCTGAGTAACAGCAGACTGAGCCACCTCGTACTCCTGCTCGGCTAGCTTCACCTGGCTCTGGATGCAGTCTCTGGCTGTGGTGAACAGTTTCCTCTTTACCTGTTGCACATCCTCACAAACTGCAACATAATCCAGCTGAGCCAGAGCGAGAAGCCTGCGTGTTCCCTCCAGCTTCGCTCTCAGGTGCCCCACAACTTGCAGCATAGGTTCCTGCAGAACCAGAAGCTCCTGTATCAGCACATCTCTTTGCCTTTCTAGATAAGATACTCGCTGTATGCAGTACTCAAAGAGTTCACCCAAGCTCTCCATGTCCACCTGTTCCATATGTAGAATAGGATCTTGAGCAAATCTACCTAGTGTTTCAGAGTCTGTGCGGTTGCTCGCTGAGATATCTTCAGAAAATCTCACTTGCACATGTGAGTCATCAGTAGATAACATGGCGTTTCCATCCTGTACTGAGCTTTGATCATCCATGAGAGAATCTAAGAAAACAAGGGGAGAGCCCTTAAAAGCAGCACCTGGTAAGACTGTGGTTTTGAAAACACTTATTCCTTTACACATTGTTTTATATGACAGAGGAATGAACTGTAAAGGCAAACACATCAACCATTCTGTTAAAGTTGAGAGGCCCATCCTAAAGTGCCACACTACAGAACCTTTCAACCTGTCAAATAATTAAAGAAACAGCTTTTATTAACATAGATGTGTACTTACATTGACTGGCAGTCCGACTAAATGTTCAGTTGTTCAGTTACTGTAATAGCACGGTTTTCTGTTAGGGAGAGCTCTGCAGTGTCTGTCTCCAGGAAAACAGAGGCACATTTTGTGTTTATTAATAACACTGGAGGCCTGGGAGAAATTCTATCTAAGACTCCCTCATGGGCTCACAAACCGTGTCAGTGCTGGGAGCAGACTCTGCGTGCTCTGGATGTGTCAGTTAGCGCATGTCCGGACCAGCCTGGGTGCCACAGAGAGCTATATTTACCCTTCTTCACAACCTGTTTCAATGTGTGTTTAAGAAGGTAGTGACATCATGGTGGAAAGCTGAGCTGAGCAATAACTTTCCACAAGTGTACCCCAGACTACCTTACAGGCAAAGGTGTCAACATTAGCAGGACCATGCATGCTTTTCATTGAATATATTCCTCCAGGACTCAGCTCAGTTGACCAAGTTTGCATGGTTCATGTAACAGTATTTGTTTGAGGTGTTTTTGCATACTGCCTATCACACTCCTCGCAGACAAGTGGAAACAAACACACACTCAGACATGTGAATATGGATTTAATGAAGCAGGTGATCTGAACGATGTGAACATCTTTAAGTAATAAGGCATATTTTTTATTATATAATACTATTAAAATACAAAATTTCATGCTAGTAATTCACTAAAATGCTTTTCAAGAATATCCAAAAGGTTAAAGAAGGACAGAACATTTTCTTCTTGTATTATTACAGTATTGTGCAAAAGTCTTGAGCCACCCGTCGTTTCTTTATGTTTTGCTGGAAACGTGCAAACATACATGCAAATACAGTTTATAAACCAAAAATAGTTTGTACAGCTCTAACGAGCTTGAAAGTCAACATTTGGTGTGACCACCTCTATTCATCACGCAAGCTTTTATCTACAGTTTCTTTAAGTAGTCTTCAGTAATAGTTCTTCAGGCTTCTTGAAGGACATTCAAAGCTCCCCTTTGGATGTTGGCTGCCTTTTGTTCTGTTCTCTGTCAAGTTGATCCCACACTGCTTCTATTAGCAATGAAACCGTGGTGTGTTTTCCTATATATGAGTTTATATAAAAAGTGATTGTCTTTGTGTGGGTATCTGGAGAAAATATAACAATGCATAAAAAAATGCTGACGTAAATACCTGAAACGCAAACTAACCTTGGGAAAATCAAGTTCCAGTTTCTCCCCAGTCTGCTCCATGCTATTAGCTCGTTTTTCCTCGTTCCACCGCTAGATGTCGCCAAATCAACGGCCGCAGCCCCGCGCGCTCACCTGAGTGTGCCCAGCCTCCGTCAGGTGGGACCTCAGGTCGACTACGGCGCGACTTTTCTCGGTAGTCCCCACTTTTTGCTTCAGTGAAGCGTCCGCAGACAAACGACGCTGACAGCAGAGGACACGCTCTCCTGGCACCGTAAACGCGAGGGCTGAAGCCGGGCGTGCAAACACATCCAGGCTGCAGTTGTTTCCTGAAGTTTAACTTTTCACGGAAATGCTTCACCTGGAGTTTTCCTTCGGGCGCTGAAAGTTTGGAGTTGGAGAGCGAGGGCGAAGCAGGGAGACGCTTCAAATGGAGAGCGGCTAAATCAGTCTTTAAAGCTTCGTTACGGTACGTCTGGCACTTCTTTTTTATCTGTCGAACTTAAGCGACAGATTAATGGCTACCTTATTGTGTTGGCATTATTTTTATTTATTTATTTTTTTGTTGGAATTCCTGCTGGGAAAGTCCCTCGAAACTGTGCTGTGGCGTGAATTTTAGGAGAAAGGGTTTAATATTCCTGCATAGGACAAAAAATAAAAAATAAAAACAGATAAGGATCATTATGATCGACTGGCTTTTGAAGGCGTGAAGAAAGTAGGTTTAGAAGTGAAGCTGTTATATCAGCATGATTTTTTTTTTCTTCCTAATGCAGCTTTTTAATTATGGGCAACATAAGTACGGTAATTTTAGCCCAGAAGTAAAGAAAAACAGTCCATGCATGTCAGAACCAGGGATCTCAAGTCTGTTCGACTAAAGTTTGGTTCAAATTGCAACTCCATGGCTGGAGGTTGAGTATAGGCATGTATGGAAAACAAGGTGTGGGAGAGTTGCTTCTCAGCGTTAAGGGATCCTATACAGAGGTAATCTAAGACCTGCAGTGCTTCTCTTAGCTATGGAGCCCGTGACAATGAAGGGTATTGTGTTGGGTCCAGTCACTGATCCAGTAGCACACTTTTTACGGCATGGTCCCCTGACATTTCTTTTAATAAATGCCAGTTAACACGCACTTGATAACCCAGTGCTTGCTGATTAACCCGAGGGAGATAACACGACCACCTTAGGACTCCCCCTCCCTTTCCCCCTTTTGGCTGTCTGCTGCAGCAGCATCTGCTGGACTTTGGTCTGGAATGAGCTTCCAATAATCAAAACTTCTCTGAAAAACCCCTCAGCACTTTCAGGTGTTTGGGTTGTTTTTTTTTTTTAGCTGCAGGTTTAGCTGTTATACTTTTCTAATAGGTGAGGCTGAGACTGAGCCATTTGTTTAAAAAGGGTGTGTCACATACTGGTGCTCCTTCTTGGCCAGGCTGCCATGCTTGGGCTTGTACCCATGGAGATTACAGGTTCGTTGTGTAAGCACTTTTGGATGCATGGCAGAACCCGGTAGAAACCCGAGATTTGGGGAGGGGAGCAGACATTGAGGGAAGGATGAAGATTACACTGGGAGCTAAGGGGTGTAAGTGCACCCGGATTTTGGGTAAGCAGACAGGTAGGTGCAGCTGTTCAGCTGTGTGCTGTGGCTCACACGTGACTGAGATCAGTGGAGGAAAGGGGAAAGCTGACGGTCAAGAACGGGCAACAAGAGGAACAATCGAATGTTGCAAGAGACCAAATTCACACGAGTGTGTGTGATCACCGAGTGACTGTCTGTGTGTCATGGAGGCCTGCAGAGAACGGAAACGCCTGACTGATGAGTGGAAGAAAGCAGGGCATTAATCAGAGAGATTAACTGATAATTAAGTTAATCAATGAGCCCTTATCAAGAGATGAAAAATCCAATCAGCAGCTGGTAGCCGGCCATACAAGTCATCATGATTTACTCAATTTGGAACTGAGGCTGTTTACTTTAGTGTCTTTCTGAGGCTTCACATAAGTTGTGCTCTAAGCTCTTTCAAGTGTTTTTATTCCCACACTTGCCAGTGCCAAGCAACTGTCAGACGGAGTGAGCTTCAGACTGAAAGGATATTGTTTTGACTTGGGCTGAGCGGAGACACAAAGATGCCAGGATGTATTTTTAAACCTTGCTGTCCAGCTGTGTTTGCCTTTTCTGTGAGCTGGTCACTGCTGCTGCACAGCAGTTTCTTTTTATCTGCGTCTGACCTGTCAGTCCAGAGGTCTTTAAACTCTGCAGAGACTGCAGTCCAGACTTAGACCCCCAGCAACCCCCGGAGGCAAAGCAAACGAGACTTTGTCGCAACTCGCCGCCATCTCAGGGAAAATTAAACTTTCCAGACTTTTTTTTCCTCTTTAAATCCAGCTTTTGGATTGAAAAAGGTAAGCACTGGCATTCACACCTTACCTCTAGTTAAGATTATCATTTAATATATATCTTTTTGCTGTCGCCGAACTACAGTACCTCCATTTGCGATCTGCCCTGTTTCCATAGAAGATAAAATATTGCATAAACACAGGGAACAACAATCTGGGCCAGCGCACACAACCACACATTATAATGTTATCTCAAAATGACTTCCATGCGCCAGCCATTATCCATTTTTCTTTCATGGCGCTGTCTCCTACAAGGCCACTGTATGAGTGATGGGTGGCAGGGAGAGACCCAAGGGTGAAAAAAGGGGGAATAGGTGGAGGGGGTGAGGAGGTGTGTGTATTTGAGGGGGGTGTGTGTGAAAGCAGGATTGGAAAGAAGAGTTCCTCAGTCGGTAATTATAAATCTCTCAGGAATGCAGCTGCTGTTCTTACCAGACAAGCTGCTGCATGGCTACAGTGGCCTCACAGCATGCCAAGTTGCGTTTCCTTCCACAGATCTGTCTCTCTTTCGCGCATGCACAGACCATCTGTAACCGCCTTTAACCTCGTAGCATTTTGGCTCATTCGTGTCATTATTGCCTTGTGGCGTTATTGTGTTTATTTGTATCACTGTCATCTGCATGACAGTTTCCTGAAACCGTACCCTTTCTGGAGCAAACAGAAGGACCACAAAGATGTCATCTTTCATCTCGAAAGATTGCATCTATGACATGTGTGTTCATGCTCCAAGTCCTGGATTGAAACTTCTGCTAGACATTTAGAGCCATTATGTATTCAAAAATGTTTCTATTGAGTCTAAACCGAAAGAGGAGATCGCTTCCTTTATGGTGGGTGTATGGTGAATGGTTTCCTCGAGATTCCCTCGGCCCATAAAACGTGTCTCATTTCACCGGCTGTCCCTGGTTTCAGTTGTGAAAACCGCCTTGAGTTGTAGGAATTAAGTATTTCCAGTTTGTCTCTTATAGTGGCCACATCATCCATCACAGCAGCAGCGTTTCTTGCACATCAAGTGTTTGCATGAATATGCAGAGTTCTAGTTCAGGCAAGGCAGCTTAAGTCTTAGCAGCGCTCTTCTTTGTTTGATAATGCCCAGAGAAGACAGCCAACGCCCTGACAGATGCCTGCAGGTGCTGAACAGTAACACCAGTTTTCTCACTGCTAAACACTTGCTATTTAGTTACAGAATGGCTGTAAGTGTGAAAACTGTTATTTTCCAAACTGGCTGTTACTGTAAACAACCTTCTGGTCTTTGAAAGAAGACTGGAACAGATCCAAAGCGCTCCTCCTCTCCCTAAAGGAGAATGAGCTTGTTGGTCTATTATGTTTCCTCTTCCTATGGTGACTAAACCATTTGCAGCCCGATCTTAACCTTGCTTGCTGCCAGCTGAGCAGTCGTGCCATGTGAAACCAACAGGTCAGGCTTTAGATGTGAATGGCCTTCTGGTTAAACCGAGCCAGTCCTAGTTCAAACAAAGGTGGCTGTCTGTATCATTGCCACACCCTCTTGGCTTTGCCTTATCCCCGTGAGGCAGCAGAGTCTGCTCCATCAGCTTCCCTGTATGACTCACTGCAGTCAAAAGTTACACTTCCCCAAGCCCCCTTCTCCCGCCATCCCCCATGCAACTACTTGTGAAATTCTTATTGCTCATACGTACGTGATAAGACTCCAGTTTAAAGGGAGTGTTGTGTGAAGTCACTGTTATGCACAGATGGCTATTGGAGTAAAAAAAAAAAAAAGACATCTTGAAAAACAAATAGTGGTAATAATTGTATTTGTGATACTCCACTTTGGCTGTGATCTGCTGAGGGTGTGTGCGCTTAACTTTAGTGTTTTGTTTTTTATTCCTGCCACAGCTAGCTTTCCGTCTTTTTTCTCTCCACGCTGGTTTGTCATGGGAAGATGTTTGTAAGCTCTGTGAGCTCTGTGGGGTATTATCCTTAATTTGTAACCACAGTAACCTTTTCTAAAGCGCTTTGCCTCAGGCTAGGCTGGTGTCATTGCTTTATGTTGCTGTAACTTAGCTGACCTGCCTGTTTAAATGTAGACACGAGACCTGGATTTGTTCTGGAATTCAATTTCCTGACCTGGCTTTGACTGTTTAACCACAACATTGAAACCCACCTTCCTGATATCATTTAGGTCTCCCTCATGCCCACACTACAGCTCTTTATTCTAGGGGACATGGACAGCTTTGGTCCTTGTGGGGTGGGGCCTCTGGATCAGGCTTGTTGCAGCATATCCCAAACAGGCACAGAGAAGGAAGAGCATGGAAGTCGGGGTCAATATCTTGGACTGTGTTGTTAGGCAGGTTTTTCTTTAGCTAGCGCAGTGAGGAGTACACATTTCCGGAGGTGGCTGTCTATTTCAATGATAGACCCTCTTGTCTTTTCCTTGTCCTCATGAGGCAGTAGACAGTAAGGAGACAGTGAGGAGGACTGGACAGGCTGCAGCAAGATTTTCTTTTCAAATCAACCAGATGAGCTATTGTGGTGGGAAACATTGTCCTGCTGGAGGACTCTGGTGACACTGGGGAGTGCCATTGCCATGGAGTTGTGTACTCGATGTGCAGTAATGTTTGGATGGGTGGTACTGTGTAGCACCAAAGTGGTCAAAAACTACAAAATAAATAAATAAATGCCAGAAAAATGCAGTAAAAAATATATTTTTAGGAATAAAAGCAGTCTTTCATTTGCTTGATCTGTAAAATGACTGCATATTTATTTACCTTTGAACATATATAGGCTACTGTGTATCTACTTTTTCTATTTAATTCTCTGTTTATAAATGTAACTTTGTATGTACTTGGACATAAATAATATTTTTTTCTTTTGCATTTTTGCTTCATTATGCAAATGAAGAATGATATTCAAAGTTTGTCATGAGGTCAGCTTTAACAACAACAACATTACAAAATAGTTTTAAAAAAAATCAACAAATTACATGGGAAAGTAAATTTTAACCCAAGGTAAACAAAAGCTAATTCAAACGTCCATTTGATTAATTTCTTCATATACTATTTGGTGCATATTAGTTATGTCTGTACTTCAGCCGCTGGTTTTAACATTGCGGCCAAATGGCGTATACTGTAGCGGTCGGTAGTGCATAATCAATAAATCGTCTTTTCAGATATGCTCAGTCTCTCAGTCTATTTGTCAAGAGTGTGTAAACTATTATCAGCTCCTGTTTACTTCATGCTGGTGTGTACACACTGCTGTCAATGTCAGTCGCTCTGCAGGTATTGACACACCACGTTGAGGTTTGCTGCGTTAGAGAGGTATCTTCTGTCCAACGCAAAGCCTGACGTCTTTTGTAAAGGATAAGTAAACAGCGTGTTGGAACACATGCCTGCTCTGGCAGGCTGGGGCTGGGTTTAAAAACCACAGCAGGTTTTGCGTGCGCACGCGCTCGTTTTTGTGTGTGTGTGTTAGAAAGAGAGAGAGAGACGTAGAAAGGGCACACAGCTGTTTTTGTTTGTAAATCAGCTTATGTCTTGATCGTGATCTCTTCTGAATATATTATACACACACATGTGCTGTGTCACTACAAATCCTCCCAAATGCTCTGATTTTAGATTCTTTTGAGCCCCGAGTTTGTGTGAACTTTAACAAAGGTTTGGTGTTTAGTAATTGCTGGGGCAATAAAGCAGCTCTGTAATTAGCATGTTGATGCTTTATTTTGAAAAGTAATGGTGTGTTTAAAGCTTATTTGCTAGAGAAAGAATTGTGATAGGAATTTTTTTTAACCTAAATAACCATTTAGTAAATCTCCTCATGAACGAAAGAAACAAACAGTGAATTTTTTGTTTTGTTTTTTTTAAAGGAAACTCCACTGTGTACGTCACCAAATTAGATTTGTTTGTAAAATGGAAAATTGCAGGTTGCAATTGTGGCATGAGTCAACTCTTTGTGACCAGACTGCACAGACAGTGATCCGCTGGGTGGTCTCGTCTACATCCTAGACTTCTTAGTATTGCTCTGCTCCCTCTGAGGGGGAAGTAACACGAGAAGTTGTTGCACTCCCCTCTTCTCCCGTGAGAGGCGTCTTGATTATTGGCGGCTGAAGCCAGTGCAGATGCATGGATGTTAGTCATGCCCAAATGACTGTAATTTGGAGCAGGAGAAACACAGGGCTTAGTGCAGGGAGAGGCCTTGTACTTTTCTCTGAAAAGGATGGATACCCTTTCTTTTTTACTAGCCTTTCACTGCAGCTCACTCCTCATGGGGCACCAGCTCCACACACACACAGGCACTTTGTCATTTCAGATGTGCGGCAGTGGATCACAAGTTCAGCTTGTCCAGATTAAGATAACAAACTCCTTCAAAAACACCCACATTATGTATAATGTTTAGAAAAGCTTTCAAGCTCTTCAAGTATTCATCTTAAGCCTCTCAGACTGAACTGCATACTTCAGGCATGAGTTTGGTGCAAACTTCTTTCTGGTGAGGCCAGAAACTTAATTAATTCTGTTCTTTCTTCCATATAAGCGGCATTGTTTAGACTCAAATATCTCTGCAAGGATTGGCTTCATCAAGGATGAATGCTGCCATCCAGATACCTTGGAACACAGATATTGCAAGTTGGAAGTGACGTCACTCTCGAGTTAGCACGTTCCAAAAAAGCTAGGAAAAACAGGATTTGTTTGGGTTCTTAGCGAGGTAAAGTCATTCAGGTGTTACTGTAGAAATACAGCATAATACTTTCATGGACAGAACCTGATCAGTGCTCTGCATAAAAAGACACATCGTCTTTTAATTCAAGATTTAAACAACAAACAAAGAAACAAACTAAAAAAAAAAACCCAACTACTGTTTACATTCAGTGCTGCCATCTTCGATTGCTAGCTTGGGGTTGGTTGGTCTGCTCCAACTTTCCGAGTGTTTGAGTTCAGTGGGTGTTTAAAACCTAAAGTCCTAGTTGTTGTTTTGTTGTTGTTGTTCCTAGTCGGCGGCAACATATATCATGACAGCGGTTATCAACCTTTTCTCTTTAGACTGGCTTTCCGCTTCTCAGGCACCGTGCATGGTCACATAGAAAGGTGTGTTACACACGTCATATGACTCTTCTTCCACATTAAATAATCCCTATGAGTGTCATATACTCCAGATAAGGATAAAGTGGTGATATAAATGGGTGAAAAAACAAACAATAGAAAAATGCAACAGTAAAATTCCACACTATTGCAAAGAAAGCATGACGTTAATGCCACAGAAAACATTAATCTTGGGATATAATGCACCGAGACACAGACTGGTAAAATAAATTTTTAACCATCCATATAATTCTGTTTATCCAGTCTGGGGTTGTGTGAGGCAGGTATCTGTCCAAGCTGTCATAGAGTGAGAGGTACGCCCTGGACAGGTCGCTAGTCTATCACAGGGCTCACACACATAGAGAGAGAACCATTCACGCAGCCAATTTGGAATCGCCAATTAACCTAACCACATGCATGTCTTTGGAGTGTGGGAGGAAGCCGGAATTCCTGGAGAGAACTCAGGCAGACATGGAGACAACATCCAAACTGCACACAGAAAGGCCCCAGACTACATCTAAACCCAGGGCCTTCTGCTGGACTGCTAACCACTGCACCACCATGATGCTCGATATATTTGCTATTTATAATGTTGTTTATTTCTAATGTGACAGCTTCACATTAGAACTATGAAACGGAAAACCTAATATATTTAAACATTAAAGGTTACTTTCCCACAGCCTCATAAAGGAGACATGGATATCGCTTTAGTTTGTGGCAGATCCAAGGGAAATAATTTTTTTTTTAAGTGGGAAATCCCACGATTGGGTTCTAATCTGTGCTCTAAAAGCTGCAATTCCAGCAGTGCATCTTCTACTTAGATTCAAAAGCAGCCACAGTTGATGCAAGTCTGAAGTCACATTGGAAATAATTTCACAGTCTTGGTGCAACTACAGCAGAAGCATGACCCCCCCCCTTTTATTGTAATATAAAAGTGATGACCATGGGATGGTCAAAAGGGATTGGGATGCAGACCTTAAGACCTTGATCCACATGTTAGATGTTTTTTTAACTTCTGCGATTACTTCCCAGTTGGTGTTTAACACTCCAAACTGGCACCAACCTTAAGATGATATTAGTTCAAGTCAGGTGTGAACTGATGTTATGTTTTCCTTGTGTTATTTTCTTTACTTCATGAGAATCCTACTTTGTCAAGATTTGACCCAAGACTAAAGAAAATAAACAATGTCAAACATCTGGTTTTAAAAGTGCACATCTGCTTAAATATCTTCCACATGATGCACCCAGGCCAGAGTCGTCTTCCTTCCCTGTTGCACTTTTGATAATGAGAGGCTGTTTTGGAAAAAGTCCCATTTGTAAATCCTCAGAGAACATGACTTTGGGTTTGTGTGGTTTAGTTTCATGTCTCACCAACTTAAGGTTCAAAGTGTTCCTAGAAACATGTTTGGCTGTGTTACTCACACGTTACTTAAATCTTTTTGGAAAAAGCAGCACAGCAGCCAAAAAAACAACTTATGCCTGAACTTTGTCGACTGCACCGGGGGATTCATAATTTACTTGCTCAGACTCAACTCCCGTCTTCCCTAATTCTTTGTCTGCTTACAAACTCCTGTCATCTTAAGAGTTTGTCCCTATTTTCAGACTATGATTTGGACATAAGTATCTAATAAAAACCGCAGCTGGAAAAAGTCCAGTGTAAGCTTACAGATCCCCAGGAGCAGGGCTGGGAAATCTGCCTCAGAGTAGGGAAGTTTAACAAGGTGACGGGCGGAGGAAGGAAGCAAAGCGAGGTCGATGAGCTCATTCAGTGGATGATGAATAAAACAAGAGTAAAGGAAAACAATGAGGGATGACAATAAAAAGTGCGCGAACGGTCACACTCACTGGTTGGTGTTTATTTTGTGTCTTCTTTTTGCTCTTCTTAGCATGCTGCTGTGCCTGTATGTATGCAGTGCGTGAGCTTACGGGTGCGGCTTTGTGAATTATGACTCCACGTTATGGAATGAAGGGAGCGGTGCCAGTTCTTTCTTTGTAGAGCTGGAGTTTGGTTTAGAGGCTGGAGGGGGTCTGTGTAGGATGGAGTGTGTTGGCTGAATGAGCAGTGACCACGGAGACACACAAACACAAACACAAACACAGGAGGAGTGGTCTGTGTAAAATAGACTTTGCTACCAGGGATACATGTCGGATATATTTGTAGTCGTTTTTAGGTTTTACTGCCCAGAGTTGTGCCTCTGTGCTTATGAAGAGGTTACATTTTCTGTTGTCTGTGTGTTTGTTTGCTGCTTTGGATCTATGTTAGCCACCAAACAGGTAGCAATTGTTCTCCCTGGTAATCATTACATCATAAAATCAAGCTATTGTAAATACATGATTAGACAGCTGAACCAATGATGCAAACAAATGCAAGGCTAGAAGTCCATCTATCCTATTATCATGAATGTCATATTTTCACAAGTGCATCGAGGGACTTTATTTAACTTTGCCACAAATGTCTGCTTATTGCTTGGTGGTCAAAGGTCAAGGACACTGTAGGCCTCGCATAACATCATTTTTATTCCAACATTTGCCACAAACATGATTTGAACTTGATGAATTGATGACATTATTTATCTCCGAGGTCAAAGGTGAAAGGTCAGCTATGTTATGAAATGATAGCTCATCATTAGCCAGTGCCATAACTGAGCAACAGAGGGGCCAGTGCTCACCTTGAAGCTGTGGTTACAGTATAATTGTTCTAATGTCATGGATGCAACTTTGAGCTGACCTAGTTTAGATACACCTAATTCCCTCCTTCACTGTCTTGCCTGCTTTTGCTACATGAACCTGGATAGAAATGGATTCAAACTGCAGCTTGTCTGGTCAGTGCAGGCAAAAGGCAGTAATTCTAGATTTGTAGTGTCAAGCTTTTCCGAAAGCATTACCACAAGCTTTAACTTGAAATGTAAACAACCACAACACATATGTGGAAGTATATGACAATAAGGGATATTTATCTTTTGATTTTTCAGGAAATCAAACTAAGAAAATATACTTATTGTAAGAACAATGAATTTAAAGGGTTTCTGTTATGCAGTAAGTTGAGTTTTCTTAATGACAGGGCAGCTCTGACAAGTAGTAAAGGTAACATTTTGTTGACTTTTCATTCAAAACTCACTGTGACTGATTTATCACCCTAAGTAGGCCTCTACTCTCTGCAAGCTGATTGTTAATGGGATTGGGGAAAAACAGTGGGAGAGAGTTTTCGGGTCTTTCATTCATTCTCTCTTCTTGAGCGCTGGTGCATGTGTTACTGGGATGAAAACTAAAATGTAATATCTTTCCTGTTTCTCAGGGTGTAGCTCCAGTGTGAGGTGGGATGTCAAACCGTGACTCACTGGGGTTTGGGGACCTGCTTCCCCAGGACGTGGTCAACATTTTTGCTCACGAGAGGCACAGCAAAAAGGGGCGGAAGAAGCGTACTCGTTCCCTGGGTCGCGCTTTGGGCTGGCTGAAGGGTAAGAGGAGGAAGAATCTCAGCCTGAATGAGAAGAACCCAGGGCTGGGTCCTGCTCTGGACCTGGCTTTGGATGGGCACCCTGCTGGGAATCAGGGTGGACACAAGGGAGGACAGAAGTCTGGAAGGCAGGCTCATCTGCAGGGCAACAGCCATGGTAAAATCCCACATGGTCTCATTTGATGTTGTATTTTAATGATCAGTCTAAACATTGTTTAATTTTAAGTTTCCCGTTGTGTTTTATACTTTTTATTTCATATTATTCCACTTTAGAACTCAGAGTTTTTTTTTCTTGTCCGTAAACATATAAATTATATATAGCTCAGTCATTAAGTAAGACAGTCTGTAGTTTCTCTTCTACTGCATCTTAATTTCAGCAGGTTAGCCACAATTTTGGACATCAAAACATCCTTCATAAAGTCTGTTCTTGCGCTGCAAATTATGACATAAGGTACCTTTGACAGACATGCAAATCCAAAACATAAAGCATGCTTATTGTTGTGCTGATAAATTCCCCGTCTCCATTGAGGCGGTGCCAGTTGATCTACATTTTGTACTGACATGAATCAGGCAAACGTGTACCTGTCAGGAAGGAATGACTCTTAAAATGTAAAGTCACCCAGACTAAGTACATTACGATGAGGTGAAGTGATTTGTTGTTGCACCAGTTTAGAGCAGTATGTTCTTTTAATGTGTCATCTGTGATGGGTAAAGACGAAGTCCTGGGAACCGGCTTGATATCCTGCGCATCGGTTCCCAGGTATGTTTGTTTGCTTTCTGGAGGGATGTTTAAACAGACTGACTTACTCCTCGCCTTCTGACCTTCAGCACACTTTGTTTGCTGTGAAGAAATCTGTCCATCCTGTTCTGTGACTCCATTGCTTGCTTACCTCATCTTCAGGTTACATGGGAGCACTGTGGCACACTTTCAAACAGGACAGACTCTAAGCAGATAGTGGGGTTTAACCTCACAGTCGCCAGCTTCAGTAAAGGCAGTACATAAGATACTCGCAATCTCTTAAAGGGGACCTTTTTTGCTTTTCTTTAATTTTCTGTCATCTTTGTAGTGTGCACTGTTAAAATGGTGAATGCGCATATAAACAGAGCCCTAGCCTGAAATAATGAGGACATGTGCAAGTGATCCTAGTAAACAAAAGCTAAACAACAACCCCGCCTATCTGCTGTCAAGGCATTCAGTTTGTGAGAGGCAGTCAGTCAGAAGATAGCCTCCCCCTTGGACGACTGCTAGGGGTAACACTTGTTTCTCTTTTTTGAACTGAGTGGTTTCTTTCATATTTTAGGCCTTCCCAAACAAAATGACTAGGTGTGAGTCAGAAATTAGTGAGGTTGATCTCTGCCTTACTAGAGCTACCCTTGGAGAAACCATGTCATCAAACCAGGTGTCAAAACTCGTCATTAAGGCTACAAGGGAGATCGTCAGACGTAGTCTTTATGGGGGAAAGTGCTGAAATGGCTTCATTCTTGTGCCATTTGTTCTAGTAGAATCCATGACTAAAAGTATGGCGTTGGGAATGAGCACACTAGGTCTCCTTTAAGAAACTTCTGGGAACACTTAGACTTTCCCCTGAGCTGTACTCTGCAGATCTTGTTGCAGCTTGCAGAGTTGCAGCAATATACCAGTCCTGTTTTTTCTCTGTGAACACTATTGTCTTCAGCATAGTCTGGTGGGAACTGTAGGTGCTAACGTTAGTTTTATACCCTGATTAATCACACCTACATGCAGTCAGACCTGAAACGCAAAAACATTCCACAAACAAGCGGAACCTTGTTTTAGTGAGACTATTCATGCTAAAACCATGAAAGTACAAACGGTGTTTCATTTGCTCAGGGCTGTTTAATGTGTCTTTGTCTGGCATGTGCTTATGCAGTCTCAGCTAATTAGTTTACGACAGAGGAGGTTCCTCTTGTTTCTTGTAGTTGGAGCTGTAATCTTGGTGCAATGGTGAGAGGCGTTGGGGATTTCCATAAGATCCAGACTCCTTCAGTCTGACATCGTCTAACTATACCCAAAACATTAGATGAATATGTATAGACTTGTTTTCAGTCACATCTGTGGCTTTGGGAGATCATAAATGGATGCATGCATAAAGACGTCAATGCATTTTTGGACTGCGTCACACAGTCTTTGCACTTTGTTGAGCTACTCGTGTTAGGTCCCAGCAGTTTTTGTTTAAAAAGTAAATTCTAAAGTGAGATAAGGCAGTTCTGCTCTGCCAAGGTTGGCATAGAGGCTGACTCCCACACTGGGCATGGGTCAAGACTACACTTCTGAATACATGCACTCGACTACAGATGCACAGAACCACTACTTTTTGGATTAAAAAAAAAAAAGAAAGAAAAAGAAAGTTGGACGGACATTATTGTGAAAGCAATCTCAGAAAATGTTTTTAACAGTATAAATTTAGCCTAAAGGTTGCATAAATTTATCTTTGCAAAGCCAGGGTTCTTGACTGTTAACTGTGATTCATGTGCCAGGTATAGATGTACGCTGCTATTGAGCCCTTAGCAATGAACATGGCGTGTGTATGCCGTGCCGATTGTTGGTGCTGGCAACAACCGCTGCAAGCTTCTCAGCAGACGCTTCCTCAGATTAGAGAAGGAGCTCAGCGTTCCCAAAACGCATCCAGAGGAGGTTTATTACGGAAGCAAGATGTGGTGCAATGTAACACATTTGCCCAGGAAAATTTAATACCTCCAGCTGAGCCCCTGATGATGATCTGTATTGATGCCAGAGGGGCCTCCTGCCCAATAAATGCCTGGTATGGCAGGCATTGTGCCAGTTAATTAAAAGCCATGCCAGGACTGTTACAGTGAGGGAGGAACAAGGTGTTCTGCTTTTTCTGATCTCTCCATGCATACTGTTTCTTTCTGCACTGAAACACTGTACACATATGGGTCAGAGTATATGAGACAAGAGTGCAGGGATGCCTATCAGAGCACAATACTTTCTGTTAATAAAAGAGAATGTGACAATTTCTGGCGTTGGCGACAGGCACAATGAAGTTTAAGTGCCAGTGCATTTTTGTTATTAGATATTGTCACCTTAAAGGTACAGTCAGTAATGTTTTGAGGTTATTTAATAGAAAAGAAGGATACTGTATTCATAAATATACGTAGAATAGTGTGTAATTACAGCTTGCAACAAACTAAGGCATTCTAATAAACTTATAATTTGTCTTTTAAAAATTAAATAGGAGTTGGTTTTATGGTTTATGGAAGTCACCATGTTCCTTCTTCATATTTGAATACAGTGTTTGGGAAGGACATCTCCTTTCAGACTAGTGGTGTTTTACATATGTAGCTAGAGACCAGCCACATACGTGCTGTAGTGTTTGTGTTTGTGTGCCGTCGTGGGAATGTGCCTGCACCTTCTGACTCAGGGCATCAAGGGTCATACCTAAGTTTTATTGTCAGAGAATAGGTTACCTTAACCAAAGAAGTGAAAATGCAAGAAGGCAAAAGACAACACCACTGGCATCCTAAAAATCCTCTTTCTCTTCACCTCAAGCCTCGTCTTCTGAACTGGAGTCAGGCCTCTCACAAACAAACGTGCACAAGCATGCTTATTTTACCCAATATTGTTGCAGTTATTTAATGTCAGCAGATCAGAAAAGAGCCAGCTAAAAAACAACAGCTGGTTGTAATCTAACATTATACCAGCTAATATTAATCTTGAGTGTCCCACTTTCCCTCTGATAAACAGTTTGATTACATTCTCACGTTGTATGAGACTTTATGCTGTGTCCCAGATACTGGAACTTGTTTCAGAAAAAGTGATGAAAAGCAGGATTTGTTTTGTGATTCATGTATGACTAGCAATTATTTTTTTTGCATTTAAAACAATTGCATCATGTTCATGTATAGAGTATGATCAGTGCTCTGCGTATGACTTATTTGGTGATTCATAAATACACAACAGTTGGATTGGTGGGGCTGCTCCGACCTTCCAAGTGGGAAATCTGAGTTGAGAAGGCTTTCCACACTTATATTCTGACTTGGAACTCAGAAATTCGGACTTCGGACTTATTCAGCCATGCAGCAAATAGTAGCTGATAGAGGCTAGCAATATTTAACAGAGGCTAATATTAGCTAACAGTGGCAAACACAGTAGTGCTACTGATAATTCAGTAAATCCTCAACAGTCATCTTAGTATGTCTCATTTGTGGTGAAACATTTTAGATGCCCTAACTTTAAGCTTTAGAAAGAATTTGATAGGCTTTTCCTGCAATATTTAGACATTTTATGTGCCAAACCATTATCAGTGTGGGAAATACCTGTTTGCGTCATCAGCTTAAAGACCTTAAAGCAGGGGTCCCCAATCTCAGTCCACGAGGGCCAGTGTCCCTGCAGGTTTTAGATGTCCTTGATCCATCACAGCTGATTTAAATGGATAAATTACCTTCTCAACATGTCTTGAAGTTCTCCACAGGCCTGGTAATGAACTAATCATGTGATTCAGGTGTGTTGACCCAGGGTGAGATCTAAAACCTGCAGGGACACCGACCCTCGTGGACTGAGATTGGAGACCCCTGCCTTAAAGGCTCTTCTGCTCATCTCTTAGTGACTGATACCTCAGGATACCTTCAGAGGTCTGGAACACTGGTCAGATGTAGTATTGGTTGGCATGGTAATGCATTAGTTGGTGCTGTCACCTTACAAAAAGATGGTTCTGCGTTTGAATGTCTTGGTTGGGTCTTTCTGTATGGAGTCTGCATGAATGGATGGTAAAAATGTTACTTGTAGTCCAAAACATTTTGAGTGGTGTGTAACAAAAAAGTGCCGTGTGAAAATGTGAGGACGTTTACTTCTAGTGATGTGATGTCTGTCCATATGTGTAAACTTTATGCCCGTCCCATTCTCATGAACATGATATCTCTTGAACAACTGGTAGACTTGGACTCAAGAATGAACTGATTAGAATTTAGTGGTTGAAAAGTCAAGGTAACTTATACTTTATATCAAGTATAGTCAAATCTAGATTGGTTATCAGACACAAACAACCACAAGGCTATTTTAAGCCCAGACACACTATAGGGACTGTTCAAATGGAAAAAAATGCCTTTATTCCACAGCCAGCATGTGTTTGAAATGATCAATGTAGGGCGTCGTCAGGGCCATTTTAGCAGTAGCTTACACGCTGTTTTGTGGTACACTAATGATTTGAAATGGACGGGAAATTCTTTATCAATGTGGAAGCCTGTTGGTCATAAAATGAGGAAATAATAAATCCTCAAATTAATGTGAGGGGAAAAAATAGGAGGTGGAAAAAGGAAGGGAATGGAACAAATGGAGAGAGGAGTTGAAAACAGGATAAACATAAATGATCAAAAGGACAAGTTATAGTGTTATCGCCAAGTTGAGGTCAGCCAAGTTCTTTCTTTATAAACACAGGATCTACTCCACATACTCACAAGTTACCCCACCCATAACTAAGCCAATGGATTTACATACAATATGTGATCATTATCATCCTCATTATATTCCTGAGATAATGATCACAGAAAACTATGAATCTTCAAGACTGGGGTATTTAGTTGTTGTTCAGATGTCTCAGAGTAGCTCTTTTAGTGTAGTAGTTGTTTATCAGCCACATAAACTGTATTAATCCCATCACATGGTTTCATAATTTTAATATTTTGAAAACTGTCAAAACTAGCCAAAAGAGCTTTAAGCTATTATTATTAAAATTCAAGCACATAATTCTGTTCAGGGTAAATCAGAATTGTAATTGATTGCATAATACGAAAAACATTGAGCAATACCGAGCCTTATTAATATGTTTTTGTATTGAAGTGATACTGCATGTCTTAAACTTGCTAAGAATCCAAACCAACTAACCTGCTGGTTGGATAATCAGTTTACTTTTCAGTTTCACTTGATCACAGGTTGATCTAGATTCCTGGTCTAAAGTTTGTATTGGTTTATTTTCTGATTTGCTGGAATGGAAATGGTTTCTGTAACGAAGACCCATGGAGTTTGACCAGATAGTGACTGTCCAATAGCAGGTTTGAGTTGATAAAGTCTAGTCTCTGAGGCCTTACACTCTTATAAACTCATCAATTGTTCATTGTCTTTTCTGATAACTTCTGCCTGATTCATCTTGAGACCAGTGGGCAGACGATATCTGTCTTTGAAAGTTGATTCACCTCGATTAGTGGAATGGCTTAAATGGCAATTTGGGTCTTTGTTTACATGTCTGTGAGTGATTTATGTCTCTGTCATGCTCTCAGTTTACCCAGTCCTGTGTCAAAACCAGACAGGCGTCTCTTACGCAACTCTGTCAAGCTCTGTCTTCTCTTAAAATGGCCTTTTAAAGGAATCCCCTTGTTTTTTAAATGGAAACAAGGTTGTTTAAGGATAATTAGGTCACATAGCCCTAACAAGGTACGCTCACCTGTTTGCTCTGAACACTCCCTCAGAGATTCCTCACATTCCTGAGCTTTAAGATATCTCTCTAAGGAAGCTAGAAATAGGGAGCCCTTTGTGTGTGCGAGTTTGTGTTTAGTTTTCATGCCAGGTTCAGATCCTATGAGCCATTTAATGAGACTTCCTTTGTTGAATATTTAGTTTTAGAGGCTGCTTGGGAGAAGCAGAACTAACAGAACTAAACCGTTGTGACACAAGTGCTGATACCACTGTCTGGTTTTCCGGTTTCATGGGTTTAACTCTGGGTCGGATTTTATAGAAAGTGTGGAGTATCTGGGAAGAAAATAAACTGCCAGTGGTGGGATGGTAGCAGAAATAAAACACAATGCGGAACAAGACCTTACAACACATTTACATGTACACTGTAGAGGAAAATACAGGATTGTGGGAGGCGTAGTTTTCAATAGGCCTTTTTTTCCAGTCAACTGAAAGGTTTTACTCTTAAAATGCTCTGTAACAAAGAACAGAGACTTTGGCACTGCAGCACGACACAATAACAGTAAAGGGCAGGAGAACAGGTTTGAAAAAACTGACTTATGATAGAGTTTCACTTTCTTCTTCTCATGGTGGGAAGTCAGTAACTGCTTTTTGCACATCGTTGCCTCAGGGAAATATAAATCTCTAAAGCATGCTTTCATTCTCTAGTGTCTTTGTGAAAAGGTGCCTTTTGATTGGAGCAGGGATGGCGTCATTTTCTGTGATACTTTGAGGAAATTGCCTAAAAATCGTCTTTGGGCTTAAAACGACTTTCACAAATGAACTGTCCAAATCTGTTGTGAATGTAGGTGAGAACCAAGTCGACGCTGTGGGAATGTCAGTGTTGGTGGACTTGGCTACGTGTAAACAGTTGCACACGCGCTTATTTATAATGACAGGGCTTTAGTAGGATTTGATTTCAGCAGATGAAGCGTCACCACACCCAGGTAGCCCATGTGATCATATTTAGTTCGCTCAAGTGTTGAGAACGTTTTAATAAGTGCCAGTTTGCCCTCTAGTCCCAGTCTAAATAACGTGCTTGGGTTTCATTTCACCAAGTTTATTCTCTGCACTCTTCTAATGTTTGGTGTCATTGTTACCAAACTAAAGCAAGACGGCCAACAGCAACATTATTTCTGATATCTTTGCATTGTTTCATTGTCAAGATATGCAGACGTGTCAGTATGGCACAGCACCAGCTATTGCTATTGTCACGAAAGGAAAATGTTTGCCAGCACACTGCGGCTGGACTACAGAGAGACTGATAACTGTGCGCTTGGACAGGTCTGAGTCACCACTCATGACTTTTGTAGTTAAATCAAGACATTTTGAAGTGATGTTAGGCAGCAGACACTTGTGACATCCTTAATAAAGATAACTGTGTTGGGGCAGCAAATTTTGCCAAACATGCGCATGGTGCTGACTATTAATAATGTGGTTTTTCCATGAGAGCGTGCTGTTCTTTCTGGATGAATTCAGGGACTGCACCTCTCATAAGTGCAAACTCTGCTTGTGTATAACGCAGGTACCTGCCCAGTTTATGTCAACAGAAACTGTTGTTTCAGTTCCCAGAGGTGTCAATTTGTTTATTCTGAAGAGATGTTATTAATGTTAAACATGAGGTTGCGATAGCAGCTCTGTGCAGCTGATCTTTGATACGTTTCTTTTTTTTTTTTGAGTGTGACACATAGTCATAAAAATAGTGGTGTTAGATACAAAGTGGGCTTAAATACTAGCTGATCAGACCAGACCAGGTTGTCACATGAGGCGAACACAAATACTAACAAGTCATCTAACAAATAGTTACTTAATATTATTAATTTGAAGTAATACTCAACATGGTCTAAGCAAATAGGCAAATGATAAGTCAAAGAAAATCTACAACATTTGAGATAAATTCTTAATTAGCCCCCCTATGATAGAGCTCAACTTGGTATGTCCCAATCAGTGTATATAAAACTGAGATTACTGCTGTTGCATGAAAGTGTTGCTGCATTAGGTCATCAGCTTCATACCTGTGTGGCTGCAGGTATGGCCATCACATTGAGAGAGAACTGACCATATTTGGGTAAGACCACCAATTTATATGTTCTTAATGTTGGCGCCAGCTTTGCTAACAAAGTGGCAGGTGACACCTGGACTTCAGGTGTGACTGGAACTGTAGAAAATGTGCTGTAGAGAACAAAACTGTTTTTGTTTGTTTTTTTTGCCAGATTGGAAATGACTATAAAGCTGTAAAGTTGAGACATTTTAACATGTGAGTCTATGAAGATTGGCTCCCTCTTAGAACAAGCCTCAAGTGGCCATTTGAGGGACTGCAGTATTTGGTTTGGGGCTAGTTACATTTTTAATCCCTGATGTTTATGAGAATTCCAAAGTTCAGCCAGTGTTCATAAGGAATTTGCTCTCTTAGTATTCGACATAACACATTTAAATTTTTACCTGCTGGTAGGGCTGCTCGATTATGGCAAAAATGATAATCACGATTATTTTCACTGAAATTGAGATCTCGATTATTTGACGATATTTATTTAACAATAACAATGTATTGAATAATGGCTTTAAAGATTGTCAAAAAATAATATAAAATAGTGTGCAAATACTGATTACAGTGCAAATGTTTGCAAAATAAAAAATAAATGAAAAACGTAAACATCTATGTTTAGTGAACTTCAAAATACAGCACAATATTTGATCCACGTCTGACTCCGCAAACCCATAATGTTTCCACCAATGTTCCCTCTAATTTTCCATGTGTCTGAGCGAACACACAAACTCCCTGAGCGATCCCTTGGACCACTGTGAGCGACATCAGACGTGTGCACTGTGGTCACGCCAGCATCTAATCCATCCAAGTTACATGGTTTATTAAAATAATCAAATTACAGCATTTACATTTATGTTAGACTACTTTTAATTAACTGCTTTAGCCCACTTACAATGAAAATTTAAAAAATCTTGTTCATGACCTGTGTAGTATGTTAACACTATTGGAAGTAAAAATAACTTGAACTCCAATTTTGAAAACACAACTTTCTTTCTTTTTTTTCATAAAGCTCTGACTTGTATTATGAGTCTGTGGTCTGGGAGAGTCCTGTAACTCTCTGTCTGCAAAATACAGTATATAATGACCAATGTTGGGCAATTAATTATATAGTTACTACTTCAAAAAAGTAACTCAGTTTGGCAAACAACAAAGTTTTTTGCAGCTATTTATTTTTTTTAATGCAGCCAAGGCGTTTTTTTAAATAAACATTTCAAACTATTTACAGAACAATCAGCTGTTCTGCATCAAATCTGATGCCACACAAATTATTTGTGCCACTCCAAAAAATAATTTCTGTCCACTATGAGATAAAGGAGAACAACAGCCTGATACCTGCAGGCCTGACAACAGGAGATGTATGACTCCTGTAACACCTGTAACATTCAGCAGTCGCCTCATTGTTCTGACACACACAACAAAACTATTGACTACACTACACACTAACTACTGTTAAAATCTCCCAGTTCTTTTAATCTTTGGGCTGAAGGAAGGACAATACTCGGTGTATAAATGCTCAATCAACAATTATTTATTCCATACAATTCAACACTTTATGAGCATAAGAACCATCATGATGGGGAGACCTGCCTGCAGAGGGTCACAGCAAGTCTCAAAATGGTGACGGGTTACTCAGCCTTTTATAGTCTCTAGTAGCCCCCACCTAGTCGTAAAAGCCTAAACATTCACATGTTTTCTCTCACACGGCGCCTAAGTTATGACCTCGGCTCCTTGTTTTTATTTTTTTATTTTTTATTACACCACAGAGTAATACACCCAATTATGCCCGTCTATCTCTATGTGGCTCCAAATTCCCTCTTTATTCGTAATTTCACGTTATCAGGGGACAGGCACACAACAATTTCAACCACTGAAACGTCACTGAAATGAGGACTCTAACCTCTATTTTGAGAAATAAGGACTCTAACCTCGGTTTTCTCTTTGACTACTATAGAACTCAACCTTAGATGTCAAAGCATTCTCTTGTTCTATTCCAGAATAAATGTGAACCCGTGATTACACGGCCGTTCCAGTGTTATTCTGTAGCTATGCGGGAGTCCTCAGTTCCCAAGTCGCCACCTCGGCACCCAGACGACGCTGGACCGGCCTGTGCGTCCACAGACAGGGGGGTTGCCACACCTTGAACAAAATTAATTTCCACAGGTACACTAGGCGTCAACCTTTGATCTTAAAGCATTCTCTTCGCACTAATGTCCTCCTATTCACACATCAACCGTCACTGTCACTGTGTTCACGCTTCACACACGGAAACACACCCAGAGCGCGCCTCACACACAGAGCAGCACCCAGAGCGCGCTTCACACACAACACCCAGAGCGCGCCTCACCAGCAGTGAGACCCACAGAGAGCGCTTTTCATCAGCGGAAATTTACACAGAAACCTCTGAACTCAACTGTTAGAACTCTCCCGAAGCACAACCGCACCATATACCAGGTACCCCTTTTACTGCGCTTATGACCGCCACAACGGGGCAAAATCGCATCATAAAACAGAAGTGATGCTCGTCCCCGAAGCTCAAAACCGACACCATAAACCACCGTCTAACCTCTTTTCAATGTGCTGAAACCAGCAACCCCTCACTACTGTACTTATGGCCGCATCACCGGAACACGGCCGTATCATAAACCAAAACCTACGGACGTGTTTCGCATTTACGCGTTGCCGGCGCTCAACCGCACCGTAAGCCAGTATCTGCTTAACCTTAATTTCATACTAATTTCATGGCCGCATCAACGAGGACTCAACCGACACCATAACCCACTTCAAAACCTCTATTCAATGTACTGGACTTATGGCCGTGTCTCCAAAGATTCTAATGTATTATTGCTACAGAAGCCAGTCTTAGACAAAGTTAAATGTGGAAGGTAAAGTGGGCTGCAACTAGACTCAACGTAGTATGTAATTAGTATCTTGCTAGAAGCAGTTCAGCTGCAACTAGACTCAACGTAGTATGTTATTAGTATCTTGCTAGAAGCAGTTCATCTGACACACTGGAATTCAGCCTCAACTTTTGTTGTTAGTATCTTGCGCCAAAAACCAGACACCGACAAATTTACTGTGAAAATACGTGTAACTCAGCGAATAGATTAATTTGGAAAGCCCAATATGCACATTTGGTATTTATAATACAACAGGCTGTGCTTACCTTTCTGTTTAGGCCGGCCCTCTGTTCGCCTCGCCCCACGATCTCACCACAGGCCAAATCTGCCCCTCCTCAGCACACCAAAGATCCGGGTCACCGGCACCAAGTTGTTAAAGCATGTCAAGAAAACAGTGTAAGACATTCACAGCAAATCAAGGATACAGAGTGATGCACACTTAT